>NC_136625.1:34701198-35173698 GCF_933228915.1 Telmatherina bonti
GGGTCCAGGCCAGGGTCCAGGAGAGGGTCCAGCTCAGAGTCCAGGAGAGGGTCCAGCCCAGGGTCCAGGAGAGGGTCCAGGCCAGAGTCCAGGTTAGGGTCCAGACCAGAGTCCAGGAGAGGGTCCAGGTAAGGGTCCAGGAGAGGGTCCAGGTCAGAGTCCAGCCCAGGGTCCAGGTAAGGGTCCAGGTAAGGGTCCAGGTAAGGGTCTAGGTAAGGGTCTAGGTAAGGGTCCAGGAGAGGGTCCAGGTCAGAGTCCAGGCCAGGGTCCAGGTAAGGGTCTAGGTAAGGGTCCAGGAGAGGGTCCAGGTCAGAGTCCAGGCCAGGGTCCAGGTAAGGGTCTAGGTAAGGGTCCAGGTAAGGGTCTAGGTAAGGGTCTAGGTAAGGGTCCAGGAGAGGGTCCAGGTCAGAGTCCAGCCCAGGGTCCAGGTAAGGGTCCAGGTAAGGGTCCAGGTAAGGGTCTAGGTAAGGGTCTAGGTAAGGGTCCAGGAGAGGGTCCAGGTCAGAGTCCAGGCCAGGGTCCAGGTAAGGGTCTAGGTAAGGGTCCAGGAGAGGGTCCAGGTCAGAGTCCAGGCCAGGGTCCAGGTAAGGGTCTAGGTAAGGGTCCAGGAGAGGGTCCAGGCCAGTTAAATTTGCTTATCGTTCTAATTAATTACAATTGTAAATTAAATGATTATATTTATTTTTTTAAAAATCTTTTTTAAAGTTCTGATATTTTCCAGTTTTATATTTATCTTTCAAATTGCCCTTGCAATGAAGAGATTAATGCACGCTGGAAAATAAACAAACTGTCATTTTTATTTTAAGGATCAAGAGGTAACACTATTGGTATTGATGAAAAAGTATCATAAAATAAAGGTATCGTATTGACGGGGAAAATGCCGGCCTCATGAAGATATGTGTGCACTTTTCCCATGTAAGTCCAGTTATGTTTGGATTTTGTTCAAAGTGAAGCTGCATAGAAAAGTCTGAAGGATTGCAGCGACATGTTTTCTTTTTAAATTCAACTTAGAGTTGAATATATCTCAGTGTGACGGACAGAGCCAAAACAAAAAAAAACAGAGGCACAGGAAATGTTAGAAAAAAAAAATGTCTACATTTATTTTACAAAAATATCTAAATAAATAAACGGTGTAAACAAACTACAACATAAACGTATCTACTCAGTATGGTGTTAAAGAAAAGTAATTTAAAAAAAAAAAATCTGAAATTTCCAAATAATGCAAAAGCAACTGACAAAAACAACCAATAGAAGAAGCTGAACCCATCTTCCACTTCCCTCCTGAACTAATGGCACATCCCATTTAGGCCCCAGCCTGATGGAGGGAACTCCAGTGAAACCAGGACTCTCTTCTCTGGCAGGCTGGGCAAATCCCACCCAGGAACTGGTAACTCAAAAGGAAAGTATATTAACTGAAAGCAAACCAAATTAACCAGGTGACAATCTAAACTGTACACAGTCAGTTAACCCCCTGTTAACCCAGTTAATAAAAATATATAAAATGAGTATATATTTATCTAAAGTGTTTTCATAACAGCTGAAAAAAACAAGAAGGTTACCAGACCCTTACTGGTGTGGCAGCTCATACCAGGGACATGCGGAGCCACAGTGACTGCCTGGAAACACAGCACTAAAACATGGCTGCTCCATCCCAACTCTGAACACAGCGGAATCAAACACGGCATCTTCACGTCAGTCGAAGGACCCGAGTCCCAATCAGAGACACAATCCTTTATTTCCCAAATGATTCACAGCACTTATGTTCCAGTGCAGATATGGACAATTTTACACACCTGCACACAATCCCTTTTCTGTTAAGTACACACAGTGGCGACCTCGCTCTCTACGGTCTGACATGACAGACAGCTGGATGATGGATGGATGGAGGAGAAGGGAGAAAAAAAACACTGTTTTAACATGTTTACTGATTAAATCCATTCCAACATTGCAGATTTAAATGCAGATTAGAATCATGTTTGCTTGTGGGATCAAGTTTCAAATGAGGATAATGTGTTCGCAGCTCGGCTGTTAAATCATGTTTTAAAATGGAAATCAGCTTACAGTAACATTCATATTATCACCCCGTCCTTCAGGGGCAGCAGCAGCCTGGTTGCAGCTGCAGATGTAAGAGCACGTGCACACAGAAAGGTTTTATTAGAATCTTTGCACACCAACACATCACAGTGGTTCTGATTGGTGTGCAAAGCGGTGTGTCCCCTTATTTTACTTACAATTTGTCAAATGATGTCAAGTTGGATTTTGCAGTCGGCGTGCACGTGCAACGCAACCAATGCAGCTCTGTGGACACAGCTGCTCCACATAACAATAAATCCCAATTTAAACCATTTTCAAGCTACATTAACATTCAGAAAAACAGATATATTAGATATTAAAACGGTGAAATGAGAATAAAAGGTAAACACACTCACCAGCCACTTCATTAAGTAGACCGGTTCAAAGCTTGTTAACACAAGTAGCTAATCAGCCATCCACATGGCAGCAAACACAACGCACTCAGGCATGTAAAGATCACTTGTTCATGCACAAACATCTCGCCAGTTTACATAGAAGGCCTGAAAAAGAGGAAATATCCAGCGAGCATTTTCATGGTCCATTCTCAGCCTCTTAGTACCATCATGACATGGTTTAACCTCCACAGCCTACCTGAGTCCTGCTGCTGACCATGTCCATCCCTTTCTGAGCACAGTGTAGCTTCTTCTGATGGAAACTTCCAGCAGGATGATGCACCATGTCACAAAGCTCACATCATCTCCACCATGACGATGAGTTCACTGTCCTCCAACGGCTCCACAGTCACCAGATCTACATCCAGCAGAGCAGCTTTGGGATGTGGTGGAACGGGAGATTTTCATCATGATGAGGTGGAACGGGAGATTCTCATCATGATGAGGTGGAACGGGAGATTCTCATGGTTATGAGGTGGAACGGGAGATTCTCATGGTGATGGGGTGGAACGGGAGATTCTCATGGTGATGAGGTGGAACGGGAGATTCTCATGGTGATGAGGTGGAACGGGAGATTCTCATGGTGATGAGGTGGAACAGGAGATTCTCATCATGATGAGGTGGAACGGGAGATTCTCATCATGATGTGGTGGAACGGGAGATTCTCATCATGATGTGGTGGAACGGGAGATTCTCATCGTGATGAGGTGGAACGGGAGATTCTCATGGTGATGAGGTGGAACGGGAGATTCTCATGGTGATGAGGTGGAACGGGAGATTCTCATCATGATGAGGTGGAACGGGAGATTCTCATGGTGATGAGGTGGAACGGGAGATTCTCATCATGATGTGGTGGAATGGGAGATTCCCATCATGATGAGGTGGAACGGGAGATTCTCATCATGTGGTGGAACGGGAGATTCTCATCATGATGTGGTGGAACGGGAGATTCTCATCATGATGAGGTGGAACGGGAGATTCTCATCATGATGAGGTGGAACGGGAGATTCTCATCATGATGAGGTGGAACGGGAGATTCTCATCATGATGTGGTGGAACGGGAGATTCTCATCATGATGAGGTGGAACGGGAGATTCTCATCGTGATGAGGTGGAACGGGAGATTCTCATCATGATGTGGTGGAACGGGAGATTCTCATGGTGATGGGGTGGAACGGGAGATTCTCATGGTGATGAGGTGGAACGGGAGATTCTCATGGTGATGAGGTGGAACGGGTGATTCTCATGATGATGAGGTGGAACGGGAGATTCTCATCATGATGAGGTGGAACGGGAGATTCTCATCATGATGTGGTGGAACGGGAGATTCTCATGGTGATGGGGTGGAACGGGAGATTCTGATGGTGATGAGGTGGAACGGGAGATTCTCATCATGATGAGGTGGAACGGGAGATTCTCATGGTGATGAGGTGGAACGGGAGATTCTCATGGTGATGAGGTGGAACGGGAGATTCTCATCATGATGAGGTGGAACGGGAGATTCTCAATAATGATGAGGTGGAACGGGAGATTCTCATCATGATGTGGTGGAACGGGAGATTCTCATCATGATGTGGTGGAATGGGAGATTCTCATGGTGATGAGGTGGAACGGGAGATTCTCATGGTGATGAGGTGGAACGGGAGATTCTCATCGTGATGAGGTGGAACGGGAGATTCTCATCGTGATGAGGTGGAACGGGAGATTCTCATCGTGATGAGGTGGAACGGGAGATTCTCATCGTGATGTGGTGGAACGGGAGATTCTCTTCGTGATGAGGTGGAACGGGAGATTCTCATCGTGATGTGGTGGAACGGGAGATTCTCATCGTGATGAGGTGGAACGGGAGATTCTCATCGTGATGAGGTGGAACGGGAGATTCTTATCGTGATGAGGTGGAACGGGAGATTCTCATCATGATGTGGTGGAACGGGAGATTCTCATCATGATGTGGTGGAATGGGAGATTCTCATGGTGATGAGGTGGAACGGGAGATTCTCATGGTGATGAGGTGGAACGGGAGATTCTCATGGTGATGAGGTGGAACGGGAGATTCTCATGGTGATGAGGTGGAACGGGAGATTCTCATCGTGATGAGGTGGAACGGGAGATTCTCATCGTGATGTGGTGGAACGGGAGATTCTCTTCGTGATGAGGTGGAACGGGAGATTCTCATCGTGATGTGGTGGAACGGGAGATTCTCATCGTGATGAGGTGGAACGGGAGATTCTCATCGTGATGAGGTGGAACGGGAGATTCTTATCGTGATGAGGTGGAACGGGAGATTCTCATCGTGATGAGGTGGAACGGGAGATTCTCATCGTGATGAGGTGGAACGGGAGATTCTCATCGTGATGTGGTGGAACGGGAGATTCTCATCTTGATGAGGTGGAACGGGAGATTCTCATCATGATGTGGTGGAACGGGAGATTCTCATCATGATGAGGTGGAACGGGAGATTCTCATCGTGATGAGGTGGAACGGGAGATTCTCATCGTGATGAGGTGGAACGGGAGATTCTCATCGTGATGAGGTGGAACGGGAGATTCTCATCGTGATGTGGTGGAACGGGAGATTCTCTTCGTGATGAGGTGGAACGGGAGATTCTCATCGTGATGTGGTGGAACGGGAGATTCTCATCGTGATGAGGTGGAACGGGAGATTCTCATCGTGATGAGGTGGAACGGGAGATTCTTATCGTGATGAGGTGGAACGGGAGATTCTCATCATGATGTGGTGGAACGGGAGATTCTCATCATGATGTGGTGGAATGGGAGATTCTCATGGTGATGAGGTGGAACGGGAGATTCTCATGGTGATGAGGTGGAACGGGAGATTCTCATGGTGATGAGGTGGAACGGGAGATTCTCATCGTGATGAGGTGGAACGGGAGATTCTCATCGTGATGAGGTGGAACGGGAGATTCTCATCGTGATGTGGTGGAACGGGAGATTCTCTTCGTGATGAGGTGGAACGGGAGATTCTCATCGTGATGTGGTGGAACGGGAGATTCTCATGGTGATGAGGTGGAACGGGAGATTCTCATCGTGATGAGGTGGAACGGGAGATTCTTATCGTGATGAGGTGGAACGGGAGATTCTCATCGTGATGAGGTGGAACGGGAGATTCTCATCGTGATGAGGTGGAACGGGAGATTCTCATCGTGATGTGGTGGAACGGGAGATTCTCATCTTGATGAGGTGGAACGGGAGATTCTCATCATGATGTGGTGGAACGGGAGATTCTCATCATGATGTGGTGGAACGGGAGATTCTCATCATGATGAGGTGGAACAGGAGATTCTCATCATGATGAGGTGGAACGGGAGATTCTCATCATGATGTGGTGGAACGGGAGATTCTCATCATGATGTGGTGGAACGGGAGATTCTCATCATGATGTGGTGGAACGGGAGATTCTCATCATGATGTGGTGGAACGGGAGATTCTCATCGTGATGAGGTGGAACGGGAGATTCTCATCATGATGTGGTGGAACGGGAGATTCTCATCATGATGTGGTGGAACGGGAGATTCTCATGGTGATGAGGTGGAACGGGAGATTCTCATCATGATGTGGTGGAACGGGAGATTCTCATCATGATGAGGTGGAACGGGAGATTCTCATGGTGATGAGGTGGAACGGGAGATTCTCATGGTGATGAGGTGGAACGGGAGATTCTCATCATGATGTGGTGGAATGGGAGATTCCCATCATGATGAGGTGGAACGGGAGATTCTCATCATGATGTGGTGGAACGGGAGATTCTCATCATGATGTGGTGGAATGGGAGATTCTCATCATGATGAGGTGGAACGGGAGATTCTCATCATGATGTGGTGGAACGGGAGATTCTCATCATGATGTGGTGGAACGGGAGATTCTCATGGTAATGAGGTGGAACGGGAGATTTTCATCGTGATGAGGTGGAACGGGAGATTCTCATCGTGATGAGGTGGAACGGGAGATTCTCATCGTGATGAGGTGGAACGGGAGATTCTCATCGTGATGTGGTGGAACGGGAGATTCTCATCGTGATGAGGTGGAACGGGAGATTCTCATCATGATGTGGTGGAACGGGAGATTCTCATCGTGATGAGGTGGAACGGGAGATTCTCATCATGATGAGGTGGAACGGGAGATTCTCATCATGATGTGGTGGAACGGGAGATTCTCATCATGATGAGGTGGAACGGGAGATTCTCATCGTGATGAGGTGGAACGGGAGATTCTCATCATGATGTGGTGGAACGGGAGATTCTCATGGTGATGGGGTGGAACGGGAGATTCTCATGGTGATGAGGTGGAACGGGAGATTCTCATGGTGATGAGGTGGAACGGGAGATTCTCATGATGATGAGGTGGAACGGGAGATTCTCATCATGATGAGGTGGAACGGGAGATTCTCATGGTGATGAGGTGGAACGGGAGATTCTCATGGTGGTGAGGTGGAACGGGAGATTCTCATCATGATGAGGTGGAACGGGAGATTCTCAATAATGATGAGGTGGAACGGGAGATTCTCATCATGATGTGATGGAACGGGAGATTCTCATCATGATGTGGTGGAATGGGAGATTCTCATGGTGATGAGGTGGAACGGGAGATTCTCATGGTGATGAGGTGGAACGGGAGATTCTCATGGTGATGAGGTGGAACGGGAGATTCTCATCGTGATGAGGTGGAACGGGAGATTCTCATCGTGATGAGGTGGAACGGGAGATTCTCATCGTGATGAGGTGGAACGGGAGATTCTCATCGTGATGTGGTGGAACGGGAGATTCTCTTCGTGATGAGGTGGAACGGGAGATTCTCATCGTGATGTGGTGGAACGGGAGATTCTCATCGTGATGAGGTGGAACGGGAGATTCTCATCGTGATGAGGTGGAACGGGAGATTCTTATCGTGATGAGGTGGAACGGGAGATTCTCATCGTGATGAGGTGGAACGGGAGATTCTCATCGTGATGAGGTGGAATGGGAGATTCTCATCGTGATGTGGTGGAACGGGAGATTCTCATCTTGATGAGGTGGAACGGGAGATTCTCATCATGATGTGGTGGAACGGGAGATTCTCATCATGATGAGGTGGAACGGGAGATTCTCATCATGATGAGGTGGAACGGGAGATTCTCATCATGATGAGGTGGAACGGGAGATTCTCATCATGATGAGGTGGAACGGGAGATTCTCATCGTGATGTGGTGGAAAGGGAGATTCTCATCATGATGAGGTGGAACGGGAGATTCTCATGGTGAGGAGGTGGAACGGGAGATTCTCATCATGATGTGGTGGAACGGGAGATTCTCATCATGATGTGGTGGAACGGGAGATTCTCATCGTGATGAGGTAGAACGGGAGATTCTCATCATGATGTGGTGGAACGGGAGATTCTCATCATGATGTGGTGGAACGGGAGATTCTCATGGTGATGAGGTGGAACGGGAGATTCTCATGGTGATGAGGTGGAACGGGAGATTCTCATGGTGATGAGGTGGAACGGGAGATTCTCATCATGATGAGGTGGAACGGGAGATTCTCATGGTGATGAGGTGGAACGGGAGATTCTCATGGTGATGAGGTGGAACGGGAGATTCTCATCATGATGTGGTGGAATGGGAGATTCCCATCATGATGAGGTGGAACGGGAGATTCTCATCATGATGAGGTGGAACGGGAGATTCTCATCATGATGTGGTGGAACGGGAGATTCTCATCATGATGAGGTGGAACGGGAGATTCTCATCATGATGTGGTGGAACGGGAGATTCTCATCATGATGTGGTGGAACGGGAGATTCTCATGGGGATGAGGTGGAACGGGAGATTCTCATCATGATGAGGTGGAACGGGAGATTCTCATGGTGACGAGGTGGAACGGGAGATTCTCATCATGATGTGGTGGAACGGGAGATTCCCATCATGATGAGGTGGAACGGGAGATTCTCATCATGTGGTAGAATGGGAGATTCTCATCATGATGTGGTGGAACGGGAGATTCTCATGGTGATGAGGTGGAATGGGAGATTCTCATGGTGATGTGGTGGAACGGGAGATTCTCATCATGATGAGGTGGAACGGGATATTCTCATCATGATGAGGTGGAACGGGAGATTCTCATCATGATGAGGTGGAACGGGAGATTCTCATGGTTATGAGGTGGAACGGGAGATTCTCATGGTGATGAGGTGGAACGGGAGATTCTCATGGTGATGAGGTGGAACGGGAGATTCTCATGGTGATGAGGTGGAACGGGAGATTCTCATGGTGATGAGGTGGAACGGGAGATTCTCATCATGATGAGGTGGAACGGGAGATTCTCTTCGTGATGAGGTGGAACGGGAGATTCTCATCGTGATGTGGTGGAACGGGAGATTCTCATCGTGATGAGGTGGAACGGGAGATTCTCATCGTGATGAGGTGGAACGGGAGATTCTTATCGTGATGAGGTGGAACGGGAGATTCTCATCGTGATGAGGTGGAACGGGAGATTCTTATCGTGATGAGGTGGAACGGGAGATTCTCATCGTGATGAGGTGGAACGGGAGATTCTCATCGTGATGAGGTGGAACGGGAGATTCTCATCGTGATGTGGTGGAACGGGAGATTCTCATCTTGATGAGGTGGAACGGGAGATTCTCATCATGATGTGGTGGAACGGGAGATTCTCATCATGATGTGGTGGAACGGGAGATTCTCATCATGATGAGGTGGAACAGGAGATTCTCATCATGATGAGGTGGAACGGGAGATTCTCATCATGATGTGGTGGAACGGGAGATTCTCATCATGATGTGGTGGAACGGGAGATTCTCATCATGATGTGGTGGAACGGGAGATTCTCATCATGATGTGGTGGAACGGGAGATTCTCATCGTGATGAGGTGGAACGGGAGATTCTCATCATGATGTGGTGGAACGGGAGATTCTCATCATGATGTGGTGGAACGGGAGATTCTCATGGTGATGAGGTGGAACGGGAGATTCTCATCATGATGTGGTGGAACGGGAGATTCTCATCATGATGAGGTGGAACGGGAGATTCTCATGGTGATGAGGTGGAACGGGAGATTCTCATGGTGATGAGGTGGAACGGGAGATTCTCATCATGATGTGGTGGAATGGGAGATTCCCATCATGATGAGGTGGAACGGGAGATTCTCATCATGATGTGGTGGAACGGGAGATTCTCATCATGATGTGGTGGAATGGGAGATTCTCATCATGATGAGGTGGAACGGGAGATTCTCATCATGATGTGGTGGAACGGGAGATTCTCATCATGATGTGGTGGAACGGGAGATTCTCATGGTAATGAGGTGGAACGGGAGATTTTCATCGTGATGAGGTGGAACGGGAGATTCTCATCGTGATGAGGTGGAACGGGAGATTCTCATCATGATGTGGTGGAACGGGAGATTCTCATCGTGATGAGGTGGAACGGGAGATTCTCATCATGATGAGGTGGAACGGGAGATTCTCATCATGATGTGGTGGAACGGGAGATTCTCATCATGATGAGGTGGAACGGGAGATTCTCATCGTGATGAGGTGGAACGGGAGATTCTCATCATGATGTGGTGGAACGGGAGATTCTCATGGTGATGGGGTGGAACGGGAGATTCTCATGGTGATGAGGTGGAACGGGAGATTCTCATGGTGATGAGGTGGAACGGGAGATTCTCATGGTGATGAGGTGGAACGGGAGATTCTCATCATGATGAGGTGGAACGGGAGATTCTCATGGTGATGAGGTGGAACGGGAGATTCTCATGGTGATGAGGTGGAACGGGAGATTCTCATCATGATGAGGTGGAACGGGAGATGCTCAATAATGATGAGGTGGAACGGGAGATTCTCATCATGATGTGATGGAACGGGAGATTCTCATCATGATGTGGTGGAATGGGAGATTCTCATGGTGATGAGGTGGAACGGGAGATTCTCATGGTGATGAGGTGGAACGGGAGATTCTCATGGTGATGAGGTGGAACGGGAGATTCTCATGGTGATGAGGTGGAACGGGAGATTCTCATCGTGATGAGGTGGAACGGGAGATTCTCATCGTGATGAGGTGGAACGGGAGATTCTCATCGTGATGTGGTGGAACGGGAGATTCTCTTCGTGATGAGGTGGAACGGGAGATTCTCATCGTGATGTGGTGGAACGGGAGATTCTCATCGTGATGAGGTGGAACGGGAGATTCTCATCGTGATGAGGTGGAACGGGAGATTCTTATCGTGATGAGGTGGAACGGGAGATTCTCATCGTGATGAGGTGGAACGGGAGATTCTCATCGTGATGAGGTGGAATGGGAGATTCTCATCGTGATGTGGTGGAACGGGAGATTCTCATCTTGATGAGGTGGAACGGGAGATTCTCATCATGATGTGGTGGAACGGGAGATTCTCATCATGATGAGGTGGAACGGGAGATTCTCATCATGATGAGGTGGAACGGGAGATTCTCATCATGATGAGGTGGAACGGGAGATTCTCATCATGATGAGGTGGAACGGGAGATTCTCATCATGATGAGGTGGAACGGGAGATTCTCATCGTGATGTGGTGGAAAGGGAGATTCTCATCATGATGAGGTGGAACGGGAGATTCTCATGGTGAGGAGGTGGAACGGGAGATTCTCATCATGATGTGGTGGAACGGGAGATTCTCATCATGATGTGGTGGAACGGGAGATTCTCATCGTGATGAGGTAGAACGGGAGATTCTCATCATGATGTGGTGGAACGGGAGATTCTCATCATGATGTGGTGGAACGGGAGATTCTCATGGTGATGAGGTGGAACGGGAGATTCTCATCGTGATGAGGTGGAACGGGAGATTCTTATCGTGATGAGGTGGAACGGGAGATTCTCATCGTGATGAGGTGGAACGGGAGATTCTCATGGTGAGGAGGTGGAACGGGAGATTCTCATCATGATGTGGTGGAACGGGAGATTCTCATCATGATGTGGTGGAACGGGAGATTCTCATCATGATGTGGTGGAACGGGAGATTCTCATCGTGATGAGGTGGAACGGGAGATTCTCATCATGATGTGGTGGAACGGGAGATTCTCATCATGATGTGGTGGAACGGGAGATTCTCATGGTGATGAGGTGGAACGGGAGATTCTCATGGTGATGAGGTGGAACGGGAGATTCTCATCATGATGAGGTGGAACGGGAGATTCTCATGGTGATGAGGTGGAACGGGAGATTCTCATGGTGATGAGGTGGAACGGGAGATTCTCATCATGATGTGGTGGAATGGGAGATTCCCATCATGATGAGGTGGAACGGGAGATTCTCATCATGATGAGGTGGAACGGGAGATTCTCATCATGATGTGGTGGAACGGGAGATTCTCATCATGATGAGGTGGAACGGGAGATTCTCATCATGATGTGGTGGAACGGGAGATTCTCATCATGATGTGGTGGAACGGGAGATTCTCATGGGGATGAGGTGGAACGGGAGATTCTCATCATGATGAGGTGGAACGGGAGATTCTCATGGTGACGAGGTGGAACGGGAGATTCTCATCATGATGTGGTGGAACGGGAGATTCCCATCATGATGAGGTGGAACGGGAGATTCTCATCATGTGGTGGAATGGGAGATTCTCATCATGATGTGGTGGAACGGGAGATTCTCATGGTGATGAGGTGGAATGGGAGATTCTCATGGTGATGTGGTGGAACGGGAGATTCTCATCATGATGAGGTGGAACGGGATATTCTCATCATGATGAGGTGGAACGGGAGATTCTCATCATGATGAGGTGGAACGGGAGATTCTCATGGTTATGAGGTGGAACGGGAGATTCTCATGGTGATGAGGTGGAACGGGAGATTCTCATGGTGATGAGGTGGAACGGGAGATTCTCATCATGATGAGGTGGAACCGGAGATTCTCAAGGATAATGAGGTGGAACGGGAGATTGTCATGGTGATGAGGTGGAACGGGAGATTCTCATGGTGATGAGGTGGAACGGGAGATTCTCATGGTGATGAGGTGGAACGGGAGATTCTCATGGTGATGAGGTGGAACAGGAGATTCTCATCATGATGAGGTGGAACGGGAGATTCTCATGGCGATGAGGTGGAACGGGAGATTCTCATGGCGATGAGGTGGAACGGGAGATTCTCATGGCGATGAGGTGGAACGGGAGATTCTCATGGCGATGAGGTGGAACGGGAGATTCTCATGGCGATGAGGTGGAACGGGAGATTCTCATGGCGATGCGGTGGAACGGGAGATTCTCATGGCGATGAGGTGGAACGGGAGATTCTCATGGTGATGTGGTGGAACGGGAGATTCTCATGGTGATGAGGTGGAACGGGAGATTCTCGTCATGATGAGGTGGAACGGGAGATTCTCATCATGATGAGGTGGAACGGGAGATTCTCATCGTGATGTGGTGGAACGGGAGATTCTCATCGTGATGAGGTGGAACGGGAGATTCTCATCGTGATGAGGTGGAACGGGAGATTCTCATGGTGATGAGGTGGAACGGGAGATTCTCATCATGATGAGGTGGAACGGGAGATTCTCAATAATGATGAGGTGGAACGGGAGATTCTCATCATGATGTGGTGGAACGGGAGATTCTCATCATGATGTGGTGGAAGGGGAGATTCTCATGGTGATGAGGTGGAACGGGAGATTCTCATCATGATGTGGTGGAACGGGAGATTCTCATCATGATGTGGTGGAATGGGAGATTCTCATGGTGATGAGGTGGAACGGGAGATTCTCATGGTGATGAGGTGGAACGGGAGATTCTCATGGTGATGAGGTGGAACGGGAGATTCTCATGGTGATGAGGTGGAACGGGAGATTCTCATCGTGATGAGGTGGAACGGGAGATTCTCATCGTGATGAGGTGGAACGGGAGATTCTCATCGTGATGTGGTGGAACGGGAGATTCTCTTCGTGATGAGGTGGAACGGGAGATTCTCATCGTGATGTGGTGGAACGGGAGATTCTCATCGTGATGAGGTGGAACGGGAGATTCTCATCGTGATGAGGTGGAACGGGAGATTCTTATCGTGATGAGGTGGAACGGGAGATTCTCATCATGATGAGGTGGAACGGGAGATTCTCATGGTGATGAGGTGGAACGGGAGATTCTCATCATGATGAGGTGGAACGGGAGATTCTCAATAATGATGAGGTGGAACGGGAGATTCTCATCATGATGTGGTGGAACGGGAGATTCTCATCATGATGTGGTGGAATGGGAGATTCTCATGGTGATGAGGTGGAACGGGAGATTCTCATGGTGATGAGGTGGAACGGGAGATTCTCATGGTGATGAGGTGGAACGGGAGATTCTCATCGTGATGAGGTGGAACGGGAGATTCTCATCGTGATGAGGTGGAACGGGAGATTCTCATCGTGATGTGGTGGAACGGGAGATTCTCTTCGTGATGAGGTGGAACGGGAGATTCTCATCGTGATGTGGTGGAACGGGAGATTCTCATCGTGATGAGGTGGAACGGGAGATTCTCATCGTGATGAGGTGGAACGGGAGATTCTTATCGTGATGAGGTGGAACGGGAGATTCTCATCGTGATGAGGTGGAACGGGAGATTCTCATCGTGATGAGGTGGAATGGGAGATTCTCATCGTGATGTGGTGGAACGGGAGATTCTCATCTTGATGAGGTGGAACGGGAGATTCTCATCATGATGTGGTGGAACGGGAGATTCTCATCATGATGAGGTGGAACGGGAGATTCTCGTCATGATGAGGTGGAACGGGAGATTCTCATCATGATGAGGTGGAACGGGAGATTCTCATCATGATGTGGTGGAACGGGAGATTCTCATCGTGATGAGGTAGAACGGGAGATTCTCATCATGATGTGGTGGAACGGGAGATTCTCATCATGATGTGGTGGAACGGGAGATTCTCATGGTGATGAGGTGGAACGGGAGATTCTCATCGTGATGAGGTGGAACGGGAGATTCTTATCGTGATGAGGTGGAACGGGAGATTCTCATCGTGATGAGGTGGAACGGGAGATTCTCATGGTGAGGAGGTGGAACGGGAGATTCTCATCATGATGTGGTGGAACGGGAGATTCTCATCATGATGTGGTGGAACGGGAGATTCTCATCATGATGTGGTGGAACGGGAGATTCTCATCGTGATGAGGTGGAACGGGAGATTCTCATCATGATGTGGTGGAACGGGAGATTCTCATCATGATGTGGTGGAACGGGAGATTCTCATGGTGATGAGGTGGAACGGGAGATTCTCATGGTGATGAGGTGGAACGGGAGATTCTCATCATGATGAGGTGGAACGGGAGATTCTCATGGTGATGAGGTGGAACGGGCGATTCTCATGGTGATGAGGTGGAACGGGAGATTCTCATCATGATGTGGTGGAATGGGAGATTCCCATCATGATGAGGTGGAACGGGAGATTCTCATCATGATGAGGTGGAACGGGAGATTCTCATCATGATGTGGTGGAACGGGAGATTCTCATCATGATGAGGTGGAACGGGAGATTCTCATCATGATGTGGTGGAACGGGAGATTCTCATCATGATGTGGTGGAACGGGAGATTCTCATGGGGATGAGGTGGAACGGGAGATTCTCATCATGATGAGGTGGAACGGGAGATTCTCATGGTGACGAGGTGGAACGGGAGATTCTCATCATGATGTGGTGGAACGGGAGATTCCCATCATGATGAGGTGGAACGGGAGATTCTCATCATGTGGTGGAATGGGAGATTCTCATCATGATGTGGTGGAACGGGAGATTCTCATGGTGATGAGGTGGAATGGGAGATTCTCATGGTGATGTGGTGGAACGGGAGATTCTCATCATGATGAGGTGGAACGGGATATTCTCATCATGATGAGGTGGAACGGGAGATTCTCATCATGATGAGGTGGAACGGGAGATTCTCATGGTTATGAGGTGGAACGGGAGATTCTCATGGTGATGAGGTGGAACGGGAGATTCTCATGGTGATGAGGTGGAACGGGAGATTCTCATCATGATGAGGTGGAACCGGAGATTCTCAAGGATAATGAGGTGGAACGGGAGATTGTCATGGTGATGAGGTGGAACGGGAGATTCTCATGGTGATGAGGTGGAACGGGAGATTCTCATGGTGATGAGGTGGAACGGGAGATTCTCATGGTGATGAGGTGGAACAGGAGATTCTCATCATGATGAGGTGGAACGGGAGATTCTCATGGCGATGAGGTGGAATGGGAGATTCTCATGGCGATGAGGTGGAACGGGAGATTCTCATGGCGATGAGGTGGAACGGGAGATTCTCATGGCGATGAGGTGGAACGGGAGATTCTCATGGCGATGAGGTGGAACGGGAGATTCTCATGGCGATGAGGTGGAACGGGAGATTCTCATGGCGATGAGGTGGAACGGGAGATTCTCATGGTGATGAGGTGGAACGGGAGATTCTCATGGTGATGAGGTGGAACGGGAGATTCTCGTCATGATGAGGTGGAACGGGAGATTCTCATGGTGATGAGGTGGAACGGGAGATTCTCATCATGATGAGGTGGAACGGGAGATTCTCAATAATGATGAGGTGGAACGGGAGATTCTCATCATGATGTGGTGGAACGGGAGATTCTCATCATGATGTGGTGGAATGGGAGATTCTCATGGTGATGAGGTGGAACGGGAGATTCTCATGGTGATGAGGTGGAACGGGAGATTCTCATGGTGATGAGGTGGAACGGGAGATTCTCATGGTGATGAGGTGGAACGGGAGATTCTCATGGTGATGAGGTGGAACGGGAGATTCTCATCGTGATGAGGTGGAACGGGAGATTCTCATCGTGATGTGGTGGAACGGGAGATTCTCTTCGTGATGAGGTGGAACGGGAGATTCTCATCGTGATGTGGTGGAACGGGAGATTCTCATCGTGATGAGGTGGAACGGGAGATTCTCATCGTGATGAGGTGGAACGGGAGATTCTTATCGTGATGAGGTGGAACGGGAGATTCTCATCATGATGAGGTGGAACGGGAGATTCTCATGGTGATGAGGTGGAACGGGAGATTCTCATCATGATGAGGTGGAACGGGAGATTCTCAATAATGATGAGGTGGAACGGGAGATTCTCATCATGATGTGGTGGAACGGGAGATTCTCATCATGATGTGGTGGAATGGGAGATTCTCATGGTGATGAGGTGGAACGGGAGATTCTCATGGTGATGAGGTGGAACGGGAGATTCTCATGGTGATGAGGTGGAACGGGAGATTCTCATGGTGATGAGGTGGAACGGGAGATTCTCATCGTGATGAGGTGGAACGGGAGATTCTCATCGTGATGAGGTGGAACGGGAGATTCTCATCGTGATGTGGTGGAACGGGAGATTCTCTTCGTGATGAGGTGGAACGGGAGATTCTCATCGTGATGTGGTGGAACGGGAGATTCTCATCGTGATGAGGTGGAACGGGAGATTCTCATCGTGATGAGGTGGAACGGGAGATTCTTATCGTGATGAGGTGGAACGGGAGATTCTCATCGTGATGAGGTGGAACGGGAGATTCTCATCGTGATGAGGTGGAATGGGAGATTCTCATCGTGATGTGGTGGAACGGGAGATTCTCATCTTGATGAGGTGGAACGGGAGATTCTCATCATGATGTGGTGGAACGGGAGATTCTCATCATGATGAGGTGGAACGGGAGATTCTCGTCATGATGAGGTGGAACGGGAGATTCTCATCATGATGAGGTGGAACGGGAGATTCTCATCATGATGTGGTGGAACGGGAGATTCTCATCGTGATGAGGTAGAACGGGAGATTCTCATCATGATGTGGTGGAACGGGAGATTCTCATCATGATGTGGTGGAACGGGAGATTCTCATGGTGATGAGGTGGAACGGGAGATTCTCATCGTGATGAGGTGGAACGGGAGATTCTTATCGTGATGAGGTGGAACGGGAGATTCTCATCGTGATGAGGTGGAACGGGAGATTCTCATGGTGAGGAGGTGGAACGGGAGATTCTCATCATGATGTGGTGGAACGGGAGATTCTCATCATGATGTGGTGGAACGGGAGATTCTCATCATGATGTGGTGGAACGGGAGATTCTCATCGTGATGAGGTGGAACGGGAGATTCTCATCATGATGTGGTGGAACGGGAGATTCTCATCATGATGTGGTGGAACGGGAGATTCTCATGGTGATGAGGTGGAACGGGAGATTCTCATGGTGATGAGGTGGAACGGGAGATTCTCATCATGATGAGGTGGAACGGGAGATTCTCATGGTGATGAGGTGGAACGGGCGATTCTCATGGTGATGAGGTGGAACGGGAGATTCTCATCATGATGTGGTGGAATGGGAGATTCCCATCATGATGAGGTGGAACGGGAGATTCTCATCATGATGAGGTGGAACGGGAGATTCTCATCATGATGTGGTGGAACGGGAGATTCTCATCATGATGAGGTGGAACGGGAGATTCTCATCATGATGTGGTGGAACGGGAGATTCTCATCATGATGTGGTGGAACGGGAGATTCTCATGGGGATGAGGTGGAACGGGAGATTCTCATCATGATGAGGTGGAACGGGAGATTCTCATGGTGACGAGGTGGAACGGGAGATTCTCATCATGATGTGGTGGAACGGGAGATTCCCATCATGATGAGGTGGAACGGGAGATTCTCATCATGTGGTGGAATGGGAGATTCTCATCATGATGTGGTGGAACGGGAGATTCTCATGGTGATGAGGTGGAATGGGAGATTCTCATGGTGATGTGGTGGAACGGGAGATTCTCATCATGATGAGGTGGAACGGGATATTCTCATCATGATGAGGTGGAACGGGAGATTCTCATCATGATGAGGTGGAACGGGAGATTCTCATGGTTATGAGGTGGAACGGGAGATTCTCATGGTGATGAGGTGGAACGGGAGATTCTCATGGTGATGAGGTGGAACGGGAGATTCTCATCATGATGAGGTGGAACCGGAGATTCTCAAGGATAATGAGGTGGAACGGGAGATTGTCATGGTGATGAGGTGGAACGGGAGATTCTCATGGTGATGAGGTGGAACGGGAGATTCTCATGGTGATGAGGTGGAACGGGAGATTCTCATGGTGATGAGGTGGAACAGGAGATTCTCATCATGATGAGGTGGAACGGGAGATTCTCATGGCGATGAGGTGGAATGGGAGATTCTCATGGCGATGAGGTGGAACGGGAGATTCTCATGGCGATGAGGTGGAACGGGAGATTCTCATGGCGATGAGGTGGAACGGGAGATTCTCATGGCGATGAGGTGGAACGGGAGATTCTCATGGCGATGAGGTGGAACGGGAGATTCTCATGGCGATGAGGTGGAACGGGAGATTCTCATGGTGATGAGGTGGAACGGGAGATTCTCATGGTGATGAGGTGGAACGGGAGATTCTCGTCATGATGAGGTGGAACGGGAGATTCTCATCATGATGAGGTGGAACGGGAGATTCTCATCATGATGAGGGGGAACGGGAGATTCTCATGGTGATGAGGTGGAACGGGAGATTCTCATCGTGATGTGGTGGAACGGGAGATTCTCATCATGATGTGGTGGAACGGGAGATTCTCATCGTGATGAGGTGGAACGGGAGATTCTCATCATGATGAGGTGGAACGGGAGATTCTCATGGTGATGAGGTGGAACGGGAGATTCTCATCATGATGAGGTGGAACGGGAGATTCTCAATAATGATGAGGTGGAACGGGAGATTCTCATCATGATGTGGTGGAACGGGAGATTCTCATCATGATGTGGTGGAATGGGAGATTCTCATGGTGATGAGGTGGAACGGGAGATTCTCATGGTGATGAGGTGGAACGGGAGATTCTCATGGTGATGAGGTGGAACGGGAGATTCTCATGGTGATGAGGTGGAACGGGAGATTCTCATCGTGATGAGGTGGAACGGGAGATTCTCATCGTGATGAGGTGGAACGGGAGATTCTCATCGTGATGTGGTGGAACGGGAGATTCTCTTCGTGATGAGGTGGAACGGGAGATTCTCATCGTGATGTGGTGGAACGGGAGATTCTCATCGTGATGAGGTGGAACGGGAGATTCTCATCGTGATGAGGTGGAACGGGAGATTCTTATCGTGATGAGGTGGAACGGGAGATTCTCATCGTGATGAGGTGGAACGGGAGATTCTCATCGTGATGAGGTGGAATGGGAGATTCTCATCGTGATGTGGTGGAACGGGAGATTCTCATCTTGATGAGGTGGAACGGGAGATTCTCATCATGATGTGGTGGAACGGGAGATTCTCATCATGATGAGGTGGAACGGGAGATTCTCATCATGATGAGGTGGAACGGGAGATTCTCATCATGATGAGGTGGAACGGGAGATTCTCATCATGATGAGGTGGAACGGGAGATTCTCATCGTGATGTGGTGGAAAGGGAGATTCTCATCATGATGAGGTGGAACGGGAGATTCTCATGGTGAGGAGGTGGAACCGGAGATTCTCATCATGATGTGGTGGAACGGGAGATTCTCATCATGATGTGGTGGAACGGGAGATTCTCATCGTGATGAGGTAGAACGGGAGATTCTCATCATGATGTGGTGGAACGGGAGATTCTCATCATGATGTGGTGGAACGGGAGATTCTCATGGTGATGAGGTGGAACGGGAGATTCTCATCGTGATGAGGTGGAACGGGAGATTCTTATCGTGATGAGGTGGAACGGGAGATTCTCATCGTGATGAGGTGGAACGGGAGATTCTCATGGTGAGGAGGTGGAACGGGAGATTCTCATCATGATGTGGTGGAACGGGAGATTCTCATCATGATGTGGTGGAACGGGAGATTCTCATCATGATGTGGTGGAACGGGAGATTCTCATCGTGATGAGGTGGAACGGGAGATTCTCATCATGATGTGGTGGAACGGGAGATTCTCATCATGATGTGGTGGAACGGGAGATTCTCATGGTGATGAGGTGGAACGGGAGATTCTCATGGTGATGAGGTGGAACGGGAGATTCTCATCATGATGAGGTGGAACGGGAGATTCTCATGGTGATGAGGTGGAACGGGAGATTCTCATGGTGATGAGGTGGAACGGGAGATTCTCATCATGATGTGGTGGAATGGGAGATTCCCATCATGATGAGGTGGAACGGGAGATTCTCATCATGATGAGGTGGAACGGGAGATTCTCATCATGATGTGGTGGAACGGGAGATTCTCATCATGATGAGGTGGAACGGGAGATTCTCATCATGATGTGGTGGAACGGGAGATTCTCATCATGATGTGGTGGAACGGGAGATTCTCATGGGGATGAGGTGGAACGGGAGATTCTCATCATGATGAGGTGGAACGGGAGATTCTCATGGTGACGAGGTGGAACGGGAGATTCTCATCATGATGTGGTGGAACGGGAGATTCCCATCATGATGAGGTGGAACGGGAGATTCTCATCATGTGGTGGAACGGGAGATTCTCATCATGATGTGGTGGAACGGGAGATTCTCATGGTGATGAGGTGGAATGGGAGATTCTCATGGTGATGTGGTGGAACGGGAGATTCTCATCATGATGAGGTGGAACGGGATATTCTCATCATGATGAGGTGGAACGGGAGATTCTCATCATGATGAGGTGGAACGGGAGATTCTCATGGTTATGAGGTGGAACGGGAGATTCTCATGGTGATGAGGTGGAACGGGAGATTCTCATGGTGATGAGGTGGAACGGGAGATTCTCATCATGATGAGGTGGAACCGGAGATTCTCAAGGATAATGAGGTGGAACGGGAGATTCTCATGGTGATGAGGTGGAACGGGAGATTCTCATGGTGATGAGGTGGAACGGGAGATTCTCATGGTGATGAGGTGGAACGGGAGATTCTCATGGTGATGAGGTGGAACAGGAGATTCTCATCATGATGAGGTGGAACGGGAGATTCTCATGGCGATGAGGTGGAACGGGAGATTCTCATGGCGATGAGGTGGAACGGGAGATTCTCATGGCGATGAGGTGGAACGGGAGATTCTCATGGCGATGAGGTGGAACGGGAGATTCTCATGGCGATGAGGTGGAACGGGAGATTCTCATGGCGATGAGGTGGAACGGGAGATTCTCATGGTGATGTGGTGGAACGGGAGATTCTCATGGTGATGAGGTGGAACGGGAGATTCTCGTCATGATGAGGTGGAACGGGAGATTCTCATCATGATGAGGTGGAACGGGAGATTCTCATCATGATGAGGGGGAACGGGAGATTCTCATGGTGATGAGGTGGAACGGGAGATTCTCATCGTGATGTGGTGGAACGGGAGATTCTCATCATGATGTGGTGGAACGGGAGATTCTCATCGTGATGAGGTGGAACGGGAGATTCTCATCATGATGAGGTGGAACGGGAGATTCTCATCATGATGTGGTGGAACGGGAGATTCTCATCATGATGAGGTGGAACGGGAGATTCTCATCATGATGAGGTGGAACGGGAGATTCTCATGGTGATGAGGTGGAACGGGAGATTCTCATCATGATGTGGTGGAACGGGAGATTCTCATCATGATGTGGTGGAACGGGAGATTCTCATGGTGATGAGGTGGAACGGGAGATTCTCATGGTGATGAGGTGGAACGGGAGATTCTCATCATGATGAGGTGGAACGGGAGATTCTCATGGTGATGAGGTGGAACGGGAGATTCTCATGATGATGAGGTGGAACGGGAGATTCTCATCATGATGTGGTGGAACGGGAGATTCTCATCATGATGTGCAGCAACTGTGTGATGCTTCATTTCAACATGGAGGAAAACCTCTGAGGAATGTTTCCTCAGATTCTTGTTGCATCTAGAGGGAAACCTCGTACTAGCAAGGTGTACCTGGTAAAGTGGCACATGTAAGGCAGCTGCCATGTATGTGGACCAGCAAGGAGCAGATATAAAAGTTATTTGTATTAGAATCATTTGTTAATGATATATTGCATTTTTCTGTCATTTACTTTTTTCATTCATTCATGCATTTTCCGAACCGCTTATTCCAATTCAGGGTCGCGGGGAAGCTGGAGCCTATCCCAGCCGGCTTTGGGCGACAGGCAGGGTACACCCTGGACAGCTCGCCAGTCCATCGCAGGGCCACACACAGAGAGACGAACAACCACACTCACGCTCACACTCACTCCTAGGGGCAATTTAGAGTGACCAATTAACCTATCATGCATGTGTTTGGATGGTGGGAGGAAGCTGGAGTACCCGGAGAGAACCCACGCATACACGGGGAGAACATGCAAACTCCACACAGAAAGGCCACTGACCAAACCAGCCAAGGATCGAACCAGCCACAGTGCTAACCACTGCGCCACCGTGCAGCCCCATTTACTTTTTTAATTTGTTAAATTTTAGTAATAAAAAAATCCATTAAAAATAACTATAGAGAGACATTGGTGTTGTTATCATTGGTGGGAGTTATGGACTGTGCTTGGTGTCCACCCTAAAAGACTTTCTGTATTTTGTGTATATCTGGATGTTAAAGTAGAAAACTTGTCTTAAATTGAAAAAAAGGGTTTTTCTTTTGGAGTATGAAAATTTGAGTCATTTCACATTTTCTCAATATTTTACTTTACATCTCTGTTTTCCACTTTGGACGTTTCTCCCCAGTTGTTCTGGATGTGGAACGTGGAGCAGATATATTGGTCCAATTTTTCCCAAGTGAAATATCTATTTGACTCTTTAACAAAAGCTTAAAAAAAAAAAAAAAAAAAAAAAAAAAAAAAGATCTTTTGGTATTTTTACCATCTATCACCACGCGATAGATCAAAAGAATTGCTTTTCGGTATCCACCAGGGTGTAGGAGACCAGTATCTTATGGTCTATTACAGGGTTTTGAGTAAAATTTCTACCATAAAGTGATGCACATTGTCTCAGAAACTGTATGTATCATGTTTGATACGTTTGGCTTTATAAGGTCAATCAAACAAACAGTCTACACCACTATGGTTAACACATAGCCCATGTATGGCGTTGCCTTGACAACTGAAATGTAATATTATAATCCATGTGGCCGACTTTTTTCTTCACCTGCCCAGCTGATGGATATCAGCATCAAACTTTTAAATGACCACAAAGACAAAGACAGTTTTGCCCTTCAGCTGTGTGGTGTCATTTCTGATTTGTGACCGCTGTTACCTGCCACCCCGTCAGCATGTTGTAACACTGAGCAGAGATGCTGAGAAAACAAAGCATGAGACCTTGTTTAGGCGTCCTCACCCATCCATCAAAACTCCACCAGCCCTTACGCGCTCCACCCCCCCGGACAGATTTCTGGGTAAAGACCACCAACAACTGAACCTCTTTGGAAATAATTACCCCAACACACACTCATTACCCGATAATATCCACACACTTCCGTGTGAGTCGGGTTTTAATTTTGCATGTCCGTTGGGCACAACATGGACATGATACAGCTGATGAATGCACGGTGTGTGTGGGCAGTGGCCTACTTTAACGTTAGTGTGTGACTGATGGCTGCATCCATCACCTCACTGTCATTATTCAAAATGCATCAAGCAACTATGGAGGAAAGTGGGTCGAAAGAAGCAGAAGTTGGTGCGGACTGATTGCACACAAGGGAAGCTTGCATCGGAATATTTGAAGTTCAGTTTTGGCTCTCTGCCCCGTGACAAATCGCAGCAGCGCTGAACTTAATGTCAGCGCAGTAACTAAATTAACATTATATGGGTGAAACCACGAGCAGAGACAGCTAAGGTGGAATTTACCTCAGGGTCCAGAAGTTAACAGCTAATCCTGCAGTGGAGGAATACCTGATGAGGGCATGTTTATATGGATGAGGGTTGCTGCTACCTTGGTTTTTTTTTTTTTTATATCCCTGTGAAATGGTGCAGCAGATGGTAATAAAAATCACATGTCTACATGTTAATGCTTCTTGCAGGGGGGGGGGGGATTAAATGTGTGTGTGTGCTCGTGCACATGTGAGAGACCCTCACTTGTTTTGTCACACCACTTTGACGATTAAAAAAGAAGAAATATTTAACGGCTTGAAAAGAGTTTTCTTTTTATCGCGTGGTTGCTGATTTGAAACGAGTCCCCAGCCGGCGGAAACACTAAAACAGCAATGCCAATATCTCAGATATGCAAACCAAGTCGGGAGTTAATCACCACATTTCTATGCGCACAATAAGCTGTAACTGGGAGAAATCTGATCCAGGCATGGCACTCCCCTGGTTGCTCCCAGCTTTGCATTCTGCTGCCGTAGGTTGATTTTAAAATTTACATGAGGGTTTTTGGAAACGAATGTTCCTCTTCAGCCTGAAGGTTTTTTGGTCAAACTGTTTCCACAGAGAGCACTCAGTCAGCTGTGGATGATGTATTAACATATGTTGCCCTTCATGCCAGAGCTGTGCACAGATTTCTCTTTTTAATTGAATTATTTCAGCTTTATTTGAACTTCAGATAAAATCATTTATGAATGGAACCCCCCCCCTGCTGTTCCAGCTGCGTTTTCATAGTACAAATCAGGCATTTTCATACAACCAAATTAAACTTCTGATGTACTGGTTTGGTGAGTTATCTCCAGTTAGTGGGTCATGTTTTTGCCTGGTTTCCTGTTTGCAACTTTATTGAAACACTACTGAGCAGATTTTTGTGATTTTTATCTGAGAACCGGTCTTAGTCTAATTTAGATTCCATTAACGTTTGGAAGTGATCAGGAAGGATTTGTGGACACAGGAATTCTTTAAATAACAGAAACAGCATAATATTATTTTTATGCAACGTTATTAATACCCATCCATCCACTTTCTTAGCTGCTTGTTCCAATTGCTTGCAGGGAAGCTGGATTCTATCCCAGTGGTCACTGGGCGAGAGGCAGGTACACCCTGGACAGGTTGTCAGTCACAGGCCAACACAGGGAGACAAACAAGCATTCACACACTCTCACTACTTGTGAGTGATGCATGTCTTAGGAGAGAACCCACATGTACACAGGAAGAACATGCAAACCCCACACAGAAAGAGTACTGTTCAAACCGCCCTCTGGCCGAGGATTGAACCAGCAACCTTCTTGCTGTAAGGAAACACAGTTCTGACCCCTGAGGCTCTGTGCAGCCTGTGGTGCATGTATCATTATTAATACGCAGCATCATTATGCGCACATGATGGTATTGTGTTGGAAAATACTCTGGTCTTGAGAAGTTGTAATACATTTTATTATAAACTAATACAAGCACACGCTGGAGCTTGGAGAGAGAACTCTCTCTGCAGATGCTGAAGTAACACCCGATTATAAACCATGCTTAACTCCTCCTAGTTGCTGGGCAGACCACAGAAAACAATCATTCTCTCCTCCGAAGCTAAACTGAGCTCACTAAGCATCAATCACTCACTATATTACTTTATTACCTTTAACCTTTAGACAACTGGTCAACCAAGCAGCTGACAAAAACCGATGCCCTGCAGGAAACTCTTCCTGTCTCAGACTTTGTCTGCACATTCCAGACAAGGATCATATAACTTAAAGAAAGCTTTGTGCATTGACACAAAACACAGCAGGATCACAGCAAATCAATGCATATATGTCTAATACTTAATTCAAACCAAAACCCATAATAATTTCTCCAACAGTATCATGTATTATTATACGATGTTGATATTGTTCAACTGTTGAAATGAAAAAGAAGGAAAACTGTAACAAGGTTGCTGTGTTTTTAAATAAATATAGAGTTTATGAATAATATGTCAAATGCTAAAGTGTTTTCATCATCAATAAATAGTATAGTGTAAATATAAAATGAATGTCAGACTTTAACAGGGTGGAAATAAGACAATGGGTGGTAATGAGCTGCCTGGTGGAGGTCTGCGCTCCCCAGGAGTTCTCTAGTCTGGTGTTTTATTAAATCAGAGGATCACTGATGGGAACGTGTGAAAGGGAATGATCAGCAGCGGCTTGTTACCATGGAGAGCTAGGTGTCATGCCTTTCAAAACATCTATTTACCTATTAGACATAAATGAACCCTATAAAGCCTGATGTGACTTATTTGATACAGGCGAGTGTGTGTATGTATATATATATATATATATATATATATATGAACATATGCAGCAGCAGCATCTCAGCTGCAGACAAGAAAACCTGAACAAACTGGTGAGGAGCTCAGTGGGACGGTGCTCCTAAGATGCTGTGGAGGGAGTGAGTGAGATGAGAGTGATGGCCAAGTTATCCTCCATGACGGACAACACTCTCCATCTGATCCCCTCAACGTGTCTGAAGGAGAGAGGAGAGACACCTCAGGTCATTCACACCTGCAGCTGTCAGACTGCACCATCACACTCCTCCTGTTTGCATTTAACCTGTGAGCACAAGCAGGTCGGTGCATCGCCACGGCAACAGATGATAGTGTGCAGTCAGAAGAATGTACCATGCTCTTTTATTTCCTTATTATGATCATAATTATTATTATTTATGTTGCTGTTAATATGCTGTAACATATGTATGTGTTTATGGCATTTTAATACAGTATTGAGTTGAGCTGAGTTTATTTCAGTCAATCATGCAATATCATAACTGAGACATAAATAAAGACATAAAACAATGACAGAGGGGTTTTGGCTCGAGTGAAACTCTTATTAAAACCAAACCCTGTTCAAGCTTAGGTAGAACTTATAGTTTCTATAAGTTCTTCTTCAAAAGATAAATTTTTGATAGTCATACACACATTACTTCCCTTATTTCTACTCAATTGACTTAATTCTGTTTTAAGAAATAAGTCAAAACAAATAAAAATACAAGTTATTTATTGTTATGTTCTAAGCCTGTGTAGCTGATTAGTGTTTTATATTTGAACATTATTTTAAATTCTCTGCTGATGTAGAGCTTTTCAACGTATGGTCCAGGTTATCTCGTACATCTACACCTCTGACTGAGATCCATCTGCCTTTAGTGTCTGTTCTAAATACATTTTAGATCAACATGAATTTATAGCAGGTCTCTATGGATTTAAACCTTCGCTGAAAACAGTCAGGGAGCACCTTGTTGGAACCTTGTGCATAACTTCAGCTGTGCTTAGATTGAGTCTTTCACAAATTGTAATATTTTTAGGTCAATGATCAGTAAGTTGGTTGGACC
The DNA here is from genome assembly GCF_933228915.1 of Telmatherina bonti. Taxonomy (NCBI): domain Eukaryota; kingdom Metazoa; phylum Chordata; class Actinopteri; order Atheriniformes; family Telmatherinidae; genus Telmatherina; species Telmatherina bonti. The sequence continues at coordinate 34,728,811 of NC_136625.1, forward strand.
ATTATAATCTGCATATTTTAGTTTCCTGGCTACTTTCTTTCTTTTTTTTACAAAATAAAAATGGGTTTGACAACTGTTTTATAATTATTCCCCATAGTTCCACACAATAATTTAAGAATGGAAGAATAAGGGTTGTTGAACAATAGGTACTTTTATTTCATTGACATTTACCTTAATTTAACACAGTATACCAATTATTTTTCATCCTTTAGTTTTCACGTGATTTATATAAACTTTCCAATTTAGTTTTTCTGCACCTACGCACTTATTTCTATCGTGTGCACACACCTCAACTTTTTCATTTTCTTCTATAACCGGTTCTAGTTTGATTTGTTTATTGTGAACAGCTTCTAGTTTGTATATTTTGCCAATAAACCTACTTTGCGGTGGAGGGGGGGGGGTTGAATAACATTGACTGCAGCTGTGATTACTGTGTTGGACAAATATAATAAAAACACAAAGAAGATTATTTAAGTCAGGCCAGAAGAGGTCTCAGGAGCTCAGTCTCCTCTTCAAGCAGGAGGTTGCTGCCATGGATCTGTTTCAGCTCTTTATGGAAGATAATCTGGAAGTGTTTTCAGAAACAGTCAGCCATCGCCACACTCATGTCCGCCGCAGCAGCAGAGGTGATTCTCAGCCTCGAAGAGAATAAAAGCCTTTCTCAGAAAAGCCATCAGAGGCTGAACGCACTGGCCATGCTGTCCATGGAGGAAAGACTTGTTACTGAGCGAACACATACAGGTTTTATGTTTGATCTCGTCTTTACACACACAGCAATGGAAACCCCCCCCCCCCGCCTGCCACTGGGAATAATAACAGGTTGCAGAGTTTATTGAAAGTTCATTCTGAACAGACACTTTTATCCATCCATCCATCCATTTTTTTATGTTTAAGTCCAGTTTCCAGGAAAGCTGGAGTCTATCCCAGCAGTCATTTGGTGAGAGGCAGGACTGGAAACCAGCCCGTCACAGGACCAAGCAACCATTCACACTCACAGGGACAATTAAGAGTAACCAGTTTACCTAACATACATGTCTGCACTGATGCAGCCAGAGAGAACCCACACATACATGCAAACTCCACACAGAAAGGCCACTGTTCAAACCCCCCCAGCTAAGGCTCAAACCAACAACCTTCTTGCTGTGAGGCCACAGTGCTAACCACCACGCCACTGTCCAGTCAAGACGAGGAGATGTGTACCCAACTGCAGAGATGGAGAGGCAGGAAGGGCAAGGAGCTGCCGACAATGGTAATTAAATATAGCAGACTATGGAAAAAGGAACTAACACACACACACACACACACACACACACAGAATGAACCAGCAAGTACAAACTGAAATAAACACAGACAACACAACAAGACACATGGTGTAATGGATGAGGTAACTAAAAACATGAGACTAATAAACATAAACCAGGTTAAACAGGAAACAAGGAAAACTACAAGATAAGACAGGAAACCAGGACCAAGACCAGACCAACCCACAAACATCAAACCATAACACATCCAGGCTTCTTCCTAAATATCTGCAATAACTGTGTTGGTTTATAACCTGCCAAGTGGATCTGACTTACCATGAATAATACAATGAGAATTCAACAGCTGAAAAAGGACAGAATAAACACCCAATAAACCATAAATGTTTTGCTTCACATACTTTTACTGTGGCAACTGGGCATGGACTGGTTTGTGAAAAGCCATGGTTATTTATTTACCTGGTAAAACTGCAGGATTTCTGACCAACAGACATACTGGAACAGCAAATTCTCGTCACGGATGTGCAGCAGACAAAAGCTGCTTGTTGGGTGGATGCCACCCGCAATGGAGGCAGTTCTGAAGACAAACTGGGGTTCTACCAGTTACTACCAAGACCGGCTTTATCGAGTGGCTGATAAGAAGCAATTACTCGTGTTTATGAAGTTATTTCCAAGAGTTTCTCAGGCTTTTAGTGTCAAAGTACGGTGATAGAAGTCATAGAAAACAGTTTTCTTGTGATAATTTAGCTCAATATCTCGAGAAAACAACTGATGATGGTTTGTTGCAGGGTTATGAGGAGACTGGAGCTTTTACTGGTCCATCACTGAACCAACACAGAGGGACAAACCTTCAACATCCCAACTCAGATCAACCAAACATGCACATCTTTGAGCTGCGGGAGGAAGCCGGGTAAGAACCCATGCATACTTGGGGGGAACTCAACACCCCCAGAAACCTACTTGGTGTTAAAATATATGAATTATATTCATAAACAGAAATATGTATGAACACTTTTAAACTGCAGTGGATTTTATGGAGAGAGTTTGTGGTGTACTGGGAGCAGTGCTGGTTTCCAGTTTAACTGCTGCAGGAATCATGGACCTGCAACTGCGCCATGTTGCTTCGGATGCAGCAGTCTGTCTCTGAAGGAGCTTTGCAGAGCTATTAAGCTTGTTCCATCCTCCACGAGAAGCAAGAACTGAGTTCTCGCTTCTCGAGGCTGCAAGAACAAGAAAAAACTTGTTGTTCATCAGGTCCATCCGTCCTCCAGGAGAAGCAGGTCTGCAGCGGGGGGGCGATGTCTGCTTTATGTGCCATGAACCCGGTTGTTACCTCCACCAGGTTGTGTTTCTCCCGCCGTCTTTGTGCTCAAGATAACTTAAAAGGTTACGGACGGATTTTTATCAACATTTCAAGAGTTGTTGGAAATGTAAAAATAAAGAACTGATTAAATTCTGGTGGTGATCCGGATCACCGTTTGGATCCAGGAATTGTTTAAAAGGATTCTTTAACATCGTGCTTGGTGGAGGTTTCCGCTCTCCGAGTTTCTAGTTTCATATTTAACGAACAACTTCGTCCGCGGCAGGGCGGGTCGTGCACGCGGCGGGGTCCAAAAATGTTGGTACTTTCTCACCACCTCGATCAGATGTTTTATTAAAACAATCCGTTTTACCTGCAACAGTAAAAACGCGAAGCAGCAACTCCGCTTCCTGCTTTCTCCGTGTTAACCACACCCACCTCACATGTCCAACCAATCACATGATACTTCTCGGAGCCCCGCAAGGAAAAAATTCTGCCAGCCCGATGTGTCGAACTGTCTTCAAACGCGTCCGCGAGAAGAAAATGACGTCATTTTCTTCTCGCAGCCTCGAGAAGAAGAAACAAGTTCTGGCTTCTCTGGAGGATGGGACGAGCTTTAGTATTAGGGAGGGGTACGAGCAGTGGGCAGGGGGATTGTCCTTCATCATGAATGAGAGATTAGCAATTATCTTCTCTCCCATCACCCCCACTGGTGGGTTCAACGACTGTCCCAGTGCAGAGTGGTTCTGCAGTCACGCCAGCAAGAGATTCAGCGATGTCAGATGGAAGAACATCCATCACGTGATCAACACATCTGGTTTTACTTCTATTGAGACTGTTGTGTAAACAAACTTCCTTTTTCCTCGACAGCCAGACAGAAACCACGAGCAAACGGTCCTTGTTACCCTGAGATAACAAGAACAGGAACGTTTCTCGAGATAACCATCAAAAGAACAATAATAGTTGTTGGTTTCCATATCAACGATTCAACATGAGTGGAGTTTCTGAGTACCTTATGTTACTCATTTATTAAGTTTCTTTTTAGTAGTACAAGTTATATATTCTGCATAGTTAGAGTAGTTCAGTAAGCTTGCTTTAGTAGATTCATGCATAAAACTAAGTGTTCTGTTCAAGGCCTGTTTCAGCTTTGACTGTTGTTATCTCCAAGCTAGCAGTTGTTTTGACTAGTGCTGCCTGGCAAAGGTTGTTTGTGTGCTTAAAGAACACTGTAGCACTCTGAGCAGGACCAGAGCTCTCCAGACCATAACATCTGTACATGGTCAATAAAGTGAACAGAACACTTAGTTTTATGCATGAATCTACTAAAGCAAGCTTACTGAACTACTCTAACTATGCAGAATATATATCTTGTACTACTATAAAGAAACTTAATACATGAGTAACATATTAAAACTACACTATACGCATAATTCCACCACAATAAGACAACACTTTTATTATATCAGCCAACTGTTTGACAAATTATGATGTCAATGTAAATTTGCAAAACAAAAATAAAACCAGTAATTGGTTTGCTTTCATTCACGTTGTCCCTAAAGTCCTCTGCAACAGAAATACTGATCTCGTCACGTTGGTATCAAATGATACTGATACCAGTCCTAGTATTGTTTTGATATTATAGATATTTGGGTCGGTCCGCACAGCCCTTATAAAACACCAAGAACTGTTTAATTGATATAGAAAAACCAGACAACCAGCACCTACACATGGACAGAAACACAACAGGAAACATTCTACAGCAGGGATCCTCAAACCTGGTCCTCAAGGACCGGTGTCATGCAGGTTTTCCAAGTTCCCCAGCTGCAACACACCTGAATCAAATCAATGTGTGTTTAGTAGACATGCAGAGCTTGTCTGAGTGTCTGAGTCTGGTGTGTTCCAGTGGGGACATATGGAAAACCTGCAGGACCCTCAGGACCAGGATTGTGGACCCCTGTTTGACAGCTTTTGCAAGAAAAAAAAAAAAAAAAAAAAAAAAGCTAACAATCATTGGGAGCACCTATGAAAAGACAGGCTGAGAGCCAGATGAATTACAACAGTTAAACCCACAGGACAACATGGTTACTGAATCAGCATGTTAGTGAGGGAGAGAGGAAAATATGAGGAATAAATGGCGACCAGACAGTCCAAATATGACCGGACCCTTTCAAAGATCTGACGCAGACCGTGGAAACCCCGAGACCCGGCAACCAGCAGCCACAGCAGAGCACATATCCTAAAACCACAGTGACAACCATGTACCTGCCAAGAATATGGCGGAGGGAAGTTCCAGCCAGAGCCCCCCACAGCCACGGAGCCCAGGTCCCAGGGGGCCAACGATGACAGCCACCAGCTCCGCTGGGCACTCTCCACCGAGATGCAAGCAGAGTGCAGAGTAGGGCTGTGACCATTCTCACAATTCTTCAGTATTACTGATTTTTGTAATTAAAAACAATAAAAAAATGAACAAAACTGTTTTTTGCTCATTATTTTCCATGATTTCAGTGAGGAAAAAACAACCCAGCAGACAGACCATCATTCTGCTGCTATAACGCCCAAGAAGACAAGTAAAAAGATCAACAAAAACAATAAGAATTACAAAAATTTTTACAATAGATTATTTTCTGTAACTGAAAAAAAGATTTTAACAAACCAATTTATATTAAAAATGTGAAGAAAAAACATCCAGATATTCGATTTTTTTATTAGATTTTCCCACCCTTAGTGCAGACCCCCCTTTCCCAGGCAGAAACCCTGCCTAGTGTCCAGGATCAGCGTGAGTAGGACGACCAGTCCCCCCCCCATCACGCAGCTCAGAGTGTAATGTCTGATCCATCGTGTCATCCACACTCGTCCCAAACAGCTGTTCCTAGCGAACATGCTGATGCTGTGGAGGTGTGAAGATTCAGACTCGGCTGGAAAGTAAAACAGATTACAAGATGAAATCATTTTGCAACAACCTTGTAGCTCATTGTCAGCATGTCAGTCATCTAAACTTTGCAACTCTAATAATGTCTGTGTGACTTTGTGAAGCCTTTTGCTGTGGAGGCCCCTCCAGAGGAACGGCAAAGTTTCCTTACACACACGTCCACAGACCTTTTAGACACATGTCTGGGTTTTGCACATATTTCTAGTATACACACACACACACACACACACACCCGTCACGCTCTCCGTTTCCCACCTTTCTTCTCTCAGCCTGATTTTGTCCATTTCTTTCTGCGCACGTCAGCCACATTCACACCAGCGCTGACTGAAGGTGCGACTAATCAGGTGTGATAGAAGGCAGAAATCCCACCATTGGGGTAACTGGGGGCGGGCGAGGGGTGGGGAAGGTCTCCAGGTTTAGGTCACACTCGACGCCCTCCTGTCATTTTGGATTTTTAACGCTGGTCTGAAAGTCCTGAGTGGTGAGCATCTGGAATTGTCTTCTGACAGCGCTGTCAGTGGAAGCAGGACTGTTTTCATGCAGTTATTATACCACGTTTATGTCTCAATCCAAAACTTTAAAATAACATTTAAACTTTTTAAAAATCTTCTGTTTAGTTGAAACGTGTGCACTTGCAGCTTTTTCTAAGACGTCCAGATCTAGTCGTTTTGGGTTCCAGTCTGAAATCTGAAATGGAATTTCAACAGCTTTACTTCAACTTCATGGTGATTTATATTTCATTTGGCTGTCGGAGTAATTGACAAAGATTTCATTAGAAAACACCAATATCTCATACGAGACCAGCTGAGAAACAGAAAATAATTCAGATAGTAATAATTTCTATATAAACATGTATAGAAATAATAATAATGAAATAATTCATACGTCTAAATAATTCAAATAGTACAAGCACTGGTTTACAGTTTTAACAACAGCTGATGGACTTACCCTAACCCAACCCCGCCCTGACACGATAAAGGTTTTCATTAAGTATGAAATCATTACACATAACACCCCCCCCCATACAGACCTACAGCAGAAGATCCCAGACTGTTGCATGAGAAAAGTAAACATTGACATAATCTGTCATTCAATCCCAGCTGGTTCTGCAACTTCCTCTCCGTCGTAGCGTCCATCGAGGCGATTCCAACGTTTATCAGACTCTTCATCATGTTGCAGGTCAACCCAACTGTCTCACAGCAAGGTCGCCACCGGTTTGAGCCTCACTCGGGGAGGGATTTTCTGTACAGGGTGGGTCCTCACACACACACACACACACACACACACTCTCCATAGACATGCATGTCTCAGTGGTTTCCAAACTTTTTCTGCAGGGCCCCTTTTCATCGATGACAACAATGTTGAGCCCCCCCCCTCCCGTCACATGAACCACAGAAACAGACTAAGAAACGTGTCTTTAGTTTTACTGGATGTATTTTAGGGAACTATAATTAAACCAGTATTGTGATCCATTCCTCTGCTTCAGAGTGAAACATTTTAAACCAGGAATCTCTGCAAACTACTTCAGTTTTCTATGAGACGTTGCTGCTTCAGTAAAACAACTTTGTTAAATATGATGGTTGGATAGTTTATTTTATATATTTCTAAAGTAACCTGCAGGCTTTTCTTTGTGTTCAGGATGAAAAGTCTCCAAGTCGTGTTGTAACTTGTCTGGCTTCATACTTATAATATTTTGGTACATGGAAAAGTCTGTGGTCTCATTATTACCCACCATTGGTTGTAATTATTCTTACTGGTCAAGCTGGGACAGATACTCTCCATCATAGTTTGTTCTCTTTTTTTATTATTTGAAGTCTCTCTTGTTGATTTATCATAATTTCCTATGAGTACTTTTACAAATTTATCCAGTGTAAAAACTCCCAAGTTTTATTTAGCCTTGCCGCGCCCCCCCCTGTGATAACTCTGGGCCCTCCCTGGGGGTCCTGCCCCCCAGTTTGGGAACCACTGGGTTAACTTTAAGTTGTCCTTGGGGTGCATGTGTGTGTGTGTGTGTGTGTGTGTGTGTGTTTGTCTCTCTGTGTTGGTCCTACAACAGACTGCTGACCTGCTACTTGTTGGGATGGGCTCCAGTTTCCCTGCAGCTCCCTCCACTGGGTCTAGAGGACGAATGAATAAATTTACGCCTCTTTGAAAGATGTTGTAGATTAAAGCAGTAGATCGGAGCGTTTCAGTCCGTCGTCCTTTATTAAATGCAATTATTTAGGCTTTGAGGTGTGTGCGGTTAGTTTATGAAACTTCCTGTTTTATAAACTTAAACAAGATCACCACACGACTCCTCTAGTTCCAGCTGAGTCCCGTGTGGGAAGGGAAAGGGTTAATCCTGAAGCTACACAGTTAAAACTATGGAGACGCCTTCCCATCAGATCCACAGGTAAATGTGTTGAAAGTTGTGAAGCCTCAGTTTCAGTCCAGGTGGGGGGTCACCTGGTCTCCACCTCCTCACCTGGATGAGCAGGAAAGTTTAGCATCTGTTGGAGTTTTCACTGATTCTGCAGACAACAGAACGGAGCAGCAGGAATACGAAACGTCACATTAATGTTGAGCAGACCGACAATGGAAATGAACTGGTTTGGCTGCCCAGTGCTCCTGTTGGTGGTGTGTTCAGTTCACCTGCAGAAGCCGCCTCAGGCTGCAGCCTCTCCATGCAGGGTCCATCTCCCTGACGCACTTTCTCACCTACCTGCTGCACAATGAAGGACACTAAAGCCCACATGATGTTAAACAAGACAAAAAGCGTTTGTGTGGAGCAGAGACATCACACAAATAGTTCGACCTTGAAAGCCAAAACAATAATCTAAAAGAACTTTTCACAACAGCTTTGAAATCAACTAGAAAACACTGAGTGCAGTCTCCTGCTAGGCAGCTCATTTCCACCCCGTTTTAGTCCTCCAGTCACTTTATATGGATAAACTATTAGATTCTTACATTCACTGATGAATCCACAGCTTCTCTGAGATATCGTGGTATTTGTGTCATATTTCGATCTTAATTTGTTCTCTTGCAGTGATGAAAAGTCGCTCCTGTTCTGGGTGGTAGCATCCAGAATTTTGCCGGGATCCAGATCGGTCTTTCTCCTGGATCTCTCTGTGAAACACACTATTTACTGCTGACTTTTTTTCTTTTCCTTTATTTGCACTTAAAGATATAAGTCCAAATGATTTAGGTGTCTGTTCCATCGTTTAGCACTACAGTACAGTTGTGCTCATATTTATTCATCCCCTTTCATAAAAGAAGGAAAAAAACAGCTGCCTGTAAAATAAGCTGAAATTGACTAAAGTAATAATAAATAAAAATTTTATGAAAATCATCACATTATTTTCTAATTCTGGTTCAATAGAAATATTTTATTTAAAAAGCAAACAAATAAGATAATTTATTACATATTACATCACTCATAAAGTAATATTTAGTTGAAGAATCCTTTAATGTTTCCGCTCCAGTCAGGTGTTTTCTGTTCCTCTCAGTCAGACTTCTGCACCTGTTGACAGGTATTTTGTCCCACTGTTCAACAGAAAAGTGCTCTAATTTGTCCAGGACCAATTTGTTTTTTCCCTTCTTTAACTCAATTAAATGATAAAACAGTGTCTTATATTACTAAATTATATTTTTGCAATTTTTTAGTTATTGTTCCTTTAAGTCTCCAGTTATTTGAGTGATTGTTGTAAATTCAGTCTTTTCTATAATGAAAGGGGATGAAGACATATGAGCACAACTGTATCTAATTCCTAATTGATCCAGAGATGTTTTATTAAAAGGCAGATAGAGGTGTCATTTTGCCATTTGTTTAGTAGAATAAGTGTGGGAGTGGTAAATACATAGGAAATAATGTTTTATATGGGAATGCCCCTCATTATCAAACAATGCTCTAAATACTAAAGTACAGGTTAGATGAATGTTAAAGGGGTGCTATGATGGTATTTGGAGTTTTCTGAGCTTTCTACAGTGTTACAGTGTTGAATCCTCATCATACATGTGAACGACACTGTTTTTTTTTATCACCTAAATGCATGTTTGAGTTTGAGTTCCAGCACTCTCTCTGTTCGGTTTCCATGGCGACGAAAAACGCGTCGTTTTAGAGAGTTTTTTCTACTTGGAAATCCTTGTGACGTCCCGGGGGATAAGGTTCGGTGATTGGTTACCTTCTACTGGTTAACAAGGGCATGTACAAATACATCAGGCAGGTGGAAAACGTGGGATAAAGTTATTTCCAACGATGGCTGGTGAGTTTACCAAAGAGAGACATCCTGCTGCATTCGTTGCTGTGGGTTGCTGTTTTCCACTTCGTTTTCAGGCTCTGATTCAGGTTCCAACATGTAGGGCTGTATGCTATGTGTTGACACTGTATTTTGTTTTTTTTATTGAGTTTATATGAGCCTAATCCTTCTGTTTATGAGATGTTACAATGACGGCGAAAGCAGGTGCGGTGCGCGCTCCCGACGTAGCGCGGTGGCGGGAGGCGGGGCTTAACACGGAAGAGTCTCAATCCACTCGTTTTGCCCGCAGGCTGATCTGACAGCCTACGGAGAGGGTCGGTCTGAAGTAAATAAAGCCATTTGTGACAATAACTCCATCAATCCCAGCCCTTCTGGTCTCAGAAATAAAAATAAATTAGCCTGAAATGCACAGAATAGTTCCACTTTAAGAACAAAAATATTTATAAATTTCTAATCAAAAAACAAAGACCAACTTGGAGCATCGGATTTGGAAAGAGTTGATGTCTGGACAAGCATTTTTTGAAGTATAAAACTTTTGTTAAGGTGGATGTCACGGTTTGGTGGAGGTGTGGACTGAAATGCAGGGACCGGATGCAGGAATGCAGAATGAAGACGTTTTAATGTTCAAGAACAACCTGAAGGCAGAACTGTCACAGAGAAGCAAACAAAATGAACCAAACAACTGAAACCAAGGGCTTGACATACTAGGAAACAGAACAAGACACATGGATGCCAGGTGTACTTAATGAACAGACACAAAAGGAACTAAACAGGGAAAAACCACAAAATAAGACTGGAAACCAAAACCAAGAAATAGAGAAGAAATATCACATCATGACAGGTGGTAGTAAAAGTACTACCTCTTACTGTATTACATGCATACTTACTGAAAGTGGTTCCATCTCACAATAATAAAGAATCTTTCAAAAATGTTTCTGATCGAGACGGTGATCCGTATCTTTACCAAACATCATAAGAATCTAAGTCAGACTAGCTCTCATGAAATAAAACACCAAAAAAAATCAGACCAGTAGATTTAGCGTAACAGCGCGACCCTGACTGGACCAGCTGTTAGGAGAATGAATGAATGAATGAATGAGTTTTAACGTTAAGTTGCAATCAAACAAACGGACAAAAAAAAGAAAAGCTGTACAAACATAACCTCCTCACAGAGGTAATAATCATAAAAAGTTTCTGCTTCGGGGAAAATTGAGCGGAAATGAGCAGATTTTTCTCGCGTTCAGTAAAAAGGTCAACTTCAGAAGGTCAAAAGTGTTTCTGCAGCAGATCTCAGCCATTCAGCTTCTGTTGTCACACTGATTTTCTTTCAAAACTTTAATAACAATAAGTACTTAAATGGTGTGTTTGCAATAATAGCCCTTTGTTTGCTTTTAGCATAATTTAAATCCATTACGAAAGTGTCTCATTTAAAATTCAAAAGGACCATCAGGTCTAATTATTGTCTGTATTTGCTTGAAGTGACTTTTTTTCTTATTATTACTGCTCATTTTTCTATGTTGCTAATTGTGTTTTTATCGTTTTGCATGTGAATATAATGCAAAAAAGTAACGTGCTGTCTATTTTAATGAAATGATAAATACTTAATTCATCCCAGAGAAATTAGAAAAATAAATATGCCTCACTAATCATTTATTTACTGACAATTCTCTGTAAAATATGCTGACATTTCTGCTGTTAGCGCTGCCTCAGAGTCTGAGATTGCATCTGATCAATACATCTAGTACTTTAAGTCAAATATTTTCATTGGTAAAATAAATGAGAGAAACAAAAGAAAGGCAGGAAGAAAATGTAAAACATTCAGAACTAAACTAAACTAAAACTGGATGAGTTCTGCTGGGATTTAACAATCATAAACTATAAACCTGTTTCTGACTCAATATCTGATTAGATTTGCGCCAAAAAACATACATATATGTTAACTCTTAGAATATCAAACAACTTTGCATCTGAGTAGAAAAACATATTGGGGTGGAAATTTAAATTTTATTTATATATACAGATTTATATATTCATAAATAAAACTTATTTTCACATGATTAGTGTATCATGCTTCTTCACACATGATCAAAGAAATGATGGACAGAAATTTTTTTTTATTTTATTTTAAGCCTATATTTGGCCTTTTAAAAAAAAAAAAAAAAAAAAAAAAAAAAAAAATTTAAAATAAATAAATGTACCATTTTTTTACCCGGTTATAATTATTGCAGTACACAACCTGTCCACCAGGGGAATTAAGACAGGGATCAGCAGAGTTTTCAGCAGTTTTCATTGTAAAATAATGCAACAGGTCTCTGAAACAGTACGTATAAACCATTAGGCATGTGGTGAAAAATTATTTTACCAGGTGGCTCAATTAGAAAACTTCCATCACAAGCGTCCGGTCCAGCGTCCGTTAACGGCGTCCGTTAACGGCGTCCGGTAACGGCGTCCATTAACGGCGTCCGTTAACGGTGTCTGTTAACAGCGTTAGCTACAAGTTTTCTGTTTTCAAGTTTTCAAGACTTTGCTTGTATTTGCCAACATCCATATTTCATTCAGTTCTGAACAATTTCGGAGTCCCTGCCAGTTGGAAATGTTGCCACTGCATGATACTGCCACCACCATGCCTTACTACCTAACATCCACAAGCACCATCGCTGGACTTTCCTGGATGAAATGTGTTGTAAAATCTTCTTGTTTTTCTGACTTTGTACCATAAAAGCCAGTTTTGTGACAGAGTTTATGAGCACCTTTTTTATTGTCATCCTTGCCTGATCAGTGAATTTTGGTTGTGGCGTGTTTTCTTTTCTTTTTTTCCTTTTTTGAAAAAGAAGTTTAATGATGCTCCATCATCCCCAGTTTTTTTAAGTTTCTTTTATTCTGAAACACTGATCTGCACTTGACCTGTTTGGAGAGCCCTTTGGTATTCTTTTAGCTGATGACTGACTGAGATTATGTGACACTCAGACTGTGCTCAGGTGGACTTAATGCAACAATTTATGTGGCTTTTTTTTTTTTTTTTTTTTTTTTAAAGGTAAATGGTAACAACAGGACTTCAGGGCTTTAAAGCAAATGGGTGGAAAATACGCACACACTACACTTTAGTTTATTTATTTCTATAAAGGAGTTAAAAGCCTTTGCAAGGCACTATACTGTTGTCAGTTCCACTTTGTCTTTATTTGATGAGACATTACTGAAGTAATTTGACATCAACAGGTTACCAGGAAATAAAAACAAGTGATTCTACTTTCCTCATTGTAACATTTAATGGCACCGTTGAATCCAGTAATTTTATTTCAACACCTCTATAGTGAACTATCCTTCAGAGAATCATCCTCCTCTTCTCTTCTTTCATCACTGCCATGGCATTTCAAACCACAGCAGGCAGCTCCCTTTCAGTTAAGACTGTGAAACCCCACTGCTCATGATCTGCTCTGCACACGTAGCAGGGTACCGCACAAAACAAGTATATTTTTCCATCGTTTGGCCTTTCAGATTGACGCCATTGAGAACAACTGTTTTAGAAACTCAGATCAAAGTGAAGATTTGCAAATAATCATTAATGCACTAGCATATGGACATAAATGACTTAGTTTTAGGTTTGGGAATGTCACCACCTGCAGCACAAAATGCTCTGACATCACATGTGCGACCGATGTTTACGGTTGCAAACAGGAAGTACACACTACCACGGATAGGTGGACATTTTTTTGTGAAAACGAGGTGGTGTAGACCAAAGTTTTTTTCTGGACAGACGGGGGAAATTTGGTTTAACACACACCCATCTACATGTGTATGTTCCCTCGTGTTTACCTGTGAAAGATTCAGATGTTTCCTTCAGGATTAAGCAGGACAAAATGAAGCCAAATGGAAAGTAAACATGCAACTGTTTTAGTTCTGTTGTAGCGGCCAACAAGGGGGTTGTTTCCACTGAAATAGTTTTGTTAGGTTTTACTGGGCTTGATTAAACATTGCTATAGGGATGGGAGACACCAACATTTTTCCTGTCAGTCTAATAACATCAGTTTATGGAACTTTTTCATCGACAGACATCGAAACTTCTTGCCACTTAAAAGATTGTCTTGATTTCACAATGTACATTAATATCTTGAATACAAATGCAATGTGAATATGAATAAAACTCATGGAACATTAATACTTGAAAGAAATACTCCAGAAATAATAATAAATTATACTGATGAGTAAATCATTAAACAATAGTAAGATTAAATGTTTTTTCAAATTTTAAAGTAATTAAACTGCTAAACTACAGATTAATATAAGATTATTCACATTTATTAAATGGAAAATAAATTTATATAACATGTAAAATTAATACAATAAAATGATAAAATGCAATGTGCAACGTTAAACTAATAAAATCTTACAACAAAACCTCATCATCCCTAACAATGGCGTTCTCATTGTGACATCTGATTGGCTACCATAATCATGTGACAGACACGGAGTACATTGCTGCTGGGGTTCACCAACAATTTTATTCCCTAAAACTGTCAGAAATGAGAGCAAATGGCATTTTCTGTCAGTAGAATGGTACCGAATGGGATATTTTTGACTGGCAGATATCAAAGTATCGACTAGAGAGTATTGATACGCCCATCGCCACATGGTACACGAAGAAGTGCATTTAAAGTTCACTTTATAACTTTTGCTTGTATTCTCAGTGACTTTCCATCGCTGTGTAATCCCTTAAACGATGGAAAGGAAAAGGAAATGATAGCAGATGTTTTTATGAGTCAAAGAGGTCAAATGTGTTTTCCGGTAATGCTCTTACTCTTGACAAATCCACTGACCGAAGCGCTAATGCGCAGCAGCTGAGCTGTGTGTGTGTGTGTTTACGTCTGAGGAACTTCAGCCATTTAGAGCCCAACAGTCTTCTCAGGTTATTACACACTCAGAGAAAAACACTAATCGTGAAATTCCCGTGCCGAACATACCCCCCCCCCCCCCGAACTACGGTGTCGCCGAGCCACGGAAGCTATAAAGTCAAAAAGCATTAATTAACGGTTAAAACTAAAACATCAGTCACATAAAAAGCCGTGCTCTTCCTTCCCACAGAACACAAGTCACATGAAAAGCTGACTCCTGCAGTCATTATAATTGTAAGGTAGCTGCATTTATGATCTGTTTATCCAAAACAAATGCAAATTGCAGGACTGCAGTATAATTGTGTCCCTCTGCATTCTTTATCTTAATCGTCACTTTTGTATAAAACAAGCTTTTTGTTTCATCCACTTGATGAGACTCCGAAGTGCATCAAGAAAAATGTTTTATATTAAGAGCTCTAATGGCCACGTTTGGTCAACAAGTCAAAATGACAGTTCACACGCATCTTAGCGGTGGTTTCTTCATCATTTTGTGTGTGTGTGTCACAGCCTGTCTCTCCTCTTCTGCAGCGCGATGTTGGTAATCACCGCCATCAGGTCGTTATTTCTGCCTCGTTGTTCGCAGCGAGCCAGAACAGACATGGGACTTTTATTACATGAATTCTTTGTGGCTTTTCATTTCTTGTTCCTGCAGGCATCTCTATCATAATGAATTGCAAGAAGGACACTCTGAATATCTGTTTTCCCGACAAATAAATGTATTCAGGACACATGAAAGGAACAAGATGTTGTTCAAAGTGAAAAGAGTTATTTAGCCTTTGGGCAAGCAGCCATTAAAAATCTTTACATTGGGAATTCACTATGTAGACCTTGGTATGAGAGTTTAGGAAAACATAATTAACGTGCAAGTGGCATTTGTTGCTATTTAATTAGCTGAAATGCCAGTGGGTAAGGCCAGACGATATTTCCTTAAAAGTTTTTAATCACATCCTATTTGGCTCCAGATCATTTTTCATCATGCATGTGGTAATTGAACTTCCTATATTAGAAGAAAAACAGATGAATCTGAACCAGTGGGACTTAGAGACACGATTAACTTGAATGAGTGTTTGTGCTCTGACAGCCGCCTGCAGCAGACCTGGATGCTGTGGCCTTGTTTCAAGTGATTAGTGGTGAAAGGCTCGGTTTGCCCGCTGCACCTATGAAGATGCTTAACATTGATGCCAGCTGTGCAAGTTGCTGGTGTTAACCTTGTGAGGCCAGCTCATGGAAATCACTCTCCAGTTTGAGTTTGCTTTTTGAGCAACTTTAAAGTTAGAATGGTCATTCCTTTGCTTATAAGCTGCTGGAGAGCATCCATGTTTCACTAAGCTGCTTTCCACTCTCTCTCTCTTTACACACTCTCTTTATAGACCACCAGTCAAATGTGTGGACACATTTAGCCACTGGATTTTATGGGAAAGTGTGTCCTTAGTTGACTTGTAGTGCATATATCACATTACTATTGTAGTTAACTTGCGTTTCTTCTTTCTCAACAGATATTCCTGGTCTAGAGGCATTGTGTTTGCTGACTGCTCATTTCTGTCCATTCTACACCAACCAGTCAAAAAAGACGGCCGTCCTTCCTGGGGAGTTTGATTACTAACTAAATGATGGGGTGGGATAGTGAATTAAAGTCAGGTTTTGGTGTTCTGTTGGCTTCCTTAGTGAGAACAAATAAGAAAATCAACAAAATTATGATCAGTTTGATGCAATTCCTGTTGGTTTACGGTGATTTGGATTCCATTTGATTTAAACAGGGTTGAACTGCGTCTTTGTGAGAAAAAAAATCATAACATGGGCCAAATCAGCTCAAATTCTAAGTTTGTAATAACTACAAGAGTTCAGGAGGTTTGCATGGTTAAAGAAACATGGAGATCTGCTGCTCTCAATTATTAAATACTCAATTAAAAGAAACCATTTGAGTTTATGATTACATACATTATGTACGAAATAAGTTGGACTCCTCTAAAAACTTAATTGTGTTTTTTAAAGAAGTTCCTGCCTGTAATGGGTGACTGAGGACCTAGATATTCAACCACACACAGGAATGTCAGTAGAAAAAGGAAAACAGCTTTATTAAAGCCAGGGGATGAGTCTGATTAGACTGGGATCCTATCCTATGGATCAGAGGGAAGGAGAAAAATCCACTAGGTCAGGGATCAGGCAATGGTCAGTATCCAGAATTAAAGAATACTTATCAAGGCGACAGGTGTGGTTTGAGGTCCAGAGCTAAGACGTGGTTCAACAACCAGACGTCCGGAACAGGCAGGAAAGATCCCATAAGGGCAAGGCAAGACGGGAAATCCGGGCATCAAAACTGATTGGTAATTGGACAGGAAGCTGTACTGATAATCTGGCGGATAAGGAGGGAATAAGGTAAAGTTATGTAGTTAGAGACCAGGTGACAGTTATGGAAAACCAGGTGGAATGAGTTGGACTAATTGTTGGAGTGGAAACCATGGAGTGTCAGTGAGATGATCCCAGGTGAACTGAATCCACTGATTAACCCAGGCAGAGAACATGACACTGCCGGTATCCAGTTGTCAAGTAATGAAGGACAAATACTTTGACCTTACCGCAGGTCGGATCGCAGCTGACACTTCTCACCCAGGACACAGTCTGTTTGCCCCTCTCCTCTCGGGCAGGGGGCTACGGTCCATCCGGACCACAACCTCCCGCCGTAAGGACAGCTTCTTCCTCTCTGCTATCAGACTTTTGAATGCTACATAACTCTGTATTGGATTCACATGTTCTCTGTTCCACACCCAGCTGCCGCCAACATCAACACTAATATTACCATACCACCCTACTGGTTGCTGTTGCGTGTAGATTTTGGTTTTATTTTCTTTATGTAGTGAGACTGCTTTCTACTTTAGTTAAGTTTTTATTGGATGCCTTATAACTTTATCTTAAAGTTGAATTATTTATTTTATTTCTAAACTCTCATGGACAATAAAACCGTTTCTGATTCTGATCATTTAAGTAGAAATTTGATGTATCTATACTTTACTGGGGTAATTCTTTTCCAGCCAACTTTTTATGTCTACTTATATTTTCATGGAATTATCTAAACTTTCTACTTCTTACATTTTAAGAAAGCCTCAATATTCCCATTTCATTTTGGTTTGTTTTTTGTTAGAGCTTGTCATCATTAAAAAAACATAAACCATATCCAGATAAATCATGTCATCAGATGGAGTGAATTTGATTTTAGTTGGATTATACGTATAAACATACCATTGTGACACCCTACCGATTTATATGCTATCCCATCACACCTGCACATGGCACAATCACAATCCAGCAAGGTCATAGCAGACATATTTAGCCTAATACAAAGCTGTCCAACTCAAGGTAGCCTATAGCATGCCAACTTTTAAATGAACAATAGGCCCCTGTCGAAAGGTACACTTTTCCTTACTGGCATATTTCCACAATATGTTATATTTAATTCCTTTTTTAGAGCTATACTTTTACCTTAGAAATGAATATAAATGCTTTTGACACCTTTGCTTTTATCTCAATCTGTTAACAGATAGCGTCATTTCTGTTATTTCCAACCTTGACATATTGTTCCATGGTATGTGGAAAAAAATATTACAGGCATTCACCTGGTTTAACTTTTTCTTACATGATGGTTTTAGAAATTGAACTAATAATATAAGCCTTTGGTTTGACAGCATTATCAGCCCAATATGTGTTTATCGTATTTGCTGGCTAATCTTTGTTGATAGCTAGCTAGCTCACTTTCAGAAGTTAGAGAGCTAGCAACGGACAGACAGACATGTGAAATGTCTTTGTAGACAACATGAATGGTAATTCATTGCCAAAACCATAATATCTGCAATAACTTGGACAGGATTACAACATCTGTTTTTAAGCATTGCTATTCTCTTTTATACTTGCTGCCAATATAATCAGAGCCATACAGAGAGGCATTAGCGTCCAGCGTATCTTGGCATCAACCATGCCTCGATGAAACACAATTCTGCATTTCTGTTAGTTGTGCTGTGTTCTTGTCATTGCTCCAAGCTTATCTACTCACTTTGTTACTGATCTTATATTCCTCACAGCGTTCCAAGGAAACAATCATTGAAACTTAACTGCTCCTTTCCCTCCATTTTCCTCAGGCTCATGTCCAAGATATCAATGGTTCATTTCATCTGGATTCAGTGTCTTATTCCAGGCATTGCTTGGTTTTTGGAAGGCTGGATCCGCTGCTGCAGCACACAGACAACTTGCCCATCATTTTGGCGGCTCATCATAAAAGATGTAAAGTTTAGTTGTAAGGGCCGGCAGGATTCTTTGAAACATTCAAATAAAAAAGAAAAAAAAAAATCAACATGACCTAATTAAAACAGGGAAAAAAAGAGAAAAAAGTGAATGGACTGGTTGCCGGACATGCCTCTGTACTGCCAGTGTTGCCTGAATATAGTCTGAACAGCACCAAAATATTATCTTAAATGCTCAGTCCAATGGAGGGTTGCAGGGAAGCTGGAGTCTATCCCTGCAGTCTTTGGGTGGAAGGCAGGTTACACTCTGGACAGCTTGCCAGTCCATTGCAAGGCCATACAGAGTCAAACAACCTGGAGAGAACCCACACATACACAGGGAGAACATGCAAACTCCACAAAAAAAGGCCACTGACCAAACCTTGCCCAGCAACCTTCTTGCTGTGAGGCCACAGTGCTAACCACCATGCCACCGTGCAGCCCTCTGTAAGGCATATTTACAATATGCCTTACAAAAATGTTAAATATGAACCACAGTTTGTGATGACAATAAAAGTACTAATCTAATTCCATATTCTGTGCAAAGAGGTGGAGCTGAGAGGGGGGCTGTGAGCGTGCATGACTGACATCTAGTGAACTCCGACTTGATCTAGATAAGAGCTAACTGAGTTAACAGGAGCTAACAAGCGCTAACCAGCTAACGAAGACAAGGGGTCTAAAGCTAAGTTGCGCTGTTAATGGCTAAAAAATCACATTTATTCTACATTTGTGCTTCTTGAAGTGGGATATCTGGTACCTGTCAATCAATTGAACCCACCCCTTCATAAGCCAAGTTTTGTAAATTTGGCATATTAAGGGGCTGTAATCATGTTTATTTCTGCTGTGAAGTTGGTCTTTTTAACATGGGAGTCTATGGGGATTTGCTCTGTTTTGGAGCCCCTAGTGGATGAAGGGGGAACTGCAGTTTTACTGCATAGGCTTCACTTTTAAACCGCTGCAGGTTCCTGCTTAGTTAAAATAAATGGCAGCTATATTGGTTCCACTATTTTTTTCACTATGGTGTCTCTGAATGGACAAACAATTTTGTGTGTGAAGTAAGAACCCTCTGAGTTAAAAAGCTGCAGTACTGGCATTGCTGACTAGGTGCTAAAGCAGAGTTTAGGATTAGCAATGCTTTAAAAGGACTGTAGAAGCAGAAAGTAGTTGTACATGAACACAATTCATACAATCGTTGCTGAGACTACTGGATCCACTCAGATGAAAATATGTCCAGGTCTGGAAGAATTTTGGCCACTGACGGCCACCATCCATTCATAACTTGCTATCTCCCTCTTTATCATCAGAAGCAATTCTTCTACACCGTAACTTTAAACACAGATTCTCCTCCCAGTTTCGATTGTCCTCTTCACCTAGCCTGTACTAGCTTCTCCAGTTAGCTTGTCCTAGCCTCCCTTTTCATCTACCCCCCGTAACACCTAAAAATTATCTGAAAAGATCCATCTGGCTGGTATGCTGGATTTGTGCCTCCGGTCTTTGATCTAAAACATGGTCTGAAAACCATTTGCAAGATTCAAGGCACAAATTCTCAGTCTTAGTGTTGATGGCTGGTTTTTGGTGAGTACCAGTAAAAAGTCCTGACCTTTCTTCATCCTGATTTCTCATCAGTTTGTGTGTGTACTGTTTGCAGTTTTACCCTGCAAGAAGAGTCACTAACATATACATACACCTGCATTTAAAGAGCACTTGTTTCTGTCATTTTAAAAATCTATAATTGGCCAGATTGTGAAGTAAAAGGTAAAACATCAGCTCTTCAAGTGGAATAGAAAAGAAACAAAGTTTCCAGAGACATTGGAGAGCAAAACTCTTAAATATTTACAACTGCTGTGAAATCTGTTGCATCCAGGTAGCTTATGGCACGTAAACTAAATAATGAAAAAGATGAGAAGTCAGAGTGAGATGCAGATACCTTCTGCACTGACGCCGAGTCTGTCAATAGAGCTGAAAGAAGAAAAACAAATCCTCCATCAGTTTCCTTGTTCTTTATTTTATCCAACTTTTACGCTTCACCACTTTTGATATTGATTGTGAGTCTGCTGTGGCTATAAAAAAAATATATCTCACTGCTTTTCTTTTTAATCTGCAGACAAAGTGGGAGCTTGTGTTTGTGTGTACGTGGATGCCGGAGATGCAGTTGTGTGTACAAAAAATATTTCTTTAATTTAGCTTAGTGAAGCATGGGGACTCGTGCCTTGTGTCGGTGTTCATTTCATACTCCCATTTGTGTTGCACATTTGGAATGCAGATGAGCTTCACTGCTGGTATTTTAGCTCTGGCTGTTTGGCTATGTCCTAATGAGGCATCAGTAAATGGGTTTCTATTATTCCTGATACGGTGCTCAGAGGCGAGACGGAAATATGATGACAAAGACCAGGACGATAACCGTAATGAGCCCAGGCTGGAGATTTCCCATTTTAGATGTGCAGATAAAAGTCTTGTCATTAATGTTGAATAACCTACAGAATCCTGTGATAAGTGGCCTCTTTAGTTTCCCTTCAGGGCAGTGTTGTTCTAATGTTGAGCTATAGTCTGAAATTATGTACTTGCGCCTTAGAATAAGTATGGAGCTGATGAATGTCACATGAACAAATATCAGTTTTACTGCTCCAGCGGGTATTTAGCTGTTTTGAGACTCCACTGCACCCGCCTACTTATAATGTTACTTGCACACGAACTATAGCAGCACACGCTTGCAAAATACACATGCTTTGTGCAGATGCTCCCTCTCCACAGCTCCCATGACGCATCTGACAGGAACTGACGACGGTGTCCGCACCTCCTGACCTGCAACCTTTCTTTTCAGCCTCCAACAGCCATGAAGGGAGATAGGTGGAAAGAGGGCTGCAAACTCTGTAAAATGTTTGCTGTTTTTATTCTCTGCACAACATGAGGTCCTTAAAATCTTCATACGTGATTTTGCTATTTGTGTTTTCTTTTATGCTTTATTTTTTGTTTGTTTTTACACCATCTGTAATGCTTTTAATGTCTCATGTAAAGCAGTTTGAATTGTCTTGTACATGAAAGGTGTATGCAAATAAACCTACCTAGCCTTACCTAAAAAAACCCAAAAAACACCCTAATTTTATTGCATCTCAAATTGCTTGTGAAAAAAGAAAGTATTTCTAGCTCACGTCACAATGGCCATTATTCCTAGACCACATCTCCAGCAGACATTTTTAAAGCTACATTTGAACTTTTATTTATTCCAATAAGAAATATAAACATCTTGGTTTACATGAAGGACTCTCCCTGCAGAGGTTCAGATAATATAAAGTTGTTTATAATAGGAAGGTTCAGGAGGGAAACAGGAACAGGAGTACGATGACAGACTGGTGACTGCTGTGGAGGAGTGAAATGGCTTTAAAGGAAATGGTGGCTTTTGTGGGCAGGTGTGTGTTCATCAGGTTGACCAGGTGCAGCTGTGGTTGGAGAGGGAGGATAACCTGAGTGAGGGCAAGTGAAGCCAAGATGGCAGGGCATGACAATAAAGGCAAAATTATATCAATCTTAATCAAACAATGTTTTAGAAAAGAAACTGTGAAGCAACAAATGTTGCCTCATTTGTCACATAAACATACAAACATACAAAAAATATTTAGACTTTTTGTAGCGTTAATATTTGTGATGAACGGAAATTGACAGCGGTGGAGTAGAAATCAGATGAACATGAGAAAAGCAACGGACAGCTTACCAGACTGAATGGTAGGTATGCATTAAAAAAGATGTATTTATTGGTTAATAAGCACATTAAACTCACCATTTGCTCCCAAAACTGTTGCTATCTCGATCCATAGCTATAATTTTACCTTTCTGCTGTTGTCTCTGTAAGAACAACCTGTGGCGTCATAAAAAAGGATAAACATCTCGTCGTCCATGGTGAAAATACATAAATAAACTCTGAAACTTCCTAACTGATCAGCTGGTAACTGGTTATCACGGGGATTGCAAATTTAAAGGAAGGCTTTTATTTTGAAATTCAGCAGATGCTTCGCACTGCTCCACTATTTGATTTCCTGTCTGACTCTATCCGAACTGCTGAGTTTAACATGTTATAGATATGTACTCCATCATGAATAGACCTGGTGCACATATTTAGCAGAGAGTTGTGATGAGGTGCTTCTTTGATGCTACGGCCAACACGCCCCGGCAGGTCTGATGTTCATCACCTAACACCGCCATAAGTAGTTCTACAGGCCACAGGGGCTGCAGGGGCAGCAGGGGCCACTGTCTGCGTGGAAATTTGAGTTATAATGAAGGCAAGAATATTTTTATATTAAGTTTCTCTAGAGCAGAAATTTACTTCTCTCCTATTTGTGGCCCCATCTACTTCTTGGACATGATGTGGCTATTTATTCCTGTTAGGTCCAGTATGTTGCCATTTCTGTGCATCACCACAGAAAACTACAGTATCATCTGATCCAGAACATCAGGAAACTACAACAGCAGAAAATCATGTGATCAAAATGATGACGTGGCAGAAATTATCATATTTCCTCTGTTCTCAACATATTAAATCTACAACATGCAGTTACAGGAAAAGTCAGAGACCAGCGAGGCTTTATGGTTTACTTGATAAAAGTTATTGATAATGCAAATTACAATACAGTCAGAATGACCACCTTGGCAGTTCTGAATAGCGAACCACAACTACCAAAATCAAAAATGAAAAAAGAAATGTAAAAATGGTAAAATAAACCAGTTGATATGCTGATAAATAATACAAAAGCTCTTTGCTTATTTGTAGAATAACAGTGAGCAGGTGACAGGCGGTAGGTGCAGGAAGGATCATGCAGCCCGGCTTGGCTCCGCCAGACTCCTGTTGCCCTACGAGAGAGATGGAGAATCTTCAGTGTGTCACTCTTTTAGCTGAAAATCACTCCGTTACCGATAACTGTCGACTGTTTGGTGTGGATGCAGTAACTGAGAAGATGTTCCAGCTGCAGACATGCACAGCTGGCGAGGGGAACAGGCTGAGGGTCCTAGTGGTGTTGGATGGGAGGCTCAGAACGTTGCCTGGATCGATGAGATGAAAATCTTTCTGAAAGGAAGATCGTCTCTGAATAACCATTTCTCTCCCTCCTTCCTAAAGGAGCTCGTGTAAGTAAGTAAGTAAGTCAGTAAGTAAGTAAGTAAATTTTATTTATATAGCACCTTTCACAGACAGAAGTCACAAAGTGCTTCACAAAAAAGCAAAATACAAAAATAAAATACATATAAAAAGATACAACAAAAACACTGTATATAAAAATAGACACAGAAACTGCTGGTCATAACACCCCTAATCTACACAGCTGGGTTTGCCTGCCAAAACAAGAAGGTTTTAAGATTGCACTTAAACACATCAACAGACTCAAGCGAACGTAGGGAGGGTGGAAGATCATTCCAGAGCCTCAGTGCAACAACCTGAAAAGATCGGTCTCCTCGGGTCCTAAAACGAGAACAAGCTGTGAACACTCAAATACTGTTTGATCCCTGGAATAGCTTCATCAGGGGCGATCACCAACACCTCAGTTTTTTCTGAATTAAGTTGAAGGCAGTTTGCGCCGAGCCATTGTTTAATTTGCACTAGACAGTTCATTAAAGAGTTCAGTTTCTGAATCTCCGAAGCCTTAAAAGAACAGTACAGTTGAATGTCATCAGCAAACAAATGGTAGGAAACATCATCAAACTCCTGAATAATCTTTCCTAAAGGGAGGACATAGAGCAAAAACAAAATCGGACCCAAAACAGAGCCCTGTGGTACTCCACACAGAAGATCAGCAGAGTCAGATAGAATATGGTTAGCTGAGACACTAAAACTCCTGTCTGATAAATAAGATGAGAACCATGCTAGGACAGAGCCAGACAGTCCGACCAAGTCATGTAGTCTTGTGTCAGATTGCAGAGTATTCATGGGTTTCTCTGATGTCATGGTTTTCCTCCAGCCGCCATCTTTAGGACGTAGAACCATCAACTGGAAAAACAGCAAATGCGGATCTATCCAGAAAAATAATGCTATTTAAAAAAATCTTTTAGGTTTGATCAGTATGTTATTTCTTCTTAATTCCTGAGTTTTTTTTTTAAACTGCTGAACAATTGCCAAAATTGTCTTTGTCCACATTTATGTAATTTACAATCCATCCCATAAAACAGCAAATCTCTAAAGGCAGACATGCATACAGACGCCTATCACTACTTCACATCAGGAGGCCAAACTTCATCACCTGGTGGACAAAAAGATTTTCTTCATAACATTTTATTAAATTATTTTTCAATTGTCTGATTATAACTATACCTGTCATTCTGATCAGTCTGTAGACTCAGATTTATTCTGCACATCTGGAAGCTACCGACTGAAGTGCTGCCTTAGGCTGATCCGGGTGCCAAAGACATGGAATAGTGTGGAGTGCAAAAAGCAAGTTCAGCAACAGAAATTTCATATCCGTAGTTTTTTTTTTTTTTTTTAATGGGGAATTTGTTCAGACTTGATAAACTCCTCAAATACTTTGTTTCCCTTTAATAATTACATTCATACAGCTTTAGAATTAAAGTACAAGGTTGGTGAAAAAAAAAGAGGACTGGATCATTTCCAACATGTTTACTGATTAAATAATTCATTTCTTTTATAACAATTTATTTAATTAAATATTAGATTATATATTTTAAAACAAGTCAACTAATCCCCATGCTATCACCCCAGCTGGCTAATTGTATTATCATAAAGGTAGCAGAGCTGCTAATGTTTTCAAATATGTCTTTTTTTAACCACTAATGTTGTTTTAAAACTGGTTGGAGGCCTTATTTGATCACTAAAACATGCTAAAAATGACTGTGGGTACATTTTTACATTTGAATCACACTGACCCTATGTAAGATGTCATTTGCCTACCTGTGAATATTCCTCTGCTTGAAACTGAAAAAGGATCAGTCAGATAGTCAGTCTCCGAATAAAATCTTTGTTACTGGCTATTATCATACTAGCTGCTTTTATATTTTGGATTATGCAGGTAAAATACAAATCTCTATCAAATAAAGTCATCAAATTTGTCTTTTCTTTTTTAAACCCATCTGTTGAAACAAAATATAAACAAATAAACCCATAAGCAGAGAGAATTGCCCTGAGCAGCAGAGATGGGAAGTGAGAACGAGAGGCCTCACTCCATGGCAAGATTTATTAATCAACAAATAATTGACTACTTAAATAGTCAGTGACCGTTTAAATAGTCAATTAGTCAGTAATAAGTTGAATAATGATTGCAGTCAAATAACCCCAAACTATTCACTATTTCTGATCCTGGCACACACACACATCACTCTGAGGGGACATTGCACAGAGAAAAGCACACAGACTGTGAGGTTTCCTTTCCTGCAGTCTTGCACAGAGAAATGGAAATTGTGCTTTGTAGAATGGTGAACTTGTTTCTCACAAGACTAACGACCAACAACGAGGATCTGAACAGCTGCAAGTCCCCTTGAATCCTCAAGTTCACACTCTGCTTTTTCCCCTTAGTGCCCATTTTTTTTAACACTGTGCAAGCCTAAAGCATCTCCTACGGGGAAGCCTCTGTCTGCGAGGATCACGTCGCCATGTGACAGATTTTCCAGGTAGCTGAGGTGTTCAGTGATGTGCTTGTCACTTGTTCGCCCTCCCCAACCATTAGACACAAAAGAAATGACTCCCTGTGGGGTACTGATAATAAGTACCAATGAATAGGTCTGTGCACCGGCTCTTATGCTTTTAGCTCCAGTTCCTGAAGTTACTAGATATGAAGCACATAAATAAACTAATCTGTTCTTTCGGGATCCATACTATTAATCCAAACCAGGGAGGGGCAAGTCCGATCCTCGAGGGCCGCAGTCCTGCAAGTGTTCCTAGTTTCCCTGCTGCAGCACACCTGACTCGAATCAATGGCTAATTAGCACACTTGTGCAGAGTTTGATGTCAAGCTGGTCTGGTAGTTGTCACGATGTGTTGCAACAATAGACTGTATATAAAAAGATGGGCGGAGCCTCCGTGACGTCAACCATAGGTTTCTGAAGAGCTGAATTGAAGCTCGGTGGGCGGTTCCTACCATCACCATCTTGGCAGCGTCATGTGTGTCGTCTCGCCCGGAAAATACAAATATGGGCAAAGAGGTGGAGCTGAGAGGGGGGCCGTGAGCGTCACGGCGGATGATTGACATCGAGCGAACTCCGAGCTTTCTGTAGCTAAAAGCTAACAGAGCTAACCCGGAGATAACAGAAGCTAACCAGCTAACGGAGGTAAGCAGGCTAAAGCTAAGTCATGTTGTTAACCGGCTAAAAACCGCGGTTGTTCTACGTTCTTCTGACTTGAAGCCGGAGATCGGTACCTGTCAATCAAAAGGACCCACCCTTAAATATGCCGAACTTCGAGATTAAATTACTTTTAAACTGCAGAGTTAGAAAAAAATTCACTCCCCCCACAGTTGTCATGAAGGTAAACCTGATCTATTAAACCGAAAATGGATTTTTGTACCAGGCTGTAAAAATGCTTATTTCTGCTGTAAACATGTTTATTTCTGCTGTGAAGTTGGTCTTTTTAACATGGGAGTCTATGGGGATTTGCTCTGTTTTGGAGCCCCTAGTGGATGAAGGGGGAACTGCAGTTTTATGCACTTCACTTTTAACCGCCGGAGGTTGCCCCTTGGTTGCGACTGGAAAACACTTGCAGGACTGTGGCCCTCGAGGACTGGACTTGCCCATCCCTGATCTGGATATCTATCATATAAAACATCAAATATACTGTTAAACACACGGCTCAAAGAGGACTTTAACACATTAAACATATAAGAAAAGAAAATAAGGAGTTTAGTCTCCTTCTCATAAGTGTCATAAAGAGGCTTAGAAAGTGAGACAGTCCAGGTACAACTTTCAGTAATCCTGAGGCAAAACTACAAACAATCATGAGTTTTGGATGAGATGGAAGGCCAGGTAAGTCCTGCACCATGTCATCATTGTTCATAAAGGCTTCCTGACTGAAAGACAGCCGCTGACCTTTTCTCTTAGCTGACAAACTTCTGCCCTCAGTGGACCGCACTCATCTGTCAGTCTCTTCACAGCTGCTTGGCAGACTTCAGTGTTGCATGGTACCCTGCCCTCAGTGAAAATAGTTAGCCGTTAGTTGCAGTAGCCGTGGTCTGCAGTCTCATCTCGGTTCTCTTCAGCCACATTTGATGTGCACAGACAGAAACGTTGATAATTCACAATTTTGTGTAGTTTTTTTCGCATCGGTCCTGGTGTGTAAAGGCCTTAAGGCATCCTGTTTAGTTAGGTGGAGTATCACATCACCAGCCCTGCGATGGACTGGCGAGCTGTCCAGGGTGTACCCTGCTTGTCGCCCAAAGCCAGCTGGGATAGGCTCCAGCTTCCCCGCAACCCTGGATTGGAATAAGCGGTTCAGAAAATGAATGAATGAATGAATGAGTATCACATCATACCAGTCAGAATATAAATGTGTCATACAAACACAACTGTTCTCATCAGCTTCATTCCGATTAAAAGGGGACGTTTAAACTTTTTCAAGATCTGATCAGTGGGAAGAAATAAGCATGTAAACTCCATTTTTTATTGGTTTGTTGTTGGTGTTGTTTTGGCGCATGCTTAAACTACATGGGGCTTACATGATATTTGGAAAGACTTGAAAAATGGCTGCAGCAAAAGAGAACTGTAGCGGATACAATGTTTTTTGTTGGAAACTGAAACCTTACCTAGTTTTGATTCAGCTCCACATCCCATTGGGAGATTTATCCATCCATTCATTACCTGAACTTGCTTCATCAAATTCCATAAAGTGAATAAAAATGACTTGTTTGTTTAGTAAAACATTACACTATATTCAGCATCGTTACAGATGCTGAGCAGTCACAGAAAGTATCACAGAAAAAGTTGAAAATGTGAAGAAATGCCGACTGAGAAGCAGTGAAATTGGTGTTAAAAATGGAGGTCCTTAGAATATAACCCTTTAGCGCCACAGAAGATTGGCTGTCATTTCTTACAGCACAGCAGAGATGCAAGTATACGGTGAAAGGGGAGGCCAGACATTCCTTTAGCTATTTTCTCTTCCTGAGAGGGGAAGCATGGCTGAAAGCACATTTCAGGCCTTTTAAGAATCTCAACAAAGCAAAAATACCCTTGTTGAATATGTTGGTAATCTATATACACTGCTCAAAAAGAATAAAGGGAACACAGAAGTAACATGTTGTAGACCTGAATGGATGAAATGTTTTTATTAAATACTTTGTTCTGTCCATAGTTGAATGTGCTGACAACAAAATCATACAAAAATGATCAATAAAAATCAAATGTATCAACCCATGGAGGTCTGGATTTGGAGTTATACTCAAAATGAAAGTGGAAAAACACTCTACAGGCTGATCCAACTTTGATGTAATGTCCTTTAAACAAGTCAAAATGAGGCTCAGTAGTGTGTGTCTGTATGACCTCCCTACAACGCCTGGGCACGCTCCTGATGTTCTCGGCGGATGTTCTCCTGAGGGATCTCCTCCCAGACCTGGACTGAAGCATCCGCCAACTCCTGGACAGTCTGTGGTGCAACTTGGCGTTGGTGGATGGAGCGAGACATGATGTCCCAGATGTGCTCAGCTGGATTCAGGTCTGGGGAACGGGCGGGCCGGTCCATAACATCAATGCCTTCGTGTTGCAGGAACGGCTGACACACTCCAGCCACATGAGGTCTAGCATTGTCTTGCATTAGGAGGAACCCAGGCCCAACCGCAGCAGCATATGGTCCCACAAGGGGTCTGAGGATCTCATCTCGGTACCTAATGGCAGTCAGGCTACCTCTGGCGAGCACATGGAGGGCTGTGTGTCCCTCCAGAGAAATGCCACCCCACGCAATTACTGACCCACTGCCAAACTGGTCATGCTGGAGGATGTGACTGAAAGCACCGCCAGCATTCAGAAGAGACCAAAACATCAGCCAGAAAGCATCGGAACTGAGAAGTGGTCTGTGGTCTCCACCTGCAGAACCACTCCTTTATTGGGTGTGTCTTGCCAATTGCCTATAATTTCCACCTGTTGTCTATTCCATTTGTACAACAGCATGTGGAATTGATTGTCAATCATTGTTGCTTCCTAAGTGGACAGTTTGATTTCACAGAAGTCTGGTTGACTTTGAATTACATTGTGTTGTTTAAGTGTATATATGTATATGTGAATGAAACACAGTAAAAGATTTTTAAAATGGAAATCTAATGTTTTTCGAGTGTCTTTTTAGTTGTTTGTTGAATTTTTTTAAATCATTTTTTCATTTCAAGTTTCCATATTTTTGGGACCTATTTGTGTCTTTTTGAACTTTAGTTCAATGCTGCTGAAAAATGCTCTAAATATTAGCAAGGGAAAATGAATCTTTCTGTGGTTCGAAGTAAATGTAACCAACTGAGGTAAAACACCAAAGTCAACAACATACTTTGTGTGGATGATAGAAAAAGCACTGAAAGGTTTTCACTTCCAAATAAAACAAAATCTTCTCACTTTGATCCATTTTTATTTAAATCTTCATGTTTCAACAAAGTCTCTTCGTTGTAATGATAAAATCTGAGAGAACTGAACGGATTTAGATCAGACTTACTGTAAGCAGGTCATGTTGTGACGATTTAAAATCATAAGAAACTCGAACCTGAAGTGCAAAATTCAGCTTGGATTTAGGTGTTCAGCTCAGGAGGAGAAATTCCTCCTTTAATGTGCGATTTTACGTTTAGGAATGCGATTGCTAATCCCTGTTGACGGATGATCGCGGTTTCTCGTTTCATCTCGGCGGAAGCCTTATTGGCAGTCTCGCACCTGCAGAGTCACTGCCTCCAGACCAGGACTTTGATCTACATGATGTCACTGTTAAATAAACATTAGCAGCAGTTCATGTTAACTGGCAGTCAAAGAGACATTCGCTGGAATGGACTCTTGGGGAAGAGTTGAGGGTTGAGGTTGGCTGGTATGTCCCTGGGAAATCACAGATCTCAGGTCAGTCATTAAACACTCTGCGGGGAGGCGAAGGCTTTCCTTTTATTTAACAAGAAAAAAAAAGGTGACTAATAATCATAAATGTCCTGCGGGAACACTGACCACAGCTAATGTGTCACCAGCTGCTTCGGACCAAACCACAACTCTGCAACATTATTCAGATGTTATGAAAACTCTTACATGTCTGCAGCCTTTGCATGTAACTTGTGCACTGATCCATGTTAAGAATATGCCACATTAAACCGGGATATCAAATGGCTGGTGGTGCAGAGAAAACACACACACACACACACACACACACACACACTCGCTGCCCTGATAATGTAGATCCAGACTCCACTGTTTGGACCATCATGACTCATTAACCTGACAGTGAGTGTGCAGCTTGGGGGCGTCTGAGCCATGTAGCTATCTCACACAACAACTCTGCTGCAAAATATCTTCATGTCAAACTAATCTGATGCAATTACAACAACTTAAACACTTGGCTTGGTCCACTGGATTTTAACCCTGTCCCTTTTTTCTGTTTAATATTGTATCATTATGTATCCAATTGTATCCAGTTACACAAAACAAAAAACAAGCGCACATCAAATATACTTTTGATTCTAAATATATATCCATACGTGGATGTTTTAGTGCAGAATGTTCGATACTGAGCAGAGATGTACTGAGTCCCCATAAGGAGAAGTAACTACAGCCTCCGACTAGCGGACGTTATGGCTAGCGACGCATTTAAGGAGAAACCTGACCTTGAAGGTCCTCTTCCATCATTTAAATCTCCTGTTTGGGAGCGCTTCGGCTTCCCAGTGAAGTGTGTAAATGGACAAAGACAACTGGATGAGACGAAATCAGTCTGCTGGTCTTGTACCGAGCTCCGTTCGCCACTTAGCCCCGCCCCACTGTCGCTGAAAACACGTTCTGGATGATCTCTGCTCGAGTCACAAAATAACTACTGAAAGGCGTTTTTGATTTTTTTTTAGCTTTGTTGTTTAAATATCTTCTATTTTAAAGAGTTGTAATTAACGGTCTCATATTTGTACTTTATGAAAACCTTTGTTTTTAACAATAACAAACACTTCAAAGCATCGGTGTCAAACTCTGGCCCGTGGGCCGAATTTAAATATATTTGGCACGAGAGGCAATACCAAGGGATTACTACAGTTGGCCTGCTGGTATTATACAGCACATGTATGGTCAATATTACAAACCCTAGAACTTTCCGGTGGTGGTTTGGTGCGTCAATCAGGACAGAACTCCCTCCTCTGTTGACAGTCGTCATAGCAACTTCAAAAGTAGCAGAGATGACACAATAAACCCGGCCCTTCAATGAAGGAGTGTTTATGAAAAAGTTTGTGAAATCCAGAGAAAACCAGCGTTTTTAAATGAGAGCTTGAGCAGAAACAAAGAAGCTGAACACACATGTGGTCTTTGAGGTTCACTGTCATATCTAAAAGATTTCTTCTTAATATATCAATGTGTGCCCACAAGTTTGTACAATTTTAAATTTTGGCCCACTATACATTTGAGTTTGACACCCCTGCTTTAAAGTAAATAAACATATACAGCGGTTGAGGGTTTTAATTTGAATACTCTTCATCTATATATGTGCTCATTTAAACAACTTTTATTAAACAAACATGTCATGTTCTTACAAATAATCATGTGTTTATTATCTTTCAGTTTTTCAAACAAAGTTTTTTTTGGAAAGGAAAAGACTGAACCGTGTACTTACGTAGTACAGTAAACCCAGTCGATGTGTAGCCCTGTGTATTTGTATGTGTATTTCATTATTCTCTTCAAACGCTCTTCCCTGATAATATATCAATGTGTGTATATAATGACTATTAACATGAAGAAGACATATCTCTATTTATGCCATATGTTATGTATGAATTCTATTCAAAAAGTTATAAACATGTTCCTGTTTCCAAAATTTCATTACTAATAATATAGTACATTATATAGTACAGTACACGTGTGTATATATATATATATATATATATATATATATATATATATATATATATATATATATATATATATATGAAAATGTTATTGAAAGGCAGGC
Source organism: Telmatherina bonti (assembly GCF_933228915.1). Lineage (NCBI taxonomy): Eukaryota > Metazoa > Chordata > Actinopteri > Atheriniformes > Telmatherinidae > Telmatherina > Telmatherina bonti. The sequence goes on from NC_136625.1 coordinate 34,761,762, forward strand.
AGTTCTACTTTGTGGGCATTTGAACCATATCTGGGATTTACAGATACACAGTTTCAGTTAAACAGTTTGACTCATGTACCCGTTTATAATAAAATAAATTCAAAATGAATGACTAGAACATCTTATCATGCTTCCTGGTGTCACAATCTCCCTACAAAAAATGTTTTTTTTCTATTGGAGAAGGAAAAAAAAACAAAGAAATGACTAAACAATTGCAGCTTACAGCCAGATATTTGACCTTTGTAAATTCTAATTCATTTGCAAGTCTAACTATGCTAATTAAACTGCACCTAAAAAAAAAAGAGCTGGCGGGCCTTAATGACCTGCTGCACTGGGTGATCGGCAGGGTACGTGACCCCAACAAGTCTTCTGACAGCTGAAGTAATATTATAAAACATCTTTGAGAAGGTACTTTAACACTCGGTGTGACAAGATATGCCTTGTGTAAGCTAGTAATGAAAAGGCAAACATGGAGGTTAGGAAACTTAAAGCAACATGTCTGAAGTCCACAGGTAAAGAAAGAAAAAAATACAAGTAAATACAAGGAATCATTGCTGATGAAAAGGAAATGGGATGAATAAACAGAAAAGCCAAACCTGGTTTTAATTCAGATGAAAGACGATTTGGTCACGAGGAGATCGTTTTTTCTGAATCACGACTCATCTGGTGCATCTTGGAAGTCCGGTCACTGCCAAAAAGATATTTTATCTCAGTTTTCCCGGAAAACATTCTTTATGCCAGATAAAATGAACCCTGCGTTGCCTCGTGTTTATTGGCGCATGAATGTGAGTGATAGGTAAAAAGTTCTAAATCATATCACATGTTATTTATAAAGCATTTTTCATACATTACAGCAGCACAAAGTGTTTTACTTAATAAAAACAGTTTTTTCTTTTTATCTTAAAACCACCAGCAGACACACATCCACGTTTATCACAAAACAAATGAAAGCACATACACACACCTAGTTGTAGGCTATGTTTACAAATCAGCTTCATTCCAATATTTGGTTCATATGAGACCCGTATTGGATTTAGTGACAGTGTGAGCAGCCAATCGGATTTTTTACATGCAACCCAGACCGCTTTCATAAATAAATCGGAAACATATCTGATCCGTGTTTAAGCGAAGTCAGTCTGAATGGTCATGCTGCATTTCTTTTGACTTTGACGTCACAGAAGTGAGACAAATGTCACAATTCTGCACTGGTGGAAGCAGAACATGGCAATATCAAAACCTGGCAGAATGAATCACTTCAATCATAATCCTGTCAGTTCTCACTGTGCAAGTACTTCCATACTGATACACAAACACATGAAGGATCCGCATTTACTTCTGTGTGACGTGTTTCCCTCTGAACAAGCCAGCCACTTAAACTGCATAGTTACACACAAGTGTGACAAAGGTTGTGTTGAAATAATGACATGAACTTACACTCAATAAAAATGGGATTTTGGTTAATAAAAAAAAAAAAAAACCTGATCGGAGAATTAAGACCTGCAGTGTGAACACAGTCATATTCACCCATCGCTCCCAGTTTATATAGCAGGGAGGGGGCTTTCAGCTGTGGACCCCCTGCCCATCCCCACCCACTCATAATTATCTGAACATACACACATTTTGCATTTTATTTGTACAAGTCTGCACTTTTTCTATTTATTCAGATATTATTGTATAATTTTTATGTCATGTTTTTGGACTGTTGTGAAAATGTATGTTTGTCTGCAGCTTAGCTTGCACTGTGTGCATTCATTCATTCATTCATTCATTCATTCATTATCCTAACCGCTTAATCCGATGAAGGGTCGCGGGGAAGCTGGAGCCTATCCCAGCAGTCTTTGGGCGAAAGGCAGGGTACACCCTGGACGGCTCGCCAGTTCATCGCAGGGCCCCTTGTGGGACAATAAAGTTCAATTTAATTCAATTCAATTCAATTCAATATCATCTCTGAACCCTACCTTAAACCTTAAGTAGTTAACCAGTTAGTTTCCTCAAGGACCCCTGTCATGGAAATACTAAAATGCCCCCTGCTCCAACACGTGCTGAATTTGTGTTTGGTTTTATGCTTTAGCGAGATTCTCACAATAATAACACGTGTTCTGGCTCAGTGTGTCATTCGATGAAGCCATACTGAAAATAATGTAAAGCCTTACTTAAAAACACACACAAAAAATGGACATGATCATAATGGCCTTGAATGGTCAACGCCTCAAGGCCCCTCCCTCATGCTATTTGAGAGACCCCAATGGGAGGTCTCGGACCCCAGTTGAAAACCCCTGCTCTAAAATAAACTGCTAAAAAATTGATAAATAAATAGGTAAAGTAAAAGCATAAACCACCAGGCAGCAGGTAATGAAACAATATCGTAGAGGTCCAACGTCACCAAGAGCCCCTCTATCCATGATCACTCGGACCATCACCGCTATGGAGACAAAAACTAAGATTTGTTGCGTAAGTTTGTGTTAAAGGGTGAATGTAGCTTGTTGTGTAAAAATAAAAAAGAACCAATAGTTATATAGTTGGCAGCCCAAGTTTGGTTCTTGGGATGAGCTTTTCTGCAGATTGGAGATTCATCTATTCTACAACACACCTGAATCATTTCAAGCCCTCCGTGGAGTTGATGTCAGCCACTTCATTCAGGTGCAGGATAGCGGGACTGTAGACTTGGCCACCTCTGTTCTATAATTTACCATCTTGTTTTTATAGAGTAATAAAAGACATCAACTAAATGAAATGAGTAGAAAACTTTTGGAATCTCAGTTTGATTGAAACAATTGTTTAGATACAATAAAATGGTCGATAACAGCTTAAATGCTACAAATCTGATCTACCATCAGCTTTATCAGAAATTTGGACACTGTTTGACAAAGAATAACTCAAGTCCACATCTTAAAGACGGATTACCCAACTTTCTGACCTTAAAATTTGGCGTTCCAGACTCGTTCGATGACACAGTGACATCTGTCATGTTTATATCTGGAGAAGCTGCCCCCAGCAGCGCTCCAACACTGAAAAACCACACTGTAGAACTTATTGGCTGTTTTGAATGCACAGCATTGCTGATTCAGCAAGGAAGCGCAAGAATCTAAAAAAAAAAGAGACAAAACAATTCATCTTAAGATTGTCTTTTGATGGCTGGAGAGAGTTAACAGGTCAGGTAGGATGCAAGATGGATGTCGAATTAGCCGTCAATAGGGTCCGCTTGACGGGCTAAATGGCAAAAGTTCTGTAGTGTCTCTTTAATGAACCTTTGGTGCTGGAGGCAGATACTATCAGGTACTATCCAGGTACAGTGGGAGAAAACTATGGAGCTGGTGGAGACATGTAGCTGTAACTGAATTTTGCTGAAGTGATTTACATCTTTTTGCTTATCTTAAATGATAACACAGATGTTCAAACAACAGGAACTTCACGCCATCTTAAAGCTACGGCTTCCCGTTTTGCCCAGATGTGCAACGCTAATGATAGTCATGAAATAAGTAAATGCAACCATAAATGGCTGCATGAGTTTAGTTTGGGATGATATGTGTCCCTCAGATCATCTGACATCAACTGAACAGGCCTAAATTCTTCAGGTAAGGTTACATCATTAAACAGCACATCATTAAATACACCAGGTGTCATTACAATACCCTTAGAATGAAAAAGGAAAAAAGAATGGTAAATTTAAAATGAATTTTAAAAATCAGTCTAATTTGTTTTTAACTTATGGTTAAGTAAAGAGTTCAGCTCATACAGACACCAGAGCTGTATCACACTGTTGTTAAACAACAGAGTCAGTGGAGGCTACTGTCCACAGACGTGCGTTTCGCTATTCCACCGCTATAAAATCTATTTAACATCAAAGAATACAAAGCAGAATTACAGTTCCTCTATAGTATATGTGTATATTAGTGAATAAATTGTGTTTTCTTTATAAATGTGTACTTTTAGGAAAATATTTCAGTGGGTCAAATGAGAAATCAGCTTAAGATGTGAAGGTGGTATCAGGGGTGTTGGACCTCAGCATTGCTAAAACCCTCAATACGGCCCTGATGATTGTTGCACACTTGAACACAAAGGACTCCCAAGCGTGCATGAGTGAAGAAACGTGACATCCACTTTATTTCTGTAACACAAAAACACGCATTTCAACCGGTGGCTGTACGTAATGAACGTAGCTTACAGAGCACTTCCTTGTTTCAATCGCAAGGACCCCCCTAAGCCACCTGAGATGCCTGTGTAAATTGCTTATATTAACCGTGACCTCCCAGAACATCTGTAGTAATTATAAGTGTATCTTCTGTATATCTGAAACTACTGAACACAGAGTTAAACACATATTAGAAAGAAAAATAACAATTAAGCATGCTTTCTGCAAAAAAAGGAATGGGGGGGTGGAGGGGTTTAATGTTCTTAGTCTGTCCAGTATCCCTGTGGGTCTCCACATGATATAAACAGAAAGCAGCAGGTTGTGTGTTTTTGTAGTTTATACTTTTTTCTATCTGTAACTCTACACAAAACATGTTAGAATTAACCCATGAGTCTCATCTGCAGCCTCCAGTTCAGTTCCAAATGAGGTTCTGCTAACGTAACTACTCTTTCTAAAACATCCAGAGCTCAGTATGGCTCTTATATGCAAAACAAAACTACTCCCCTCAGTTACCCGATCTCTTATCCAGGCAGTAAATTGGACATATTATCCACTGGACCGTATAATTTGACACTCCTTTCACCGGGAGCATTTATGCTGTAGAACATGAAAGCACAGGTTTGTGAGAGTGTGTGGGTGTGCCATGTAAGAGCTGTCATGAAATAACTTTCATGGGGTCAGTAAGGTAGCAATGACAGAGAGAGTTATTTTCATACAACCCCATGGGTGTAAGAGTCTCTTTTTGATCAGAAACATTATTTTTAAGGAGCTGTCATTTTTACCTTGACATGTTTTTGACTGTTGATATCCGATTCGATGGCTTTTGTGTTGTCCCAGTCCTTGATGTGGTTATTTTTTCTTATGTTAGCTTGATACGGCTGATTTTAGGTTCACTTGTTGTGCTTTTTCTTCTTGTGATCCTAACAGTCATCTTGTTTGTCATTTCTATATTGTTTTTTGTGTGGATTTCTTCTTGTGTTCAAGCTTCTCCTTATTACTTCAACATACATTTTCTCACATTGCAATTTTGGTCCAAGTCAGTCTTGTCTTTTGGGTGTACCAACCAGGCAAAACTCATCTGACACCCAGATTGCTGAACTCGTCACACATCCAAGTTATCGCCAGTCTTTTTTTTAATTTTCCAGTTTTGTAATGAACCTGGATGGCATTACTTTAGCTTCCAGTGCTACAGTGAGAAACCTTGGAGTAATATTTGACTCTGACCTGTCCTTTGACCCACATATTAAGCAGGTTACTAAAACAGCCTTCTTTCATTTACGTAATATAGCCAAAATTAGGGACATTCTGTCTCAGAGTGATGCAGAAGAAGTGGTTCATGCTTTTGTTACTTCAAGACTAGATTACTGTAACTCTCTATTACTGGGCTGTCCTAAATATGCCCTGAAAAGCCTTCAGCTGATCCAGAATTCTGCAGCCAGAGTCCTGACCAGAACCAGCAGGAGAGATCATATTTGTCATGTGACGGTTCCCTTCGGCTTCTCAAGCTTCCCTGTTTGTGACTCTGTTTCTCCTCCCTCTCCACCTGCAGCTGCACCTAATAAGAAGCACGCCTGTTCCTCATCACCACCATTATATAAGCAGTTCACTCCATCTTGGCAGTTACCAGATCGTCGTCGATCTTACCTCTGAGTTCCTAACTGTCTACAGTTTGTAAATAAATCCTTTACCTTTTTGACCGTTCGCAGCTTGAGTCCTCTTTTTTCTGAAGGAAACATGACAATATTTCTCCAGTTTTAGCCTCTCTTCATTGGCTGCCTGTTGAGTCTAGAATAGAATTTAAAATCCTTCTCCTTACATATAAAGCCCTCCACAACCAGGCACCACTATATATCAAAGACCTCATTGTTCCTTATATACCAAGCAGAGTACTTCGTTCGCAGACTGCAGGCTTACTTGTGGTACCTAGAGTCTCAAAGAGCCGAGCAGGAGGCAGAGCCTTTGGTTATCAGGTCCCTCTCTTATGGAATAAGCTCCCAGTTAGTGTTAGGGAAGCAGACACCCTCCCCACCTTTAAGACTAGGCTGAAGACTTATCTTTTTGATAAGTCCTATAGCTAGGGATGGTTAGCATCCCTTAGTTATGCTGCTATAGGTTTAGACTGCTGAGGGACATTTCCTGATACACTGAGCTTCTTTCTTTTTCTCTTTATCGCTCTCTTTTATCCCCCCCCCCCCTCAATAAAAGTGTTGCATCATTAACATGTATGTCTCCTGTCTCAGCAGGTCTCCCTGGCCGGGAGTAGCAGTTCCTGTTGTCTGTTGTCTGTTGTCTTTCTGTCCTCTTCCCCCCACACAGCAGAGGCAGATGGCTGCCTGTCCCTGAGCCGGGTTCTGCCGGAGGTTTCCTTCCTGTTAAAAGGGAGTTTTTTCCTTCCCACTGTTGCCAGTGTGCTTGCTCAGGATGGGAAATTGAGTTGGACTCAACACAATCTGTTGGTTTCCTTATATAGGCTGTTATGAATTGGCTTTCATTATATTTTCTTTGTCTGTAAAGCGTCTTGAGATGGCATTGCTGTGATTTGATGCTATATAAATAAAGTTGAACAGAATTGAAAGCTGAATCGCCAACTTGCATAGACATATGACAATGGAGTTTTCCAAAGTACACGAAAGTGTCGGTCCAAACATGTAAAGGTAGAAATTACAGCCCCTTACGACCCATTTACACGTAAATAAGGACGACTGTTTCAGTCATTGTCATATGTTGGCTAAGCTCATACTTCCATCAGTCTTCTTCATGACCACGGTTGTCACGCCTGTCCATCCACTAGTGGGCAGTGCTGAGTTCAGAGTTTATTTCCACATTTAAACAGTTGATAGCAGTAATTTACTGCTATAAAGTTGTTAAACACTATCCAAAAACCCCAGAAGAAGAAAATAAAGTTTTTTGTTGCTCTCCTCAACTTCTTCTGTGTCTTCTTTGGGGGCATTTTAGATGGTGGTTTTTTGGTCATCTTTTTCTGTTTTTATTGGTTTGTTCCTTTTGCTGGCTGCGTGTCAGCCATATAACCCAACACTGCCCCCTTGATTCTGGTGGTGTTGCTCCTTTTACTGCATCAACAGACAGAGAGCCTTATGAAAATGAACCAAAGTACGTGCATAGCTGATACAGGAGATGGATGAAACATCTGTATCCATCTACTGTGTTGAGCATAGTAGGCCTTTCCGCCTACACTTGAAAAAGACAAAATAAAGCGAGTTACGTTACGTTGGGGTGGGAGGAAGACCAATTGTCTTTCAGCCAGAAAGTTGGGAGATTGATTCCAGACTTCCACCGACTACATGCCGAAGTGTCCTTGGGCAAGACACTGAACCCCAAATTGCTCCCCCTGATGTGCATATCAGGATATGAGTGTGTGTGTGAATGGGTGAATGTGCCATGTAGTGTAATGTGTTTGAGTGGTCAATATGACTGGAAAAGTGCTACAAGTCCATTTACTATTTAATTATAACATATCATGAAGGTGTTGCAGACCAGAGTTGCATAGAGTGAAGGAAGACACTGCATTGTAGAGCTTGCAGGTGTAAATCATCCCCTTGAAGCTAAAGCTAGAGTCTTTGTTTCTTCCTCACAAAGTTCAGATGGGTTTCAGAGTGAGGCTCCGATTAAGAGATAAATTGACAGACAGATTTTCACAGAGACGGGGGGTATACGAGAAGAGCACATGAAAAGAGCTGAGACTTTAGATTCAAGTAAGAAGCTTACTTTTATAGTCAAAGGAATTTTTTTTTCAGTGTCTGACAGTTCTTTCTGAAAGCTGTCAGGATAGATTATGCTTTCTACAAAAGGGTCAGAAGAAATGTCATGTCATGTCTTTCTTTGAGCACAAAAAACAAACAATTCCCCACTTCAGCATGCTTCACTGTGGCACAAGTCAATGCCAGACATAAAACATTACATGATGTCCTGGTGGAAAAAGGGCCTCTGCTGTTGTTTGCAGAGAGGCTTTTTACTGCAGGCACTTTCTCATAATGAAAGACTGTACGACTATAAGAGGCTTCATGCCTTATAAAGAACTCTGAGAGGTGGGAATAAAGCTAAGATGTGCTAAATGTTCATGAAATACTGAAAACGCATAAAGTTACATGTTGAACATGATGTTAAAGCTGTGAAGTTGGCAATATCGATATTGTGAAGTTCTCACATAAATTTGATACAACAGTTTAAAGGATCAATTCTTAAATAAAACTATGTGATTTAGTGTGATTTTTTTTAAACTTGGGGTCCCAGTTGGGGGACTTTGAGAGATGTTGGGGCAAACTGGACCCAACTGGCCATTTTGAAGACAACTCCTGAATTGTCTATATTAAAACCCCTCAGTTTTGTTCTACTTTACTTAATCTCAGTTGACTAACTAGTACTGCCAACATCAGTGTACGGACATTGTATGAGCTTTAATTTTCACATGTATTGTATTTTATTATTATTAATCATTGGATTGTTAAAGTTGTTGTTAAATCCCTTGGATGAGACATTTTTTGGAGGATTATGTTAATTAGTTTGATTGTAGCTGGTTATTGGTTGTATCATAGTACAAATGTTGTTTTAATTTGTCTGTATTTGTTTGTTTATTTAACCTGAACTGTAGATGAAAATGATCTGGTGCTTTGTTCATGGTCCCAGACAAATATAAAACAAACAAAAACAAAATAAACCTATTGTATTATAATATGTTTAAGTTTCAGACCTAGAGATGCAATATTCCATAACAGATATTCATATTTACCTTTAGTGTTTGTGGTATTTCAATCGTTTTTTTCTTTTTAAGGCAAGCCTGAATTTTTGCAACAGGGAAAACATCTCATCGCTGCAGGACTGTGAGCACTGAGGACCAGGGGTGGGGATTTTAAAAACAAAGGACATGCAAACTATTCCAACTCAGCCTCCAAAGCAGAAAAAAATGCTTTCACATTACTACAGTGATAGAAAAAAGAGCTTGAACATAGACAGTTATGTTCACTTCATAAGCCTGCAAATTTATCCCAGTTTGATGGTAACCATGTGTGCCTTGGTCCTGGGTTTCAGTAGCTTTCCAAGAAAGAAGTGAGTCAAGCATTTAACAGATGCAACTAAAACTACTAGACGGCTCCTGGGAAATCTGCACGAGCTCTTTCCCAGCTGGCTGGAGCCCATCTTAGCAGCTGGCAGGTGAAAGGCAGCGTATACCCTGGACAGGTCCAGACTTAATATTTACCTTATTAAAACTGTAGCTTTTTGGTTCAAATGTATTGTTTTTAAGCACGAAAAGTGCTATACAAATAAAGTTTGAAGTTTGATTTGAAATAGGTTTTAAGTACAAAACAAAGAGAATAAAACCTGGAAAGTCTGCACGCATTCATGGTGTGATGTAGGAAATGTATGCTGGAAGAATTAAAGAGATATTCAAAGTTCATATTCATCATCCCCTTCAACATTAAAATGATATATTATTTGAGCCTCTACATCTATAGGGTTATGTTGGTATGAACAAGCAACAGCGTGCTTTGAGCAGGAGGAGGCTGGTAGAAACTCAGTTTCTTCTAGAATAGTTCCCAGCGAGTAGATTATGCTCTGAGTTTCCCTAAACCCAGAGAAAACCGGTTCCTCCTAAACGCTGCAGCTTTATTTCCTTGTGATTGCAACAACCTGAAATGCCAGATTTTGCAGAACTTAAGACAGATTACTATGATTTTAAGCCTTTTTCTTCCATAAAAAATCACCTGAAATATATTTCAGATATGATAGTCCAACATCGCTGGTGTAGTTACTGAAAATAAGTAATTAGTTACAAGTTACTCATTATTTCTAGAAATGAAATGACTTGTTACTGCATTTGAAAGGTAACTTCACTACTTATTACTTTACAGTTGCTTGAAGTACAGCGTTGACAATTGGTTAAACATCATAGTTGTGTCATCACCTCACCTGGTCGCTTGGTGGTTATTGTAAAAATGTGGAGAAAATGTCATTTCATAATCAGGTTTGCACAAAGATTCAAACCTCACTGGAAAACCCGCAAACTGGATAAAGGAAGCTATGATGAGGTCATGCTGTGCTGATAAGGGTGCATTCACATCGGGATAGTCTGCTAGACTTAGGGTCTTGGTCCATTTGGGTCCAGCTCAGGGGAGTGGGGGGGCAACATTACTCCGGACCGAGATTGCCTTCAGGCTACACTTTCCAAAACGAATCAGACCTTTTAAAAAACGTGTTTCACTCGCCAGCAGAGGCAAAAAAATAAATGAGCTGCATCACATCGTAATGGTCTGGTTGATCAGATATGAACTTTGACCAAATTCCTCCATGTTTCCCCGCGAGTTAGTTCTCCTGGGCAGAGCCGTCTATTATCGCATTTATCATGAGCTTTGCTTGTGTTTGCCTACGATGTGTGTGAAGATTGCATGTGAAGGCTGAGCCCACAATGCACTTTGTTTTGTAGTCCACTTCCTGTATTTGGTCCGCTTGAAGCGGACAGAGACCTGTGTTTGTAGGTGAACCCAGTCTGCTTCTTTCAACTGAATAAGAATTTGTTTTGTACATTCACATTCCCAAATGAAGCGGACTTTCCTGGCAAACAGACTCTGATCCAACTCAGAAAGGTTGATGTGAATGTGCAGTAAATGTTTAAACAAGTTTCTTATTAACTTGGCAGTAGTTGGAGGACACCTGTCGCCTGCGCGTTGAGTGAATTTATCAATAGTTTTGTCCTTTTGTACAATAAACTGAAAGTAATGAGAATATCTCCTTTCTAACGAGCAGCTACCTCACTCAGATTGATCTCTATGGCAACATGCCAAGGCAAGCACGCACAGGGCGAACACATGCTCGTGCCAATTAGATCAGAATTTTACACACATGCCACCATGGCCTAGGGCACAGGTGTTGAACTCCAGTCCTTGAGGGCCGGTATCCTGAAGGTTTTTGTTGTCTCCATGCTCCAACACACCTGACCAAAACTTAGAAACAGGTTGACAAGAAGCTGCTGGATGCATTTGATTCGAATCAGCTGCGTTGGTAGAAGGAAACAACAAAAACCTGCCGGATACCGGCCCTCAAGGACTGGAGTTTGACACCCCTGGCCTAGGGGATGCAGGGAAGTGCATTCCTATAGTCTAGTAAAGTCATTTCAGTGCCGATACGTTAACTGTAATGGGCTTGACACACGGACGAGTGATGTCGCTTATTCTCCATTTATTTTGCATGGAACCTGCACGATGAGGTGAAAATCGCTTACCCTCCTGCAGCCAAGTAACAGGAAGACATTTGTGCATGTGAAATTTTGAAGCTGTCCACGTAAATGTGCACACAGGTAATTGCAATGCAACACAGTTAAAGGATGTTCATCTTATGTTGCTGTCACATGGTACTGCAGCCAATTGGTGAGGGTTTCACTGCGTGATCAAGTGGGACCTGAATTTATGAGGATCATCCTCGAGGTCTGTCATCAAACGATATTCACCATGCTGTTTCCTCTTCAGGAAATAGGATCAACCCCGGCTTTGTCTTTTTCTTATGTACATTAAAGTCAACGGTAGAGTCAATCCGAGCAAAATCTTCTGACTCTTCATTGTTGATGTCTTGTCTGTCACAGACTGCCTTGATAATGTCAAAAATCATTCTGATATCACAACCAATTAAGTGATCGGAGAGCACGATGCTGCCACTGTTGCCGCCGTCACAATCGGCGCTACCATCCATGTTGCCGTCCTTGTCGCCGTCGCTGTTGATGTCGCCATCATTGCTGTCCCTGCCACTGTTCCTGTCGCTGTTGCCATAGATGTTGCTGTCACCGCCACTGTTGACATCAAAGTCATTGCTGTTGCCGCTGCTGTTGCCGCTGTATGTAATGTCTTGTGTGTTGGACTTCATCCAGATGGTGATAAATTATGCCTGTTACTGTCTTTTGTTGCCCCCTTTTGTGTCAAGCCCATAATTCTTTCCTTTACTCCATCACCAAAAACAAGTAATATTAACTGTAATCTGTTATTTTGTAGCTCTTTACCCCCCCCCCCAAGCAGAAAATGAGCACACTGGGACAGTATTTTACCATTTAGCGGGATGCAACTGATAGGTGAAACAGTGCATGAAAACAGAAAATCAAACATCTATTCAGACCTATAGTTTTTATTTATTTGTTTATACACATATTTACTCTTTCAACATGTACAGCAGAGCTGATGATGTTTCATATGTGTTGCATGTATGTCAGGTATCATCTAGCAATGTTTTGATACAGAAAAACATCAGTTGACGACTTTGTCTTCCTGGAGAAAGTTGTGGATGGTGTAAAACTGTTGACCTCCACTTTTATGCAGATCTCTGGGAAAGTATTTTTATGCTCTGGGAACTTTGTTAGACAGAGACCTGACAAGAAAGCAGGTCAGAGAGGGGGGCTGACATGCAACCATGGCTCCCAGTTTGGGATTCAGACCTGGGCTGGCTCTTTTAAGGAGCTGAAACATCTGTTTATGAGGAGACCTCTCCCTGAATGCTGGGAAGTGCCATGTAAGGTGAAACTTTCACTGGCAGATTCCACACACGTCTCACACTCATCTCCATGTTAAATATAGAACTTAGTATGTGTTAAACTCTTGTACTAAATATGTTAGTGAGGATGGAAGAACCCCTGAAGAGAAAAATTTCCTAATTAAACACGATGAGAGGAGTTGTTTGATAAATATTTGGCCCTGACTAGCCGAGGTGAAGCTTTGGTTGGGTAATAGGACGAGGTGGGCTGCGGGGGAAGAAGTCAGCAAGTAAGATTAACGGTAAATGGTGAAGGAATAATAAATATTGCTCCTGACCAGGGAAGGTTTTCCAACTGGGCTTGGATTGGTTTCCCACCATGAAGCTGATGGAGGTGTGCAGCGTGGCAGACAGCGGGTGAATAATTCAGATCTGGCTGAAGAGTTGGATGAGCTTCTCTCACTGGGCAGTTTGGTCCTGAACAGAATGTGTATGACTGAAAACAATCCAAACAAAACAGACTGGGAGAAAGAACTGGTGCTGACTGGAGAGCAGATCCAGGCTTATAATGGACATGATCAGACAAGGCACTGGTGAGCCAGATGAATGATCATCCAAATTAACATGTATTAAAATTTAAAAGTGGTCCAAAGGGTCAGCGCCTCTGGCTTAGAGCAAGCTACTGGTTGCACATGGCATCATTCAAGAAAACTGACCAATAGAGTTGCTGGATTCTGTTTAGCAGCTTATTTAAAAATGAACTATTTTATGAGGTGGAAAACACTGAACATGTGAATAACTGATTACTTCAGCTCCAAACATTCACTCTAAAGCTCAGTCCTGCTTCTAAAGCCACTCTCTCAGATAGAGAGATATGTCAAACTGAGGAGCAGTCTGACAAATTGATCAGTGATCAATGCATCTGACTTAACTTTCATCGAGTCTGGCTGAAATGTGACGTGTCTGACAGTTATGTTTTTACTATCACTTATCCACAGAATCACACATATACACCCTAACACAGCTGTTACAAGGTCTATTTTTTATCAGCGAAATCAGGTGTACACAGTGGCCACTTAATTTTGAGCCCATCTTAATCATCTGGTGATCTGGAGAAAACCAACTTGATTTTCTTGAGGTGACAAAATAAATGGTCATGTTGTCACAAAAAAAGAAGAAATAAAAGCTCAACTTAGCAAGAATTTCTTGAATTGACAAGAAAAAAACTTGTCAATTCAAAATAATGACTAAAAAATAGCTAGAAGCACAGACCTCTACAAGTCGTTGTAGTGTCTTCTGTCAATGACTGTGTGTCACGACAGGCGGTGGGGATGGTGAAGGCGTGGACCCAAATGCAGAGACGAGGGAACAGGGATGATGATTTCCAGGAGGTTTAATGTTACCCAACGGACTAAAGCAACATACATAGAAGCAAACTAATGATCTCGCCACCAAGAACTGAACTGAGGCGTATAAATACACTGGGGAACCAAACAAGAATCAGGTGTACTGAATGAACTAAAACGAGACCAGGTGAACTTAATGAACAGGAAACCAATAAAGCTAAAAGAGCAAACAAGAGAACCAAACAGGAAAAGCTACACAATAAAACCCGAAACCCGAAACCAAGGCACAGCAAAAACCAAATCATGACACTGTTGGCATTATTTTTGAGTTTGAAGCTCTAATAGCAAAGTGATCCCTATTTACTTGTAGTAAAAAATCCTTTAAAACATTCCTGGATTCAAGTGGTGATCTGGAGCAACCACCCAAAAGATAATCAGGTATTCTTTTTTCCATTTCTCAAATTTTGTGTAAATTTAATCAAAATCCGTCCAATACTTTTTTAGTCATGTTAACAGACAGATTACGGCTGCCGAAAACACAACCTTCGCCTGGGCAGCACAGTCGCATTCAGCTTCATTAGTTTGTTCCTGTTTAGCACATTTTAAAAATGTATAATCCAGGGATTGTCAACTAGCTTTGACCTAGGGCCAAAATTGTTCTGGTGGGCCTCTTCACAGCATTTATACATTTATCTATATGTCATTAATATTATACATCATTATTTTCAAATGGAAACTGTAAAACATGTTGTTAGTATACTGTGTGTGTTACATGTTTAACATATTCTGGGCTCCACTGTTATTTATTGTTCAGCGGTAGATGAGAAAGGGAGTCAGAGAGATGTGGGAATTGAACCTTTCACCTGTCTGCGTGTAAAGAGCAGCACCTTTATCGGGTGAACTAAACACCTACATGAGTATTCAGCTCCAACAAAACCAGTCATTTGTCTTGTTTTTAAGTCTGATATTTTTCTGCTGACATGCAACATTTGTTTAACGGTTCAGTAACCATGCTGGTCTGGTTTTTTGCATCAGCTATTGGAAGGAGCTGTTAAACTTTCAAACCAGCTCAGGCTGAGAGCAGGAGAAGCTGCAGCGAGCTTTGGGTTAAACTCCCTTCACTTCACCCGGCAGCGATGAAGCAGCCACACAATTCTGCTGGAACTTTGTTTTGGACAAGAATAAACAGAAGAAATGTGTTTTAGTAAGTGGTTGAGATGTTAAAAAGAAGAAGCTCAGGTTTATTTCCACAATTTTTTTTTTTTTAAGAAATTCATCAAAGTCACTGCAAATTTGCCTCCACCAAATTACAGCCCAGGACCTTAGAGGATTTATGTACAAATTGCTGCAGGTTTTGGTGCAAGGAGAAGGTAGCACCAGGAAATGCAACAGAGAGGGAATTTTTCCTCCTCATATATAGATTTTTGTGAGGGCAGAGGCAATGAAAGCCCTCATCACTGCCTGTACCCCTTTTATTACAATCAATTTTTTATGTTGCCTTTTTAAAATCTTGCCACCTTTTTAACTTGTTTAACTGTTTTTGTTTTCCAACTGCTTTTAATGTATTTTGCCAACACCCTCCCGTATTGCAATCCTTCTGTTGACATTGATATGCCTTTGCTGGAGTTCAGCGGTGCTTCTGTTAGCCTCTACCACTAATATTTTGATGCAAATTTTGACTATTGCTCTACTTCCACACTCTATAGTGAATCAGTGGCGCACGTTAAATCCTCATTAAAATCAGGCTGGATGAGATTTAATGAAAATGATAGCTTTTAAGCTACACACAATTTAATGAAAACACCTGCAAATTGCAATTATACTTATGACATTTTAGAAATATATCTTTTGTGAAAAATTAATTGGAATTCGGCAAATGATTTGAGTGACAGAAGTGAAAATGTGGTCTGTTAAATAATCTGTAAACAAACCCATACAACCACATTACTGGACAAATAAGCCAAAACAGTGTGTTGCAGGACATTTTAGTGCAGCTGACATTGTGAGACTTAGTGTCCTGCTTTGTTTATTCAGGTTCAGTGCAAAATTAATTTATATTCTTCATTCTGCATCAAGCTAAAGGGATATTTTTCATTTTTGTCAGCACATGAAAATAATGTCCCTTGACAATCAATAGGTCTTCAAAACATCCTCATTTGACATTACAAATAAATTAAAATGCAAAGACAATTACTCTTCTTTCCACCAAAAACTTAGCAAATCTTTACACTCCCACAGCTGTGTCAGCAGCAGTCTTAACTTTTTACTAGCAGGAAGAGCTTCGTTTCAGACCTTGTACTCATACTCTGTTCATTACAGCTTCTTTTTGAACACCTTTCTTTTCATGCCATCAGTATTAGCAGCCTAATTACTGCCACAGGTCAATTAATTCAACAGAAGGGCCAAATGTGACCAGATATCTAACATCTTTCATTTAATTGTCATGATTAGGTCTATCCGCCAGAAGAGTGGAAGTAAGAACCCAACAGCAGACACGGGAGCTAAAAAACAGACCAAGTTTATTTATTCATGGGTGATAAAGCAGTCAGAGCAAAGGGGTCCAGGCTATTTGGATGTCTGGGAGGAGAGGAGAATAGTTAGTGATCATTCCAGTGAAGCAGAAATGTCCAACAATTGAATCTCCAACAGATATCTTACTGATTTT
The DNA here is from genome assembly GCF_933228915.1 of Telmatherina bonti. Classification (NCBI taxonomy): domain Eukaryota; kingdom Metazoa; phylum Chordata; class Actinopteri; order Atheriniformes; family Telmatherinidae; genus Telmatherina; species Telmatherina bonti. The sequence goes on from NC_136625.1 coordinate 34,778,371, forward strand.
TTTGTGGTCTGGTTGTTCCTGCAGTCCTCATAAAGGAAGACTGTTCAACTCGATCCTACAAGGGCTGCACCTTCATAAAGAAAGTAAGGAGCAGACAAATTTTCACTCTAAGCTTCCTGGATCTGCTCTTCCCACTTGAGTCCCAGTAAGGCAAAAAAAAAAAACCAAAAAAAACTGCAGAACCGTGACAATAAAGGTTTTAAATAACATCTGCAATTGCTCAACTGTCACTTTTTCAATGTGCATTGTTTATATCCTGCACATTTCAAAGTTCAATGTGGCCTGAACTCATTGGTCTGCAACAGGCGACTCAATGAAAAATGACCCTGATCACGACGCTGAAGGTGCCTATCAGCTAAACAGTGCTGATAGGCACTAACCTAATTTTTCAAGCACCTGTTTGTCTGACTCAGAAAGGAACCTTAAAAAGGTTCCTAACAACTACCAAATAATTGGTGTGCAAGGCTGTTGGCTTCAGTGTGATGGCTGGCACAGAATAATCTACAGCAGTTGTTGCTGATGCTGGTCTTTCAGCTTCTCCCCTCAGCTTGTGCTGGATGAACAAGGCTTTTCTGGACACCAAAGTGTGAATGCGAATGTGAGATCCAGCTCTTCTCTGTGGCTCTGTGTATGATAAGCCAGATAAACCCAATGCTTCCATTGGTGCTTCCCTTGCTGTCATCACCAGTCGTACTGGATGGTTGAGCATGATTCTTTCAGACTCCCACTGGATTTCACTCAGTGATGTGTTAGCACTCCCTTTCCACTGCTTGTAGTGCAGTTCAACAGCTCCGAAGTTAGTCAAGAGTGTTTCCTGAATGAGCATTTTTACCTCCTTTAACCTTGACTCACACTCACTTGTAGTCTTGCTCAGGTCAGTGTTTTGTTGCCCGGTTAGCATGGCTGCTTCTTCTGCAGCTCCTCATCTTGATCTGCAGTGAATAAAACTTCCAAATTATCATTTATGTCCGTGACTCTCAGCTGCCTATGTGATGCTTTTGAAGCTCTTCCTGAGGTCATCTTCAGACATTTCTTCATGTGTCTGAATAATGCTATTTGCTAGATGAGAAAATGCTACTTTTGCTCTTCAGTCTAAGGTACGCAAATGACTTAAAATCAGCTGACTCAGCCTGCAGGTTTTTTTCAGCTCACAAGCTAAACGCTGGTGTGCTCGTTAGTTTTCACAGTTTCCAGTTCTTAGACTCTCATTTTTAACTGCAAAATTGTCATACTGTTTTGTGACATGAAGTAGATTATCTACTTGGAGCTCTAAATCAGACTCATTAAAATGACCGAGGTATAAACACATATTCCCGATGCCTCTTTCTTGACTTTTTTTAACTCTATTTAGACATCTGCAGGTTGGTGAAATAAGCGTCTATCAGTCAAATATCAGAACAGTCAAATAGAGACTGCTACATTTGTTGCTAACAGATGCTAACGTTAGCTTTATATTACAGTGACTAACCTCTCCAGGTGTGCTTTATGATGGATGGCTTGTGGTGTTATGTCAGTGTTACTTAAGGGGAAACTCAAGCAGATTGGAGATCAGACAGGAAAAGATCATTAAAATATAAAATATAAAAGATTGTTCACTCGTAATGCAAGTCCAAGTGAAGTCTTTTGAGTGTGCGTCTCAGCGTCAGGTTCCTGTCTATGGATGAAAGACTGGAATGTAGGCAACCATGCAATCAAGGCCTTCATACTGCAAGCATCCTGCCTTGGGGTTGGAGGACCAGGTCACCCTCTTGTTTCTCTTTTTATTAAATACGCATATGCAGCCAACAAAATAAATCAGACTGATGGGAAGATATGTGAGAAGACATCAGACAATTGATTAAAAATCTCGATGCATTAATCCAGTTTTTCATAACCAAATAGTTGTGATTCATGTCATTAATGTGCAAAATGATCCAATTTTTGATGCGCAAACGAACTTATTGCTTCATTTTGCAGACAAGCATGCATTTTATTCTACAATATTTTAGAAGATGCTTTTATCCAAAATGACTTACATATAAGAGTGAGAACAACACAAGCACTGAATCAAACAATAGAGGAAATCATTGGTGCTAGTCAGACTGCTTTGAGTCCAGTTGGATGCAGATGTTGACATGTGGTGCTACATGCTGTGTGTGTTTTTTCTTCCACATCCTACAATATTGCCTATGTTCGAATACAAAGAATAAATACCACAATATTTGTTGTCAAGAACTACGCTAAGTTCTCTAACTCCTCTGACAAATATAGTTAAAGTGCTTAAAGAGCATGTTGCAGGTTAGAAATCCCCTCAAGTCAGTATGGAGAAAAATATTGTAAGAACTGGTTTTGAATAAAAACACATTTATAAATTTACTATTTAAGCTTTAGGATGAGTTTCTTTAAGAATGTTACTATTGCATCTAAAGCTGCTAGACAGGAAGTGGCATAGGGAGAGGGAGACCCGTGTTGTGGCAAAGAAAGCAGCCCTAAAGTGAAATAAACTGCGTCGCAGGGAGTGCAGTAACAGCATCTGGGAGCGTGGGAGCTGGAGCCTATCACCTTGGACAGGTCTTAAGTCCATCATAGGGCCAACACAGGGAGACAAACAACCAATCACACACTCACACTCACTCCTAGCATTAACTTAACATGCATGTCTGTGGGGCTTGAACCAGTGACTTTCTTACTGTGAGGCCACAGTGCCAACAACAGCATCCCCATGTACGTAGTCATTATTACCCTTGAAAAGAATAAATACATGGCATCTACAGGCGAGATGCTGTTATGGTGCTCCTTGCCAGGGGGTGCTTTTCACGACAGGGAAGCTTGTTTTTTGTCTCAACACCGGTCTCCCTCTCATGACATCTTCTTGTCTCATGGTTTTAGATACAGTAGTAAAGTTCTGACAGAATTCTGACGTTCTAACATTTAGTTTTCATATCTGCGATGGACTGGCGAGCTGTCTAAGATGTACCCTGCCTTTCGCCAAAAGACTGCTGGGATAGGCTCAAGCTTCCCCGCGACCCTTCATCGGATAAGGCGGAGAATGAATCAATGAATGAATTAATGAAATACTTAATATTTACATGCACAATGTAAATGTCAAATAAATTCATTAAAATCTAGCTAACGTCTCGAGCTTTGAAGAAACCGGCACTAATTGCTAGTTTAAGCCAATCTATCCTAAATAATGTTAATATACAGTAGGCTATAAATCAGAATCTTTTAGTTGTATAGACATTTTATTATTATTGAATGGTGCACTAATAAACATGGATCGCATGGGTTTGCACACCCAACATCTGTGCTACTGCTAGCATGGCCACATGATTCTCCAGTTCCTTATTTGAGCTTTTTTTTTGTATGAAGGTACTTGAAGTTACAAAAAAATGGACAAAGGAGAGGTCTGACCTTGCTAAGTGATTTTATATTCATTTCGTGTGTGTCTCCTGCAGAGGAACTTTTGGCATATTAGTCTTAAGCAATTAGCAACACAGCTTAGTCTCATGAGAGCTGAAGGTCACACTTTATTTCAGAAAACTGCAAACCTCTACAGTTTGAAAAGGTTTGGAGGTGCTCTGCATAGCCAACAAATAACGTAGGCTGTGAAGATGAAATACTGTTTGGTTTGGGCATGAAGTAATGTATTCATACTGCACTCCTCGCACAAAGCTCATGATGCTTTCTTTTCACGTGGTAAACAACCAAGGGATCATTTCATATTCAAAGTGATGTCTATGCAAACAAAAATAGATTGTACGCAGTTATCATGCATGAACAGCATTAAGGAGCAGTCACATTGAGCGGTGCTTACAGTCACCTCATATGACAGCCAGATGATGACTGTGATCTCCAATATGACATCAGTGACTTGAACAGGCCATTCAGTAATCCCCTCAGTGGCTCATTCTGGGTTTCTGAGCGGCTATCTGTTGACTGAAGCTCAACACTGCCTCTAAAAGCAAACATGTCAATCAATACAGCAGCCCAGCAGGGGATCTTCAGCTTCATTTGTGTTTGTCAATTGCAGCAGGGAAAAGTAATGATTTGAAATGAGTCATAAAAATGTACATTTTTATAACTTTTACAATCTGGACGCACATATTTCAGGTCATGTTTTAAAGTTACAGTTTTTTTTTAAATGATCTAACAAGGATTTATATTTATTTTCAAGACCTGTAGTTGAAGACTTGTATTGTTTATTTCCTTCATGAAAGCTTCTTGATTCTTTTGTATTCAACCTTAGTGTAAAAATCCACTCGTGGAAACTTATAACATATTTAAAATCAATAAGAAATCTCTGGGAACACCATGTAAAAATGTTTTCGTGTTTGTCCTGGTTAAAGCTACAGCTGGTAATGTTGCTCAGAGATAACAATAAGAAATATACTTAGACCCCTCAGTTTACTGTAAATCTGTAAAAACTCTGACCAATCCAAACATTCTGACCCAAATGGAGTTGTTGATTTCTTTATTTCATAAGCCCCCCCCACCCCACTTCCGCGGCATATGTCTGACACCATGCATATAATTAGCATGTCAGTGTGATAAAAATACAAAGTAGTGAAGAAGAAACTCGGAAGGCAAACATGGCTGAGAAAATGCAGGAAGGATTTTCCGGCTCGGTTTATTTGCCTCCTCCCGCTAAACAGCGGAGAAAGAGAAGATCGTTGGTAGAACAAGCTACGGATAAAAAAGCCTTGGATCGCACAAGGAGCAGAACCAGAGGGGGAGGAGCCAAGACAGGGCGCCACTTTCACATCTTGCTAACTCCCCAACATTACCGACCCCAGCTTTAAGGCAGTGCAGAGTGGTATTATGCTCTGCTCTTTACGCTGGCTTCCAGTCATCTACAGAAGTGGTTCTCAAACTTTTTGACCTTCCAAGATAACGTATGTGGGTATTTGAGAAGCCCACCTTCACGTAGCAACTGAAAGACTAATCGTGTGATATATCTAATGAGTCACCTGGCAGGATCCTCTAAAAGTAGGACTGGAAAACTGTTGGAATATTTACAGATAAGGAGGATGAAGTTGTTTTTGGTGGATTTGGTTCATTGCTGTGTCAAAGCACTGACATGCCCGTAACCAGCTAATCTCAATGAAATGATGCCAAATTCAGTTTTGTAAAATGCATTTGACTTTGTTGTTTATGGGTTCATGTGTTAAAAAATCAAGGTGCTAATTTTACATTAATCTGCATTAATGGTTTAACTTTGATATCCCTGCATAAAATCCCAAACTCCAACCATACAACTATCTGGAATTCCCCTGGAAGGATCTACCACAATGGGGGTCCCAACCCCCACTACTCCAGACCATAATGGGCCATTTTTGACTACTTATGTTTATCATTGTATTTCACATTTAAAACCATTTACATTCTTTGTTTAGTATATTAATATTAGCACAACCTTACTTGTGTGATTTTACCATTAATTTTACATTTTGACATGTTGTATAAACAGACTAGTCTTAGGGATGGACTGCTCATATGGCTTACTGGGCATTTTCCCAGTGGCCCGATCTGTTTTTTGTACCAACACACTTTGTTTATTGGTCTGACTGGTTCAAATAAGACTTAAGTGTAGATGAACAGACAGTTTTGTCGGTTTGCTGCACTGGTTAAGTGCATATTTTGGTCCATTTTCAAGGGTTTTTAGCTCTCTGTCACTTGAAAACAGAGCAACGCCACCAGTAATCACAGGGGCTGGGTTAAGATGAGTAGCTCACTGGTTCTCAAACTGGGATTCACAAGATAAATTCAGGGATTTCCAGAAAGTTGTAAAATACTGTATTTCTAGCCTACATTTTTCAAGTAAATGTGTTTTGTTTTGTTTTTTTTATTTATTTATTTTTAATCCGAGCTGACTAAATCCAACCAGTATTGCCAAGTGTGTCTATACCACACCATATGCACTTTGATCCATGTTGTCTGTCCCGCACACCTGCCTGAAAACCTGTGGTTGACAGTGCTTTCGTCTCCCAGACCTTGGAATGCTCTTTCTGCCAGTAACTGCAAACAGTGTAGACAACTTTAGAGCTGGGAGAAACTAGCTGTTGTCAACATGTCCATGTACGTTCCACAGCTGCCACGTGGTCCTAGTGTTTAGCATATAGGCCGCTCACGTTGACATGAGGTAACTCTCAGATCTTGCTTGCAACTAACACCATGTTTGATTTTTCCTCCATGCTGCACAGTGACAAACACTTGTACCGTAACAGTTAGCAACAGACTGGCAAACTGCTGTTTTTGGAAATGCACCAGAAATACAATTTGACAGATAAATTTGACTATTTTAGAGTCAAAGTCTAGTATACTGCCCCCTAGCTGGGATCTCCAGTATAACAACTTTGTGGCCGCATCATGCTTCCATTACTTGTAGCGAGGAAAACACCAGGGATGTCCAGCTTAGGTCTTCAAGGGCTACAGTCCTGCAGGTTTTTCATGTATCCCTGCACCATCACACATGACTCAAATGATCCAGTCATTATGCCAAATTTTGTAGGCTGTTGGATCCATCTAATGTAAGCCAGTTGTGTTGGAACAGGGATACATAAAAAGCCTGCATACCCTTGAAGACCGACTTTGGACACCCTTGATATACACAGACGTAGCAGACATTGCCATGTACACTTGAATACACATCAAGTATATCCCAGCCATTAAATCTCAGCTCAAGACACATTTGTTTAAAACTCCTTCTGGTCAAGCCAGTATTGCTGATGTACATAGGTATTTAATGTTCTAATGTTTTGTCATTTTATCCTCAGTTTTATTGGATTCTATTGTAAAACACTTTTTAATTGTGATCTGTGAAAAGTGCTATCGAAATAAATGTTACGATCAGTACATGCTGCTATGTTGCATACTGACTCTAGACTTCATTATCGCAGAGGGAGATTTCTTCTCCACAGGCTGAGCCACTGGACTTCTATCATCAAGTGGGCAATACTGCAAAGAACATAACAAACCACTATTGGCTATACCAATAAAGCGGAACAATACTGCACAGAACACACATACACACACACACACACATACAACCCATGGCATCCTCAGCGGGGCATGTTGTTTAAGGCCGCTATGACCATAGGCATCAGGATTTTTCCAAAATGAGCCTTCCTGCACTGCGGTGTCCTATATCTACACCCTGAGGGCAATGGAGAGAGGCATTCATGCAGTGGATGTGTAGAATCCTGTGTTATTGAGATTGCAATGTGTGTGGGGCCTTATTATTGAGTTCAGTGAGGTTGGATGCAGGCAGACCAATGATTTTTGCAGCAGTGTAAGTTTAGTCTGGTTTTTAACAGAGAGCATGTAATAAAAACGAGTGCAGTGCAGCAGAATGGATTAAATGATGCTTTGGTACAGTGATGGAGGTGACGACCAGCACAGAGTCCTATAAGTTGATTGTCTGATTGTCTAGGCTGATTGTCTCTGGTATTCCATTTTTGAACATCTGTTATGTTTCGATGTCTAACTCATGGACTATAGATCTTAATCAAGCATCAACTTCACCTTAATGGCAGCTTCCAGAGCAAAAACACACACTTTTAGGAAGTTCTCTGAAGATAACTCATTGAATAAAAATGATCCATACAGTATATTGCAGCTGTAAGCCCTTTACTCTAATCACCAAATGCTGCAGAGATATGCAATCACACTTTAAGCTTCATGCAGTACTGCAGAAAAAGGATAGAGAGAAGACAGATAACAGAGACAGGATGGTACTTTCTGTGTGATCAGTTTTAATATACCAAAACAAGCTTGTCCTGTCCAGCATCTTAGCCAGCAGAATGATGATATGGCTGCTGTGTTGTGCTGAACAAATGGGCTTTGTCAACTGGGAGCGTTTATGGGAATAAAGAAAATGAAGCCTTGTAGACATTAAACTTCCCTTGTTGCTTTAATATTAATCTTTCTCCTTTTTTAATCTTGTTAATTGCTGAATTACATATTAATGCTGGGCCTGACGGGGAAGAAAAGAAGGCAGAGTGAACACAAGAGAAAAGGGGAGAATGAACAGAAGAGAAAGGACACAAAGATACAAGAGAAAAAGATGCCCAAAAGTAGACAATGACTGTAACAACTGTACAATAAAAACCAAACTAGATGACAAGCTGCTTCATCTGTAAATGTCATGGAAAAAGATCCTACAGCTTCTGAAAGAAAACAAAGTAGACAACCATCAGGAGCAGCGCCTGGAGAACAACATGAGAAAAGCATAAACAACATTACCAGCAACAAGGAAGTGAAAACACAACTGCAGCAGTCAGTATGCAGCTGCAAGACAACATAGTAACTGTGTGAGCAAGTGTGTTAGTAAATAAGTGCACGAGTATGAGGGCAAATTATAAGGACTCAGACTAGTTGATCTCATACATTTTGAGCCAGAATCCCCAAAATATCAAATGCAAGTGTTTGCAAACCCCACTACTACATGACTAATGACTTGATAACACTTTGATATATCAAATGGTTAATCTTTCTGTATCCTCTGAAAGTAAGGCTGGAAAACTGTCTGAGTCTTCTTCATTAACGAGGATGAAGTGTTTTTTGGTGGATTCGGTTCACCACTGTTACAAGGCACCTACATGCCCAAAATCAGCTTCTCTCCAGGAGGTAATGCTAATTTCAGACTTTTAACATGACATGTTCTCACTTTGCTGTTTATATGCTAATGTATTTTTAAAAAAAAAAGATAAGGTGATCATTTCACAGATTTATCTCTACATTAATGGTTTTATTTTGACAATAAATTTATTTGATTTTTTTTTTCCCCCAAACAAAACTTTATTGACAGTTGGACATTACAAGCTACAGATGCAGTACAGAACAACACATGAACAGGGATAATGACAGGGGATCAGAGTATGGAGTATAAAAGAGTATATGCTTTTCAGTAGATGTTGAATAGCAGACATAAATCAGTGGTTTTAACAGCTTTCTTATTTTTAGAATGTTTTATTGTTGTGAGGTATTGTTTGATTTCCTTTGAAAAGATAAAAAAAAGAGGGTTTTTTGTTTGAGAATTTACATTTATGTATATGGTATTTTGCCAGCAACAAAATTTGATTGATTATAAAATATTGATCTGATTTGGCAGGGTCAAAGGAAAAAAAGCCAAACAATACATCTTCATATAACAGAGTGAAGTCAAAATCACTTTTTTGGGAAATAAATGTACACACATTTTGCCAGAATACAGAGGATAAACCACAAGACCAGAATAGATGATGCATGTCTTCAGTAGAGTGATCGCAAAATGAGCAGGTGACTTCAATATCCTTTCTGTACCTGTGCAAAAATAATTTATAGGGATAGAAACGATGAATGATTTTCATTGAGCCTTCCTTGATTTTGTTCACAATAAAATACTGAGAGCGAAGACGCCAGATAGTTTTCCAGTTCAGATTTGGAACCATGTTATTCCAGTAAGACACAACATTTGGAACAGAGATTTTATCTCTCTGGAATAAATTGCGTATGTCACGATTGTTATTTTTCTTTTTAGTGGAAAAATAAATGTGACCTGTATTGGTGTCGATAGGATCCAAGTTGGTGGCAGCGGCTACAGCAGCGGCATGACTTCTGAGGAGCATTATGGCACCAGATGGGATGGCATCAAAAACAAGAGCATTTTCTCTTGGTGGTATTGTCTAAAAGTTCTGAGTAAGACATCAGAACACCACTGGGAAATTTATTTGATAAATGTAGGCTGTATAATTTTCACAATGAGCTGGCAACCCCCCCCCAAAGTGGTCTCACAACCCCCAGTTTGAAAACCACCGTTCTCAGGTATAATGAGCAACTATTTACTACTTTTTTTTTCCACAGTAAATTTGACTTGTTAAACTTTTCATTGTCCTTGTTTAGCATCTGCATTTTCATCACAACCTTGGTTGTGGGATTTTCCAATTAATTTTTTATTTTGATGAGTTGTATTAACATACTGGGTCCAGGAATGGACTGGCCAGCTGGAATACTACGTATTTTCCCAGTCGGGGCACATGTGTTTTATGGCTTGTCTATTGGTCCAACTGGTCAATAAACTTAAGTTTATCAGCAGTCTAAAGGCCCATTTACGCTCAGTACAGAAAATGGAAACATACAACAGTTTCGTGCGTTTCCTGTGTTGGTTACGTATGTAATTTATCCCGATTTCAAGGGGCTTAGCGATGCACCACAATCACAAGTACAGTGTTGAGTTGAATAGCTGACATGCAACCGGTGAAAGGACCAAGGAGGAAGACACTACCAACTAGAAAGGACCAGAGGAAGAAGATACACAGGGAGAAGTTGAGAACAACAAAAACAATAGTAAACATGTTGGAAGAATTCAGAGTGTGTCCTCAACAAAAGTCACCAACTAGTGTCAAAACGCAGAAATGAACTGAACTTGTAAAAGGGGTGGCCGGGGGATGTTAAAACAAAATAAAGCAAATAAAAACAGGTAAAAGAGGGTCCTCCCGGCCACCTTGGTTCTTTTAAAAATCAGGGGGAGCAGAGTCAACCACACTAAAACTCAATAAAAACAGTTTAATAAAAACAAGATAAAATAATAAAACCCCAGTCCTCTAAAATGTCCCTAAAACGTCCTTTAAAAACGTCCTTTAAAAACATCCTTTAAAATAGCTACTGTGCGGCTTGGGGTGGCCCTCTTCTCTGAAGCGACAGATCCCGTCTTCTCAGCCTTCCTTCGGCAACGTCACGTCCAGGACCTGCAGAGACGAGCATACGCGGCAGTCTACATGCTTAGGAGGGCGACCCTCCTACCTGGCCCTGCAGCCAGCCGCCTCCCCTGGACCCTAAACTAAGCCTTTTTACTCACGCTTGGTCCTCCTGGGCCAGGAGTATCCGTAGGCCCAGGACTGAGAAGCTGCGCCTTAGGGTCCAGACCGGCTGCTGCACTTCAGGCTCCGCCTGGCCACCACCACCAAGCCGCGGTGGGACCAGTCGTCACTGGCCCCTCAGCGGTCCCTTCCTCGCCCTCATCCATTTTCAGGCGCTCTAGCCCCGCGCTCTTGCCCCGCGCTCTTGCCCCGCGCTCTTGCCCCGCGCTCTTCTGCTTCTCTCTGCTTCTCTCCAGTCTTCACACCTGTTGCTCATCTTTTAAATGGTCTACTTCCAATCACTCACAGGTGTTCCCACTTAACAATAGGGTTGAGCTCGTTAGGCCTCCAGGGGGGTTAGTGGCACAGCAAAGATAAAAACACATGTAATAAAAACTACTTCATTTAAAAACCATGCTTTGACCCCGTCACAGACTCAGTGCTAGTGGATGAACTGACTTAACAATCATGGTAACATAAAAGACAGATGGAAGTTTGTACAGGCGTGTGACAATGTTTAAAATGGATGTTTCCATTGGCATAAGGAATTATAAATGGGCTTGAGCCCTGCGATAGACTGGCGAGCTGTCCAGGGTGTACCCTGCCTGTCGCCCAAAGCCAGCTGGGATAGGCTCCAGCTTCCCCGCGACCCTGAATTGGATTAAGCGGTTCAGAAAATGAATGAATGAATTAAATGGGCTTGAACAAACACTGCCATACTAAAAAACACTTCACTGTGGTCAGTACAGAACCTTTCTGACCGCCAGCCCAATGAAACACATTAGTCTGCAGCCCATTGGTACAGCTGCTCTCTGCAGATGAAAAACATACAACTGCATTTCTTCCAGATGTATTCTAATGTACCAAAGTAAAGCAAAAAGAAATCAAATTTAACGGAAGGAAAGCATCAAAACAAATGACAGACCTTTGAACCTGAATATTGGAATGATGAATTGTTTTTAATAAGCCTTTTCGAATCTTTTAAATTTGAGTGAGCTAAAAATGCAACAACCAGACTGAAAAGAACAAATTTTGTGTGAAATCATTAAGATCAGCTGCAGCTTTGCTGAAGTGCTTTGATGTAAGAGTAAGAAGAAAAAAAAAAGAAGCAATTATCTCAAACCAAAGAGAACTAGATTAATGGGTTTTTTGTGGCATTGACATTCAAAATGAATTCTGAATTTCCATTCTGAAGAAAAGAATAAAATAATCAAACTTAAAGAGCCCAGACCAAGCACGGCTCATAGACCCCTATGATGACGACCAACCTGGGCATGAATGTTCCCTTGCCCGGACGCGGGTTACCGGGACCCCCCTCTGGAGCCAGGCCTGGAAGCGGGGTACGAGAGCGAGCGTCTGGTGGCCGGGCCTTCGCCCATGGGGCCCGGTCGGGCTCAGCCCGAAAGGGTCACATGGGCCCCACCTCCTGTGGGCTCACCATCTGCGGGAGGAGCCTTAGGGGTCGGGTGCAATGTGAGCTGGGCGGCAGCAAGGGGCGGGGACCCTGGCGGTCCGATCCCCGGCTGCAGAAGCTGGCTCTAGGGACGTGGAACGTCACCTCTCTGGTGGGGAAGGAGCCTGAGCTTGTGCGCGAGGTTGAGCGGTTCCGACTAGATATAGTTGGACTCACCTCGACGCATGGCTTGGGCTCTGGAACCAGTACCCTCGAGAGGGGCTGGACCTTCTTCCACTCTGGAGTTGCTCATGGTGAGAGGCGCCGAGCAGGTGTGGGCATTCTCATCAGCCCCCAGCTTGGTGCCTGCACGTTGGGGTTTACCCCGGTGGATGAAAGGGTAGTTTCCCTCCGCCTCCGGGTGGGGGGACGGGTCCTGACTGTTGTCTGTGCTTATGCACCGAACAGCAGTTCAGAGTACCCACCCTTTCTGGGGTCTTTGGAGGGAGTGCTGGAGGTTGCTCCTTCTGGGGACTCCATTGTTCTGCTGGGGGACTTCAATGCTCACGTGGGCAATGACAGTGAGACCTGGAGGGGAGTGATTGGGAGGCATGGTCCCCCCCCTCTGAACCCAAATGGTGTTTTGTTATTGGACTTCTGTGCTCGTCATGGATTGTCTATAACGAACACCATGTTCCAGCATAAGAGTGTCCATATGTACACCTGGCATCAGGATTCCCTGGGCCGCAGTTCGATGATCGATTTTGTAGTCGTATTGTCGGACCTGCGGCCACATGCCTTGGACACTCGGGTGAAGAGGGGGGCGGAGCTGTCAACTGATCACCACCTGGTGGTGAGTTGGCTCAGATGGTGGGGGAGGAAGCCGGTCAGAGCTGGCAGGCCCAAACGTGTTGTGAGGGTCTGCTGGGAACGTCTGGCTGAGTCACCTGTCAGAGCGAGCTTCAACTCCCACCTTCAGCAGAGCTTCGAACATGTCCCGGGTGAGGCGGGGGACATTGAGTCCGAATGGGCTGTGTTCCGTGCCTCTATTGCTGAGGCGGCCAGCCGGAGCTGTGGCTGCAAGGTTGTTGGTGCCTGTCGTGGCGGTAATCCCAGGACTCGTTGGTGGACACCAGCAGTGAGGGATGCCGTCAAGCTGAAGAAGGAGTCCTATCGGGCCTTCTTGGCCTGTGGGACTCTGGAGGCAGCTGATGGGTACCGACGGGCTAAGCGGCATGCGGCTTCGGCCGTTGCCGAGGCAAAAACTCGGGCATGGGAGGAGTTCGGCGAGGCCATGGAGAAAGACTTCCGGACGGCTTCGAGGAGATTCTGGTCCACCATCCGGCGGCTCAGGGGGGGGAAGCAGTGCTCCATCAATACTGTGTACAGTGGAGATGGGGAGCTGCTGACCTCAACTCGGGACGTTGTGGGTCGGTGGAGGGAATACTTGTGGACTCTCCTATCTCTGGGGCTGAAGTCGCTGAGGTGGTCTAAAAGCTCCTTGGCGGCAAGGCCCCGGGGGTGGATGAGATCCGCCCGGAGTTCCTTAAGGCTCTGGATGCTATGGGGCTGTCCTGGCTGACACGCCTCTGCAGCATCGCGTGGACATCGGGGGCAGTACCGCTGGATTGGCAGACTGGGGTGGTGGTCCCCCTTTTTAAGAAGGGGGACCGGAGGGTGTGTTCCAATTACAGGGGAATCACACTCCTCAGCCTCCCTGGTAAGGTCTATTCAGGGGTCCTGGAGAGGAGGGTCCGCCGGATTGTCGAATCCCGGATTGAGGAGGAGCAGTGTGGTTTTCGTCCTGGTCGCGGAACAGTGGACCAGCTCTATACCCTCTCTGGGGTCCTGGAGGGGGCATGGGAGTTTGCCCAACCAGTCTACATGTGCTTTGTGGACCTGGAGAAGGCATTCGACCGTGTCCCCCGGGGGCTCCTGTGGGGGGTACTCCGGGAGTATGGGGTACCGGGTTGAGGGGATCCGACTTGGTGGCCTCAGGATTGGGTCCCTGCTTTTTGCGGATGACGTGGTCCTGTTGGCTTCATCTGGTCGTGATCTCCAGCTCTCGCTTGAGTGATTCGCGGCCGAGTGTGAAGCGGCTGGGATGAGAATCAGCACCTCAAAATCTGAGACCATGGTCCTCAGCCGGAATAGGGTGGATTGCCCTCTCCGGGTCGGGAGTGAGGTCCTGCCTCAAGTGGAGGAGTTTAAATATCTCGGGGTCTTGTTCACGAGTGAGGGAAGGATGGAGCGTGAGATCGACAGACGGATCGGTGCGGCGTCTGCAGTAATGCGGGCTCTGCGCCGGTTTGTCGTGGTGAAGAAGGAGCTGAGCCAGAAGGCGAAGCTCTCGATTTATCAGTCGATCTACGTTCCTACCCTCACCTATGGTCATGAGCTGTGGGTCGTGACCGAAAGAACGAGATCTCGTATACAGGCGGCTGAAATGAGTTTCCTCCGCAGGGTGGCCGGGCTCTCCCTTAGAGATAGGGTGAGGAGCTCATTCATCCGGGAGGGGCTCAGAGTAGAGCCGCTGCTCCTCCGCATCGAGAGGAACCAGTTGAGGTGGCTCGGGCATCTGGTCAGGATGCCTCCTGGACGCCTCCCTGGTGAGGTGTTCCAGGCACGTCCCTCGGGGTGGAGACCCCGGGGAAGACCCAGGACACGCTGGAGGGATTACATCTCTCGGCTGGCCTGGGAAGGCCTCGGGATCCCCCCCGCAGAGTTGGCAAATATGGCTGGGGAGAGGGAAGTCTGGGCTTCCCTGCTTAGGCTGCTGCCCCCGCGACCCGACCCCGGATAAGCGGCAGAAGATGGATGGATGGATTAAAGAGCCCATTCAGCATCCCGTCAAAGAAAAACTCTCTCTCTCTTTCTCTCTCTCTCTCTCTCTCTCTCTCCCTATATATATATATATATATATATATATATATATATATATATATATATATATATATATATATATATATATATATTGCTGGCATATTTTACCAAACTTTTGAATCATTTCTGATTAAACAGTTTCAGTCAAGTTTCAGTCAAGTTTAAGGCCATTAAATTATTTTTCCAATACAGTAAAATGATCAACCAATATCTGAGTAATGCTGAAAATGAATGAGGAGCAGAGAACTCCTGTAAATTTAAATGTGTCTGAACATCCTTTTGTGAACTTTGGTTTTATATGACATCCCAGGAACAGTTTTTTATTTTCATCATGTCAACACACACTGTTTACTGTCTGTCTGAAATGTCAGTTTTAAATTTAACTTTAAATTTCCACCTTTGTTAATATTCACGCACTGTATCAACTGTGTATATTCATTCTGTGTGTATGAATCATTAGTTTTGTTGAAGTTAGTGCTAAATATGTGCAAAACAGATATGTATGAGCTATCTATTGTCTATTGGTGTACATATATATATATGTATATATACACACACACACACACATACACACACACACACACACACACACACACACACACACACACACATATATATATATATATATATATATATATATATATATATATATATATACATATATATACATATATATATATATATATATATATATATATATATATATATATATACATATATATACATATATATATAAAGACAACTATATATTGAAGACAACTTACCAAACCACCAACGATATATTTTATATATACATATATACATATACATATATATATATATATATATATATATATATATATATATATATATATATATAAAATATATATATATATATAAAATATATCGTTGTCAATGAGACTGAGACAATCAAATTTAAACAAACATTAAACAAAAGATTACATCTTCACAGTAAAGCTCAGAGGTCTGATTGTACCTGCACTACATGCTTCAGTCAGGTGGGTTAGCAAAGGAAGGAAAGTCAGCAGAAATTGGTTCTGTGGTAAAATATGATGTGAAGACAATGTATGTAATATATATGTAATATTAAGTTTAAGTAAAGTAAGTTTTGGTGAAATTAGAATGTCCTGACACAAGTAACCCTGAAATAGTTCTGGGTTTTGGAGGCAGCTAATAAGAACAGAAAATCCAAGCCTTGATTTGCTCAAATGACATTTTTTTGGTTGTAGTTGAACACTTAATGTCAGTGACACCATACCAGCCCAACTGCGTTTTTCTTTCTTCCATATTACTCAAGTTGACTCTAAGACAGCGCGTACAACACCGTGGTCCTGCTAATTCCTCATATAACTTTACCAGTTCCATTCATATAATGTCAATATCACCTCATGAAATGACAAAGTTCATACTCATAGCAGGGAAGCCGAGTTCTGGTCCTTAGGGTCCCTAACATTCAGGTTTGACATGTTTTCCTGCTTCAACACATCTGACTGAATGGATTCTTTATGCTGAACAAACACTGAGTCAGCTGATTGGACTCAAACTCGTTGTACCTCAGTGTCTCAAACCTTTCCACATTAATCATAAATAATTATTAATTAAAAACAACTACATTTGACATTATGATTTGACCGATTTTAATTATATTTTGGGTTATAGTAGCCACTTTTAATTTAGTAAAAACAAAGTGTTGTTTAAAGGTTTTGGGGCATCTACAGGTGCCACCCGTTTCCAATTCTGCACCCCAATTTGGCCCCCTGAACAGGTTTTCCCAACAAGTCACTGAGAGCAGCCTTATTGGGAGTTGGGATTTGTTAATATGCACATTTTATTATGCTGTTTTTACAATAACATTCAAAAGATGCAGAGTGGACCTACGCCAGCAAGAGTAAGTGCTCATTATCTGGGAATGTTACCATTTCTTAAAGCTTTAATTTGGTACCATTTTTGTTGCTCTTATAGGTTAGCATCCATTTTTAAAAGTCTATATTTACTCAGAGTCACACATTTCCTTCTCTTAGTTTTCATGGAAAGTTGCTCATTGGGCGTGAGCCTTGCATAGTTCACAAATTTCACACTCTCTCACATCACTCATCCGTTTCACACACTGGTGTCACAGCAGAAAGGAGGTCACTCACCAGTGTTGCCAACTTGGCACTTTCCTGCCCTGCCAGTCTTTTCCTCTGCAACCATGCAGCAGGAGCGTCTCCTTTGTGTCTGTGAACTGCGTTAACATGTGCAGTGCTGACATGGTGCATTCATGGAGTTTTATTCTTTTAAGCTTTTTTGATTCTGGAAAATCATCATACATGTACATGTAAAATCATATCTACAAAGATGTCCTTTGTTTGGCAGTCAGCAGGCAATGCTGATGCCTTTCTGTATTATGAAGGATTTTATAAGGTCAGAAGCTATAGCTCAACATTTTTTAAGTAGTGATAGCAAGTTAACATACAATCTACTGCTTTTCAGTTACAATTTTAGACTCATTTTGAAGTCTTAAAAATGACATTAGAAAGTGTGTTTTTTTGGATAAACTGATACAAGGTTTGAAGGAAAGACAATCCATGAGAACTGTAGAAACTGGACTGAAACTAAAATGTTAAAATCCGTCACAAAGGTTAAGCCAGACAAAGTTTTGACTACCAGTCTACAAACCAGACAGAGGTTTACACAAGAGTTACCTCACATGGTGTGCATGTAAACTTCTCATTCCCCAGAAATGTTGTCTCATTCCCCCCAAACAGCAGAGGCAGATGGCTGCCTGTCCTTGAGCCGGGTTCTGCCGGAGGTTTCCTTCCTGTTGAAAGGGAGTTTTTTCCTTCCCACTATCGCCAGTGTGCTTGCTCAGGATGGAAGATTGAGTTGGATCCTCCAACTCAATCTGTTGGTTTTCTTATATAGGCTGTTATGAATTGGCTTTCATTATGTTTTTTTTTTCCTGTCTGTAAAGCGTCTTGAGATGGCATTGCCGTGATTTGATGCTATATAAATAAAGTTGAATTGAATTGAACTGAAAATGTATAGAGGGTCTGTGCAATGAGGTGGGGCTAGATATTGGACGGGGCTGGATGTTCAACTTGAACATTTTGATTGGTGGCCATTGCTAAGTCAACCCTAACCCTTACCCCTAACACCATTACCCATCTATCAACGCCCATTTGACATCCAATATCCAGGTCCGCCCCATTCTCCAGGCTGCAGCCAGTGGTTATTGGAAATGTACACATCAAGGCAAAGGCAAAAAGAACTGTGAACAGGCATTCGAGGGCCAGAGTTGCCGACCCCTGCTGGAGGTTTTCAACAGAGCTTGATGCTAACAGTTCTAATGGCTAGCAAGCCTTTTTGCTAATGTTTACAAAAAAGCATTAGCTCTGTATGCAAACATAAATACTAACTCTTTATGCTACTACATTAGCATGATGAGTCAGCCTTCTTTGCTAACACTTTGCTAACTTCTTTGCTAACTTGGATACTAGCCATGTTTACATGGGAGTTTTAATTTCTCTTCATTATAAATAAAAGTTAATTCCGCTTTAAACTGACCAAATAAAAATGACCATGTGAATACCTAACTCCGAATGCAAAAGTCAATTTGGAATTAAACTTAATTCCGAAGTGAGTGGTTGGTTTTATCACATTCTAAATCAGGACTGGTTCATTTCTCTGTCATGTAAACCTTCATTTTGCTCTAAGTTCATTAGGATCATTCTGCACATGCTCCTTCAAAATTATAACCAAAATAGCGGCGAAACTGGTACTTATTATGTAGTTTTTCATGTTACAACCAAAAAGACAAAAAGCAGGAAGTGGACATTGTTTATTCTTAGTGGATGTCATGTTTGCCCCATGTCCAATCAGAAGCCTTCCCAACCCGCCAATACAAAGCAAAATTAAGTCAGGATGTGTTTCCATGTAAACCCCCATTTGAAATTATTATTTCCATGTAAATTCGTAGGAGAATACTGTTAATTCTAAATAATTACATAACAAAATATTAATTCCAAATTAAAAAATATCATGTACCGTACCCATTGTCAGTGTAGCTTTATACTGTTCTGCAGTTTCTATAGATGTGTCAGTCAGTGCATAGACTCATAAACACAGCAGTTATGGAAGCATCTTCCTTGACAACATCCCTCTCTTTGTAATGCAGTTATTACAGAAAGGACTGTGGCAGTTGTGTAGTAAACCTTTCAAAGCAGCTTAACTACAAACTGATCCAGACACACAATTGTAAAAATGACATGTGGCAACACTGTAAGCTCTCTGAGCCTGTTTACATGCAAACAAAGTCTGATCACTCCCTGATTTGTAAAGTTATGAAATGAAAAATGTTTTATTTTAATGCTCATTCTGGAGGGAGGGTGATGGTTGCTGCCATAAATAAGCCCTGATACCTTTCTGTCTTGCATTGGACATGAAGAAGTCTCTCACTGAACACCATGTTGTTTCTTCACTGTGTTGTGTATAGAATGTGGAAAATATCCAGCAGCTTGTGCAGCATTCTTTGCTGGACAATTGGCTCCAGAGTTATTACCAGCACAAAGAACAAAAAACTAAAAAACCTTTGCACTGCCTCCAAAACAGGTGTTTGCAACGGCAGCACTCTGTGACTCACAGCACTCTGTCTAGCACTAATCCATAATGTCCCCTATTGTTTCATTTCTTTATTGTGTTGTTCTCACTCTGAGATGTAAGTCGCTTTGGATAAAAGAGTCTGCTAAAAAGTGTCTATTCTAGAATAGAATAAAATAGAACCCGGCTTCTTGATAAGTTTGTTCAGTTCCTATAAGTCGCTATGCTCCTGGCCAAACAGAAAAGACACTTCTGAGAGCCCAATCTGTCCTTTCTTGTAGATGCTTCTGTGTTGCATTTCCAGTCTATTATAATTGTCCTCCACCAGCTCCACCTCGTCATCAATGATTTAACTTGGATTTTCTTTAGTTGTGCCTGTTCCTTCTGAGACATCAATCTGTGTCCTCAGTGTCTTCTCCATCACTGATACTCCCCACAACTGTAGAGTAATGAGTATTTCCGTAGATCAGGGATCCTCGAGGGCCGGTGTCCTGCAGGGTTCCCAAGTGTTCCTGCTGGAACACACCTGACTCCCACTCAGACAAGCTCTGCACATGTCTGCTAAATACATATTGAATTGAATCAGGTGTGTTGCAGCAGGGACACTCGGAAAAGCTGCAGGATACCGGTCCTCGAGGACCAGGATTGGGGATCCCTGCAGTAAATGACAGGACCCAGAGTCGTATTGGGAATCTGAGGTGTAGAGTGTGAAGGAAAATGGTGGGATTACTTGCCTTAATGGTGCTTCTTCACCTTATTACACACACACACACACACACACATATATATGTTTATATATATGTATAAATATATATTTACAGATTCCAGATGACAATGGACCTATAAAATTATATCCAGGGTTTGGACGATCTGGAAGTAAAAAAATGCAGCATCTCACACTGTAACCTAATAAAGCCCAACATGACTTAAATGGAAACATTTTCATCACTTTCTGTTAAAAATTTTGCTTAAAATCCTGTTAAACACAATGTGATTCTTGCCTTTTGGCCACATGAAGCAGATTATAATTATTTTGACATATTACATGGTAATAAATGGTAAATATGCCTCAAAAACAGTTTTTGTAAAAGCCAAATGAAGACCTATTACTAAATAAATTCGACTTTTCTTCCCATTTTTCTTGGGTTGGACCTTAAAGGGATATACAGTTATTTTCTCAGATCAGGAGTTATTTTAGATTTCCACATGTGTGCAGTTACCCTGACCACCTTACCTGACTCACTGTAGTACAAGCTGAAGTCTCATCTGTTAGGAAAGATAAGAAAGGATATAACAAGTTATGTCCCCTTCTTTCCTTTCCACATCTTCAAATAGCCCTGGGGGTACATTTACCCCTCCCCCACTTTGAGAAACACTGGTTTCTATGATAAACATGCTGAAAATATCAGGTTTCTTTAACGCACAACCATTTTCTTCAAATCCCCCCCCAAGCAGCAGCTATTTCTGTCATGTGTGGCAGTGAAGTTACATGTTTGGATCACACAGTGTGCTGTGTTACTTCCTGTGCTGTACGTTACCTTTTCTTTGGGCAGATGTTCACGTCCTGTAGTGTGACAGGCATTCGGTATTCTAGGTCAGCCCTCCAATGCTCCAGCGTGACTCAAGAATGAAAGGGCATGTTCGGGGAGGAGGCAAAAATAGCAGCTGGGCCACAAGAAGCCAAAGCTTCTTGTGGACATGTATGTTCCCTGACCTGAATAACCAAGAGAGCTGCGGCGTGCTCAACCGGGTGGACCCGGGAAAAGCCGCTAAAATGACACCGTTTTTCTGTCACATCATCCTGAACTTTCTACTGCTTCAGCTGTCAGGGAAAGATAAATATCATACCTGACAGACTAGTTAACGGAAAATTAAAAGGCTGCACAGGAGGTTTAATTAAACCTTAATTTATTTCCATTAATAAAATCTCAGTGTTGAGTTCATATTTGATGTGCGTTAGCCCCCACTCACACTCTCCTGAAAGCGTGGGAGTATTTTGCCGTGTCGTTTCCAAACACATCTTTCCTGCAAAGCCGGTCCAATTAAGCCCACCTAGAGAGGTTTCTGTGCAGTCGCTGTCTTCATTCCAGAGTTAAATGGAATTAGCAGAGCCAAGACCTTATAATCATCTCTTCCATTTTGTTTGCACGCTCGCATTCGCCTCCTGCCAAGTTCCATTGCATTTCCATTTTTAAGAGACTTTCAAAGAACAATGAGCCCACAGTGCGGCCATGATCTGCTTTACGCTGTGCCCATCATGTAAAATTCAGTTTTTCATAAAGAAAAAGAGCTTCAGAAGAAGTAATTACTGCGCTGAAATCTTTTTCTTGTCAAGTGGGAGGCTACAGCATGTTATCTGCTAAAACAGAAAGAAATGTGCAGAACTCTTTGGAACATGCCAGAACTCCCAACGACAAAATTATTATGCAGTGATTTTAACAGAGACGATGCCAAGCTTGACGTGCACGGAGTAACACTCCTGCTTTATGCCCGATTCTTCCAGTCACGAAAGGTACGTTCGAACCCCTTTCTCCACACTTCCTGTGGGAGGAAATCACAGTGTCATTCTTGACTCATCATTACTTTGGCACATCGCGTGTTATCAGCTTGCAGGCAGTTGTTTTCAGGCACATTAACACCGCTGCCACGTCAGCCCTATTCACATCATCTTCCTGGACTTACTGGGAGGATCTCCGCCCCTTTCTCATCTGCTGGAAGAGGCTGATTCAGTGGAAGGTCGGGGCGTAAATGATCAAAAATCGCCTACATTCATCCTAAAGCTCAGCATGAGGCCGAGTGGGGTAAAGAGAATCTGTCAAACAAGAGATAAGAGAGGATCCGGAGCAAAGACGCAACCAGTGAGACTGCTGGTTGAAAGGAAGTTGGATATGTCGGACTGCAAAACTAGGATAGAAAGACAAAAGTAACGGAGTGGAAGGAAGAGAGAGAAAGTACAGCACACACAGACAACAAAGACCCAGATTTCAAGAGACTACAGTCTGCAGCCCGGAGGGAAAGGCTCATTTAGCTTCCTTCTTCTGTTCCTTATCCACACAAATTACCCGTTGGAATACTGAATGCGTTTCTTTTGTTGCGCCAGTAAATGCAGGCTACCCTATCATTCCTACATGTCCCCGATGTCACCATCAGCTACCTGGGGAGGTAAAGCCTCCATCCCGGCTGATAACAAGCGAGCTGCAATTCTGCTTTAAATTTCAAAGAGCTTTAGTTTACAGAGACAATCCAGACGTCTGTCAGCAGAAACGACAGTGACGGCTGATATTTACACTTTGAAGATGTGACCTCCTCATTACTGGATTGACAATTTATTGTTGTGAGTTGAGCTAAAAAAGGCCAGTATTCTGTGGGGGCCTTTTGCCAAATAATAAAGCAAAAAGGGAATCGATAGAAACAGACTATTGATTCAGCTCCTCCCTGGAAAACAGATGCTCTCCATGCAGCCCATTTAACACACGCAGGTCTTTGGCAATCGGGGTTTTCAGCTGGAATGTGAAACATAATGACGAGGTAGGACAAAGGTCTCTCCTGACAAACTTTATGTTTCACAGCACAAACATTAAACAACAGCAGCTTTTTACATCAAGATTCCTCTGCTGCCCTCAAACACCCTCACGCTATATGTTCCTGCTTTTTCCAGTTGAGTTAAATGTTTAGAAAGCCAGAATTTAGTTAACTGTAAAGCTCATAAACCTTCATTTTTTCCCAATTAAACATGTAAAGTAAAGCAAATAAACGTGTCAGATGTTGAAACTGAGATGTTTCACTATAGAAAATATCAGCTGGTTTTGGATTTAATGGCAGCAACACATCAGTAAAAGGTTGGAACAGGAACAATGAAAGACTGGAAACTTTACTGGTACAAATCAGAAACAACTGGAGGAGCATTTTTGGCCTGGTTAGGTTCATTTGTATTGAATAAATATGGGTATAAAAGGAGCATTTCCGGTGTAAAGATGGACAGAGAGTCGCCAATCTGAGACTAAATGTCTAAAAGTTGTTGAACAATATCTCACCATCTGCACGTAACGCAGACCATCCAAAGATTCAGAGAATCAGGAGGAATCTCTGTGGGCTGGGGACCCAGATGAAGGTCAAACCGGATGCTGGGGATGTTGGGATCCTCATGCAGCACTGCATTAAAACCAGACTTGATTCTCTACTGGAAACCAGTGCATGGACTCGGGAAGATTCCAGAAATCCCTGTCTGTCTGAAATCCACATATTAAAGCTCCATCATGCAAAGAGGAGAGGGAGCATCCAGCTTGTTATCAGCCTGCATCTCTGATGGGATGGGGTTGCATTAGTGCCGATGGCGTGGGCAGCTTCCACATCTGGGAAGCTCCATCAATGCTGAAACATCTGCTCCCATCCAGACAACGTCTCTTTCAGGGAAGACCTTGCAGGTTCCACCATGCTGGACCACATCCTGATGGTGGAACAGGAGAACTGGTCTGCTGCAGTCCAGTTTCACCAGCACGAAACATCTGGAGCATCATGATGGTCCTGGACTGTAGAGCAGCTGGAATCCTGCATCAGGACCAGAACGGGACAACATTCCTCTCCTAAAACTCCAGCAGCTGCTCTCCTCACTTCCCAGATGTTTAGATAGACATCAGAGGAGATGCTAACGATGCTAAACATCATCCTGGAACTACTTTTTACATAATTTGCAACCAAACAAATAAAAATTCAGCTCATTTTGTCCATGAATGATAAAATGTCTCAGTTTGAACATTTTGTTTGTCTTCTACTGGGAATAAAACATGAGATCTGCAAACATTGCATTATATTATTGTTTATAATTTACACAACCTCAAACCTTTGTTTTGTCTTTTGTCATTTTAAATCTTGTGGATATTCTCTTACTGCCTCTGATAGTCCAACCTGAGATGTTTCCTCAGGAAAGGCTGGAGGGACACAAATCCACATCAGCACCCTGAAAGAGATGCCATCCTGACAATTCTTTTTCCCCCATAAAAAACATTTTAAAGGTTAAAACATTTTACAAGTTAGAGATCAAAGATTATTTGCATAATTTTTACTTTTAGTTCCTTTTTAAGAAACAGAAATCGCATTTTTGTGCAAATCATGACGCGTTATGGAGAGCAGACTCAACGCGCTCCAGAACTTGAGTCACATAAACCAGAGAACTTGTTTCTTCATTATGGCCTGTATGTCTTTACCCCCCCACCACCACCACCACCACCATGCTGGCAGATACAGAAACGTGCGTGTTGGACTGTTTAGCCATGCCAGCTGCAGGCTGTGAAGCTGAAATAAACCAGAAGAAAATAAAAGATAATTATTCCATCATCAGAATCCATTTAACTCTTTGCATGTGCAACATTTTCTCTCACAGCTGCTGAAGGAAACTGAGGATTAAGTGATGAATGATGAAGTCTTGATGCATCAGCGTCATCATCATCATCATCGCTGCTCTCTCTCTCTCTCTCTCTCTCTCTCCTGAAAACTTTAGCGCTCGCGGTGATCACATCCACTGTGTCTCCCCCCCCTCATCAGGATGCACTTGCTCGCCCTCTTGCTATCTCACTGGGAAGGGGTAAAAGTGGGGAAGAAGAGCTGTCTTTGTTGCAGCGGGCGCTCATTCCTCCAGCAGCTCGCGCAGCAACCAGGAGAGCGCGCACGTCCACTTTCACCACGTTTCCCTCCAAAGCTGCCACTTTCAGGAGCAAACGGTGCAACAGAGGGATCTCACTGGGGGAGATGAAATCTTCCTCTCCTGCTCTCCCAGTGGAAAGATGCGGGAGCGCGCGGACGTCCTCGGCGTGAACTCCGCTGCTGCGACTTGTCACCGGGGAGCGGCTGCACGCGCGCGTGCTGGAGGATCAGCTGGCAAATTTAAAGTGAGTCAAAACAAGTTGGAAAGAAGCCAGTGATTTGACTTTGCAGCTTCTGTTTCCCTGCAACATCAGCTGCGTTCTGTTTCCTCCCCAAAACGCGCCATTTGGTTGTTGGAACTAAACCAGATGAATCCTTTCAGACAAGCATCAGAACAGAACTTATTTTCTTCATCACTTCCTGATGGAGTTTAAATGATCTCCTTGGACAATCCGACACATCTGCGCGACTTGTCCCGCCTGTAACTGGTGTTTGTCCTCCTCCCAGTCCGGAGAGAATGAGGTGTCGCTGGGTGAAGCATGAGCTGCCAGAGGATCAGTCATAAGCGGCTGTCTCTGCTATGGGAGGGGGTGGCTCTGACCCTCTGGCTCTGCTGGACCCCCGGGGTTGGGGCCGCAGGAGCCGGACACGGCGACGGCGCCCCCGCGTCCCTGGAGTGGCTGCTGTCGGACAAAGGGCCCTTCCACCAGTCCCTGGAGTTTACGGAGGCTCTGGAGAGGTACCAGCAGGGCTTCAGCACCCGGTACAAGATCTATAGGTGAGACCTGGTGTGTGTGATGTGTGTGTGTGTGTGTGTGTGTTTCATGTTTGGGATGCATCGTCATAAAACTGCAGATCATTGCGCACAAGTCTCGAGCCGCCGCTCATTTCTTCATGTTTTATCTTTCAGTGGGTTTTTTTTTTGGGTTGTTGGGAGATGAACATTGTGTTGGAATCAGAGAATTTCTAAGATTAATTTTGTCCAATTGTGTCATTTTGCATTTTGCTTCCATCCTACATTGATTTAATGATCAGTGATCCGACTGAAAATATTGATCAAGCACAAAAGAATGATTTGTAACTCAGGCTTAAAGTCCACTTTGAGCTGCTTCCGTTTGGCTTTACTCCGTTTAATTTGAGAGAAATGTTAAATATTCGTCATATCTCAGCATGATGTCCAGTATGGCTTTAAAAACATGCTGAAATGAGACGACTGGAGACAAAACCAGAAGTTTCAGGCTTAACAGAAGCAGGTGGACATGATCAGAAAGGGATGTGATTAAAAGGCACTTCACATCATCATTTCAGGTCCATTCAGAAAGCTGCTGCTAGCTACCAGCCGACATTCTCACGCCACCCCACTCCACTCACTGGCTTCCTGTGACTTACAGGATCATGTCTTTAAACTGCTCATCATCACAGAGCCCTACGTCAAGCACCCACTTACCTCACTGCTCTCATTAGCATACACTCCACATAACGTTCAGAGGTCTGATAACTTAAACCTCATACCTTTGCAGAGTTTTGCATACGACATGACAGCTGAGCCAGGAAGCAACTTATCAGTCAAACCAGCTGCTGTCGTGTTTGTATTGCGAGCCAGCACTCGCAGGATTACCCTCGCAGGTATTACACCTGCACCAAATTAGCTGCAAGCTAATCAGCAAATCTGAAAAACTGGTGGAAGAATGCAGAAATGTCGTCGGGTACCATGCCAGCAAACAGATCGCTCATCAGATATCCGCAAACATTTATTCTTTACTGGATTATAATTCAGATTTTTTTTTTTTTTTGGATTTACTCTTTATTTCATGTTCTGTTTGTTAAATTTTCCAAATGACCCCTGCAGCCAGACTCACTCTCATAAAAGAGGCTGAATTTTCTGCCTTTTGTGTAAATACTCCTTCCCCGGAGCAGCTGGAATGGAGTAGATTGGTCCGCGCAGTTCAAAGCCACCTTCTTTCAGTGCGTAAAGCAGTCAAACGTCTAATGTGTTCAGATATTTTGTCATTGTTCTTGCAGGCTTGTGGGATTTGGTTAAAGAGTTTCTCTTTTGCGCAGGCCACTGCCAAGTGTTTAACCATGTGGAAAAAATACTTAGTGTGCATCTATGGGCGAATAAATCAGCCGCTCCATTATCCGCGCTCATGAATCTTTTAGGCCGTGGTGTTTTTCTCTCGGTGACATCTGCACTGTGTTTATTTATTTTTGTCCAGTGAACATTCAGCATCAATCATCTGAAGACTCTCCTGACTTGAAGCTTTTTTTTCCAATGACTGTATAAAATCCGACCCAATAGAAATGGACTCGGACAGCTGGGCAGCTGAAGTTGACCAGCTTCATCTTCCGCTGTGTGACTCCTCTCCTCTTGAAGGTCTTTCATCCTTCAGCAATCAGCCCTGTTTCCGCTAAGCTCACATGTTCACGCCAAGGTTTGGTTTGAGGATTACGATTTAAGGATGACACTGGAAAGAAATCCAACTGTGACAGAAACCTGCTGTAACAAGACGTGACACGATATTTTCTCTGCCTGATGTGACCTGATATCCAATGTCTTACATATGAGATCAGGAAAGGAATAAGCAGTTCTTTGTAAAATACAATACACTGTCAAAGAAAGAGCTCATGATTGCAGCCTTAGGAATACAAAGTCTTGTACCTCATTTATAAACCATTATTGTATCTCTGGTGGGCCTAATTTAATGTGCCTGAAATCACAGGCCAAAAGAACATGGCTGCTTGGTCCCAAAAAAGGTCACTCTAACATTTTAGCTTTTATTCCAGCAGCCTTGGCTGTGGCCTTAGCTGCTCTTCCACGACAGTATTTCACAAAATAAAAACAATTTTTTTCTATTTGTATTTGTATTTCACTGTTGTTTGGTGTCACAAATGGCGGTTATAGTTTTCTCTTTTAATTGTTTGTTAAATGATTTCTGTCTCCTCCATCCACTTTAAATTAACTGGACCCCCTACGTCACATATGGTGATGAGTAAATATAAAACAATGGGTTTCCATTAGACTTTGGAGATATGCTTGTATATCTAAATGCCTCATGAGAGCGTAAGAAATGTTTACTGATGTTTGAGAGGCTTTTTAAAATGAATTTCTTTCCATTAGCTGTTTTTATGCGACATTTCGGTTTTTCACAAATCACTGGGTAATGGAAACACAACTGTTGTTTCAGTCAGCTTCTGCAAAGGCAGAAGCTGCTGTTGGCCAATCTATGGTCAATCAGACCATAGACTGTATATAGAAAGATGGACGGAGCCTCCGTGACGTCACCCGTAGGTTTCTGAAGAGCTGAATTGAAGCTCGGTGGGCGGTTCCTACCATCGCCATCTTGGCAGGGTCATGCGTGTCGTCTCCCCAGGAAAATACAAATATGGACAAAGAGGTGGAGCTGAGAGGGGGGCTGTGAGCGTCATGGTGGATGATTGACATTGAGCGAACTCTGAGCTGCCTGTAGCAAAGAGCTAACCAAGCTAACCAGGAGATAACAGGAGCTAACCAGCTAACGGAGGTAAGCGGGCTAAAGTCACGTTGGTTACCGGCTGAAAACCGCGGTTGTTCTACGTTCTTCTGACTTGAAGCGGGAGATCGAGTACCTGTCAATCAAAAGGACACGCTTCTAAATATGTCAAATTTTGAGATTGAATTACTTTTAAATGGGCGAGTTTTAAAAAAAAAAAAAAAAAATCACTCCCCCCCACAGTTGTCATGAAGGTAAACCTGACCTATTAAACCGGAAATGTTTGTTTGTACCAGGCTGTAAACATTTTTATTTGTGCTTTGAAGTTAGTCTTGTTAACATGGGAGTCTATGGGGATTCTCTCTGTTTTGGAGCCCCTAGCGGATGAAGGAGGAACTGCAGTTTTATACACTTCCGTATCGGCTTCACTTTTAACTTGCAGAGGTTGCCGCTGGAATCAGACGCAGGCTGCAGGCAGGACGTAGGGCGGAGCTTTCTTTGTTTGCTTGTTTCTGGCAGAGACTGATCTGAGAGGATCAATACAAAATGAATGAAGGGGTTTGTGAAAAAACGCTCAGTTGTTTCTTGCCCTCCTGGACTTGCATATTAAAATGAATTAGACTGAAATGTGCATAATATAGACACCATAAGTTTCCTTTGCTTTGTTCATGTGGAAATGTTCACTTATTAAATTGAATTTATTGGTAGTGTACATTTAAGAACTACTGTTGGCCAAAGTGCTGTACAACAGCTCCATAACAAGAACAAGACTATTGTTGGTAAAAAATCAATAAAAACAGAACTTTTAAAAAAAACAAAAATCAAGATAAAAACAAAGGTCTCAGACTGATGTGAAAGCCAGTGAATACAGACAGAATACTTAGAGCCAGCTGGTTCCACAGTTTAGGAGCCTGCACTGAAACGACCACCTCTGTTTACTTTGACCTTAAAAGCAGTTGATCTGAGGGGGTTTCAGAGGGCACACAAGGCTCCAATAGCTCAGATAGATAAACAGCAACCTGCCCATTAAGAGCCTCAAAGGTCAACATCTACCTTAAAACGAACAGCGAGCCAGTGAAGAGAAGTTCCTGCCTTTTTGATTCTGTTAAAAGGTGAGGTGCAGCTTTGGGAACTAATTTCAGCCGATAGATACAAACCTGACTAACACCAGTAGTTAAGGAATCACAGTAATCCAGCTGGGGTGTAATAAAAGGATGAATCAACCTTTCAAAAGCTACAAAAGACTTCAGCTTTTATAAAATGATCTTTTTACCACTGAACAGATCTGCTTCTCAAAATTATAGTTTGAGTTAAATATTACACTCAGGTTTTTACATCTGAGTTTTAGTGGGGCTCCATGTTATATAGATGTAAAAAGTTTCACTGCTGGAGCTGAAGATGGCAACTCAGTTTGTCCTCAGTTGAAGAAGTTGGAAGACATCCAGTTTTCATTTCTGCGAGGCAATAAAATTGTGGTTTTAGTGAAAAGGAATGAGTGTCCTCTGCATGTATATGGGAATGAAATGTCATATTTTCTAATTAAGGAGCCTAACAGGAGCAAGTAAATCCTCCCTAATCAGGATTTTTTCCTCCTGGAAGATGATGGTTCCCCACTATCCTTCCAGTTTTTAATGTCTCGAACAATTCTAAATGCAGTTTAAGTAGTTTCTGCATCTGCTAGATGTATTCTCTGCTTCATACTACTGATCTGAACCTTTATAAACAGACCAACATCTTCTCCACGACTACAGGATGTGTCTTTTAAAGACACGTTATGGAACTTTTTTACCTTGAAACTGCGTCCTGGACTTGTTCGATGACACAGTGACATCTATCATGAGCATTTGTGAAGCTGCTGCTGCCCAGCAGCGTCCCAAAACTGAGAAACCACGATATACAACTTTGTATAATGAGCTATGTTAAGCTATAATATAAATGAGCTATAACGGGATATGAGATTTTGGTCATATCACGCAGCCCTAATCCAAGTGAACTTTGCATTTGGGCCAGGCGGTCTGCATCTATATGTATGCTGTGTACATATAGATGCACACTGCCTGCATGAACAGGGGTGTCCAGCTCTGGTCCTTAAGGGCCACAACCCAACAGGTTTTCCATGTATTCCTGTTCCAGTGCACCTGACTCAAATCAATCAGTCAATTTGCAGAACTTTATTGGCTTTTGGATTCGATTAATATGAACCAGGCGTGTTGGAAAAGGGATACATTGAAAACATGCAGGATAACAGCCCTTTAAGACCGACACCCCTCATATAGACACTACATAAAGACGGGTTTACCAACTCTAATGGTCTTGAAAGTCTATATTTAGCCTGATAAGTTTTATTCTTCAAAACAATCTGAAGCAGCTTGGAGAGACTCTCAGTAGTCCTAATAAAGAGTTCTGCAGACCTGAAGGACTTTCTAAAGCTTATTTGGATCCTGGTTGCCTTCAGGTGAACCTTTCATTCCATTGCTCCCATTTCACGTTGACAATACACACTGCCATTGTTTGCTTGCTGCAGCCTTTTTATAGGGGAGGAGGGCTAAGGGGGGGGGGGAGTCATCCCCGATGGAGGAGTCATCCCTCCATCAGACCTGTTGCCATAATTCAGCTTTTTCTCCCTGTTTCCCTTCCGGTTTTAGTCACATGTTGTATATATTGTAAATTTCTAAATTTCCATATTCTATATTGCCAATTTTACTTGATAGTTTTATTTATCTTTTATCTTTGTAAAAGTGTACATATTCCAGATTGCTTTATGGATAGTACCTATTCTATTTTATTATTATTTACTTTTTTTTTCTCTTACCTACTATTGCTGTTTCTATTTCTTTCTCTATTGCTGTTCTGAGCTACTGTGACAACAGAATTTCCCTTGTGGATGAATAAAGTCTGTCTAAGTCTAAGTCTAAGTCTAAGTAAGAATGACCTCCTGACAGCCACTTTAGGCTTCAGTGAACGGTAGACGGTTCGACTGAAGGAATCATTTTCCTTAATAAACCTCACTTTCAGGTACGGCTCATCTGCTCTGGATGCTTCCTTAAAGACCTGAACTTTCAAGTTTCTTCAAATTTTCCCAAACAAAATGATTATTTAATGTGTTGTGTTTAGTATTTTCTATAGAAAAACATAAAAGGAACAAATGTGAGTTTCTGTGATGAGCTGCTCGGGGTGTAACCGTCCGACAAAATCACAGTTTGGTACGCGCGTTGGTTTTTAAGTCACGGTTCGGTTCTTTTCCGGTACAGCACAGAAACAACTGCACTTTGGTGGAAACAGGAACATGTTTAATGACTAAAGATATGTTTAAAAAGAACTACCTGCAGTAAATTGTCCTATAAAAGATTCTTAAATGAATAGAAATATGGCATAATTAAAGGTAATTAGAGACTTGTTGATGGTCAGTATCTGCACACACATATTGTAAGGGAGGGAGGGATGCTTCAAGAAAAAAAAACAAAACAAAGATAATTCACTTATTATTGATTTCATTCACATTTCAATGTTTTCTTTTAAAAGTACAAATTAAATTGGATGTATGCTGTAAAATGTGAAGTAATGTAAGAAATGTGATTAGTTTCACGGCTATGACATGTTACAATGGTTTTCAGATAAAGTCTGCGTTAAAAGTAAAAACTCTTCAATGATTTTACATTTTATTTACTTTACAGTTTTTGTTTTCGTTAAAAAGAGAACATTTTTCAGAAAATATAAATATGACAAAGCCCTCCTTTCACACTTTAAACAACTTAAACGGCGTAGGAAAAAAAACTTTCATGCTTTCCGTAGTGGTTTCGTTGTTGGAGCCCCGCCCCCTTTGTTTACATATGAAGGGGGCGGGGCTCTGGGGTAAACAGCAGACTGCTTCCGTGTTATCCACTTTTCTTTTATCTATTTATATACTTTGGTGAAAATGTTCAGGTATAATTGTATCCT
This sequence comes from Telmatherina bonti, assembly GCF_933228915.1. NCBI lineage: Eukaryota > Metazoa > Chordata > Actinopteri > Atheriniformes > Telmatherinidae > Telmatherina > Telmatherina bonti. The sequence continues at coordinate 34,811,091 of NC_136625.1, forward strand.
TCCAAAAGGCCGTTGTGACAGCAGGCAGAGTTTTATATGAAATATCACGCGCTAACTCTATGGAAGTGAAACATAAAGAAATGAGGAGTTACATGAGACACGCCAGCAATACTTGACACGGTTTGTTCTTCATGTATGTCTTTTTAAATAGCCAAAGGCATTAGTATGCTTCTTACTCCCTCTGACCGCTGTAACAACTGGAACAGCAGTCATTAACATCACATGACTGTCAATCATGCTGCAAACTGAGATTCAGCTCCGTTTGCTCCCCTTAAACGCCTCTTTTTAAAATGTCCCCTTCATTCCTCAAAATTCCTTCCATCACTGCTGATTGCCTTCTTTACCTACAGCAAGCGCTCATGTTTACAAAAGCTGCCCCTTCCTGCGCCTCTTGTTTTCCACATATGTATTCTGATGGAATCGCTGCAGGCTAAATGCCCATCTGTCCAGCAGAGATGGACACTCAGCCTGTCCTCTCGTTACAATGATTGCCTGTAATGACACACTCCACACCGTCCCAGTACCCCAATTATTTCTCTGCTGGTGGTTTTTCTCATGGCAGCAATTTGATGGCCTCCCTGAAGGAGGCCGACGTACACAGAGCAGCAGGCGATGCTGTGCAGACTCGTGTCCAGCGGGCAGGAAATGCCAAATGGTGGCAGCTGATGATGTGTGGCTTTATTTTGGTTTTATTTTTTCCTGTAACTGGAGTTTTGCATGCCGATAAGTTTTGTTGCAGCTTTTCTTTAAAAAAAAGTTTTTGTACAAACCACAGTAGACCCTGTAGCAGGATCTTATCCCGGGGGAGTGGTACTCTGTAGAGCAGGGGTGTCCTCCGGTCCTCGGGGGCCACAATTCTGCAGCTTTTCCATTTATTCTTGCTTTCACTTCATTGGCTGCTGGATCTGTTTAATGGAAGCCAGGTGTGTTGGAGCAGGCATATATCAAAAACCTGCAGAACTGCAGCCCTTCAGGACCGACTTTGGACTCCCATCCTGTAGAGGAAAGTTTATAATTATCAAGAGATGAGTAAAAAATGGGAAAATCTATAATCACAAATGTTTGCTTAAACTATTTGGATGATTACGGAAGCCGAGAGCGGTCGCATGGTTTGTTTTGTTCAGCTCACGGTGAAATGATCTCGCTACGGAATAACCAACATGACATCATTATCTTATGATCTCTAGAAAACAAAGTTAGTTGTGTCATTATTACAAGTTATCCCGTGATAACTTTGTCATCTCAACATAATTAATAGAAAACAAACTGTATTTTCTCGACATCACAGCTCATGCAAACGAAGGTCAGGAGGGGGCTAGAGCTGTTCCTACCCCATCACAAGCAACAGAAGGCGAGAGACAAACATTAAATCAGACTCACACTCACCTGAGACTCAGCTCAAGTTGCCCCCTGATGTGCCTGATAGGAACATCAGGGGGCAACTTGAGCTTCAGCGTCTTGCTCTAGGACACTTCAGCACATAGTCAGAGGATGCCTGGAATCAGTCTCCCAACTTTCCAGTTGCAAGCCGACTGCTCTTCCTCCTGAGCTACAGTCAGCATGACGGTCAGACAGAACCGATCAGCTGATCGGATTTTAATTCAGGTTGGACAAAGGCGGAAATAATCACGTGTCTCGCTATGATGTTTTAACAATCACTCATTCAGTTCTATCAATAAAATCAGGTGTAACACAGTCACTACTTTCTGATCTTAATCAGCTCTGAAAACAGTTTGTTACCTTAAGAAAACAAGATTAATTATCCCATCATCATCAAAAAACGAGCCTCCAGATAATAAGAAAATAAACTTGTTTCTCGATATAACAATAAAAAAAAAAAAAAAAAGAATACCAGTTCTTGGCTTTCGATGATCAGCAAGAACTGGATTAAAATGTGGTGTTATGAACAATTTAAAGCAGCCTGAAGACTTGAATCTCACTGACATCATAATGTGTCACACACCCATCTTACACAGTCTTTTAATAAGCATGAAGTTTACCACCAGTAGTCCTGCCATGTTTTGGCCAAACATGAAGCCACTGCCTCAGCCTGAACACAGGCTGGATGTCACAAAAGCAGTGGAGATGTGGTGTGGACCCAACTGCAGAGATGAGGGAAGCCGGTATGCAGAACTCAGACAGATTTATTTTCCTCAGAGGAACCCAGGGAATTCAGAACAGACAAACTAAACTGAGGTACAAAATGATCCAGCAAACAATGAGTGAACATGAGTGGTATAAATACACAGGAAAAACCGAACGAGAAACAGGTGAAACAAATGAACTAAATGAACCCAGGTGAACCAAATCAATGAACAGGAAATCTAAGAAGCTAACCAAGAACCAAGACAGGAAAAACTACAAAATAAAACAGGAAGCCCAAAAACAAAGCACAGAAAAACCCAAATCATGACACTGGAGTAAAAACTGCCAATAAAGAAAAACAACAAGCTCCATTCTGTTCGAAGGCCACAAATATGCTGAACACATTTTTATTTATGAAATAAGAGGAAGAGAGAAATGCTGAGAGACTTTTAAGCGAAGCAGCTGCCGAGGATGAGGCCATGAATTCATATTTCAGGTTGCTATGGAAATAATTGGCTGCTACAGGGAGTATGAAACAACAAGAGGTGAACAGAGGTGAAATTTATCCACTGAATAGAACGTTTCTCAAACATCTGATTTCTGAGTGATAAAACAGGAAAGTTTAGTGACAAAGCACCAAGCCTAAATGGATGACTGCGGCACAAAAAAACCTCAACCATTTATGTTGTTGAGACAGTATCAGATGATACAAGTCTTCCACCACTTTATTATTTCTTTATTATCCCAACTATTGGAGGATTAAATCTGCTTTTGTTATTAACATGTTTCACTCATTTTTCCCATTTCTACTTGCTAGACTTCGGTATTATCTGCTTTTAGCTGTTTTTGTCTTCTCCTTCTCTTCACCTTCTTCGTTCTTTGTGTTTAATCTTATGTCATATGATGCAATGTTGGGGGTGTTGGGAGCATTTCTAGTAAAAAAAAAAAAAAAAAAAAGTAACTTTTCCAGTTAAACTGGTGCCTCGTAAACCCTCAGCTAAGTTTCCACATAGCATTTGTAAAAACTTTAACCTGCAATTTGTTCTTTATAAAAATCCCACAGCAGCTAAGTGAGCGAGGATGGAGTTCTTAATCAATAGTTTTATGATAAAAATAAGAATCAGGATAACTTTTACTGTCACTGTGAATGGCACATCTGACCTCAGGTGCTTCGCATGGGGATGATACAGCCATCCACTTTCTGTTTCGCTTATTCCACTTCAGGGAAGCTGGAGTCTGTCCCAGCAATTAGCATGTACAAAGCAGAGTACAGCCTGGACAGGTTGCCAGTCTGTTGCAGGGCCAAAACAACAAAACACACAAACACATACACACACACACTTAGTCACACACTAGGGACAATTTGGAGTGACCAATTAACCTAACATGCATGTGTTTGGACGGTGGGAGGAATACCTGGAAGGAAACCATGCATACACAGAGAGAACATGCAAACTCCACACAGAAAGGCCACTGTTTGAACACACCCCCTACACACACACACGCACGCACACACACACACACACACACATATGCACACACACACACAGCCGAAGCCGAAACTAGTGACTTCTCACTTCAAGAGATGGAGGTAATACAGATGAGATCCTAGATTAAAAAAAAAAAAAAAGTTGTTTTTTTTAAGAAAAAATAAATAAAAATGAAGACTAAATCATAACCCCTCCCACAAATCACACACGCAAACAATAAATAGCGCCCCTAATCATTAAGCCGCCCCCATTTTCTGTCACCAGCCATGACCAGAATGAACTTGTTCAGTAAAAATGTTGCAAAACCTCCCAGATGGAAGAGCAGCTCCTCTGCTTGGTGGTCTGAATTCCCCAGTTCATCTGTTGTTATGGCCTCAGGCAGCACTTCACCCTGCTTACCTCCAGTGTCAGCCTCACTGCTGCATGCATGGTAGATGATGGTTGTGGATTGGCTGCCGTCAGTCAGAGGCTACATGTAGCTCGCTAAGCCTGAATGAACGCTGGATTCGTTGGAAAGCTCGTTCGGTGCTTCGAGAAGTGCTGAACAAGTCAATTCTATTACAAAGGTAAAATAGGAATCAACATTTTATTCCAAAAGAGCTGAAAATAAAAACAACGAATAAGACAAAGAAGGCCTGAAAATGTTGTTCAGAGAACTGCAGGAGACATGGAAATGAGCAAATGTCTGTCTTCTTGTGCTTTGTTGCCTTTCCAGGGAGTTTGGTCGATGGAAGGTCAACAGCCTGGCGGTGGAGAAGCGAGACAATTTTGGTGGCAGTGGCGGTTTGGCTCTGCCCCTGGACCCTGACTTCATGCACACTATCCGCCAGCTGGGGAGGCGGCCAACCCTCCAGATGATTACAGAGAGTCTAATCAAGAAATACGGCACCCACCTTCTTCTGTCTGCCACTCTGGGAGGTACAGAGAGCACGCGAGCATCAAAGCAAGCTCGATTTGCACTGCTTCTAATGTGATTTTGTTCTATTTCTCCAGCATATGGGGCACTGATTTTACCGTCTGTTGCTTCCCGAGCAACAAAGCACATAATTCCTCTTTCTGGATGAGTTTAGATCGCTTCACAAAACACATCAAATCACTCGAGTTTAGCAAACAACAAAAAATCTGGAGTGAAAATAAATGTTTCGTCACCGTTTAACAATATATGTATGTCTTATATTTCTTTACATTAGAAACTTTTATCACAATTCCTCTTAATTAAAACGTGTTTTGAAAAGAAAAAAACCTGTAAGAGACAAATGGAAGAGATTTGGTGTAAAAGCAGGAGGAGACTATACCCACATCTTATTAGCACAAATATAAAAACCAAAAGGAACAGTAAAAAGTGTGAAACCTCTCCTCTGGAAGAAAACTGTTGAGGCAACAAAGCTGAACTGGTGTGTGTTTTAAGCCGAGTCCCATTTGCGTCTTCTGTCCTGAGCTTCACTTTGACAAAAGTCTGGAGTTGTTGCAGGACTTGACAGAAATAAAGGCAGAAATCAAAGCAGACAGATCCCAGAACAGGCCGTGTACCTTCGGCCACACAGCATTACATTTACCTCCCAGTTCACTCCCAGAAAGTCCATGTTTTCATTTCTGCTCCCACCAGTATGCATTACAGAAAGCGCTGACAGAACAACGTCAGCCAGTTGTCGGGATGCTGGATTATAACAGTCAGGTCAGTAAAAGGACCAAACAGCATGTTGTTTGTGGACATTACACCTTAAAGTCACTTTTTTGTCTTGGGAAAATCTTTGATATATAACTGTCCCACGTTACAACATGAGCTGACAGCCATTATCTTTGCAACTGTTTTGAGGGCACATTAACACGTTTATATGAGAGTATTTATCCCGAATAAAAGTTAAATCCGCTTTAAACAGATTAAAAAAAATGGCTGTGTAATCACCTAATTCTGATTGTAAAGGGAAATTTGAAATTATTCTTTTGTCATGTAAACGTTTGTTCCATTCAAAGTTTATGTTGTTCGTTCTGCGCGCGGTCATCATCGTGTCCTGTCACGTATTACGTGTTCCTCCTCCTGTCTCCGGTACGGTATCGCCTCCTCAGCTCCTGAAAAAGTGAAGCAGTTTGCTCCTGTCGAGCTGCTGCTTCAAAATTATAATGAAAATCAAAGTGAAATTATTCTTATTGTATGTTTTTACTGCTCTAGCCAAAAAGAAGAGAAGCAGGAAGCAGGGTTTGTTTATTTCTGGGATCTGAAAGTACGTCACGTCCGCTCTCCGTCCAATCAGAACGCTTTCCAGCCCACCGATCTAATGCGTAATTAAGTACAGGCAAATAAACATGTTTAACATGTAAACCTCAATTCGGAAAGACTGACTACTGTCATTCAGAATTATTTCATTCTAAAATAACAAACGTCATGTAAACATAGCCATGTGTTTGTCTCCAATCCTCTCTCTTCTTCCTAATCGAAGCAGTGTTTTTATCCGAACACAAAGTATGTTTGGAGACAAATTGCACTTAATAACCTTTAAAACATGTAATTAATCTTATAATGTGTAACATTTTGATGCAGTTTCTGAGACGTTTTTATGAACAGTCCCATGGTGGTGGGTTCAATAATAGTAATATAATAATGCAGTACAATAATTTAGAAATATCACATGGTATATATAAAAACTTGTTTATTGCTATTTTTACATTTAGTCAGACAGCCTAATTCAGGTTATTTCTGCCTGTTTTCTTGGTTCAGGCTTTAAACGGTGAACACATCCCGCAGCTACAATAGACAGCGCTCAGATTACCGCACAACAACCTAGCAGAGAAATGTTCGGGCTATTTTATGCCAAAAAAAGAGAAAAACTTACATTTGAGGCTCTAAATTAAAACCCACCAACCTGCTCACTGCCAGTAAAACTGTAAAACTTTGGAAGATGATGTAAGTAAGTGACGCATCCTTCAAGCTAACAAGAGGAGCCTACTCCCATTGGGGAGGGTCGGTCCTTCAGGAGGCGGGACATTAGGTTGATGCGCACACCATGAAGCAAATCGTATACTAGGATCATACCATTATGCAAACTGGGGGTCAGGATCCCCACGGGGGTCATCACATGAATTCATGGGGTTGCCAGATAATTGTAAATTGTAAATAACATAAAGCCAAGAATTAATACATTTGGGCCTTTTAGCTGGGCTGCCCAAATTAAACCATTAATGCAGAGATAAATCTGTAAAATTACCACCTCAATTCCTTTATGTGCATGTAATAATAACACCACATGCTATAATAAAAAGCTGAATGTAACATTACCTCTGCAAGAGAAGCTGATTTGGGATATGTAGGTGTTTTGTCTTAATGATGAACCAAATCAACCAACAAGCACGTTATTCTGCTTAAGATTCTGACAGTTTTCCAGCTGTACATTCAGAGGTTGTCTGCAAGACGACCCGCTTGATATATCACGCAATTAATCACTCATTTGTAGCGTGGGGGTGGAAGTCATGAAAATCTTTCTGCACCTTGGGAATTATGGCTCAAAATCTTTTAAGAGCCACTGAAGTAAAAGATGAAAAGGGGGCAGACAGTCAGAGGACAGTTGAGCTGGACAGTCCAGATTCACAGCAGAGAAATGGTGCTGGACCTGAATGCAAATAATAATAAGGGAAGAAAAGAACTAAAAGGGAAAAATAAACAGTATTTGGCTGAATTTAAATGTTTTTTGAGTCTGAAAAACTGAATACAGAAATGGTTAAATGACATCTGTCACCACCGTGATGCACTGTTCAGACTTTACATTTCAGCTGTGTTCAGTTTTGCATTTCAAGGGTTGAAATGAAAACAATCAAAAAAGCATAAAAATAAGTTGTTTATCTAGACAATGAATAAGAATTTTACCAACACACAAACCATCCAGGATTGATAAATTATGCTTAAACAGAAGCTCAGAGTGACGGAACCATTTGGGATCCAGAAGAGCCGGCTCTATTGGGGAGCTCCCATCACTGTCATAAATAAAGCAAATCAGTTCCTGATATTACCATGATGGGTCATAGATCCACTGCGTGCATGGTGAATTTATCCTGTGTGGTTGACAAACTACGTCCGGTGCAGCTAAACGAGAGGAGAGGTTTAAATCCAGAAGTTTAGAACGAATAAAAAAGTGGGATTGGTTGGTTAAACTAGACTGGTTTGTAACTGGTCAGCCAGTTACTTGCTGGAAAAGAAAATATGCAGAGAATGATGTTGTTGTTCAGCTTTAGAAATAAAACAAAAGACTATAAATAATTTAAAGAAACAGGTGTGATTAAATGTATTCAGTAGTTATTATAATCCGGATGATTTAACCTGAATGAATATTTGGCTTGTGGAAATTCTGGTTGGAATCGACATGTTGGGAAGTGGAATGCTTACATTTATCCTTTTCCACTGTTTGACAACAAACACAACACCGTAGTTGCTTATTTTAAAGCAAAATCTCATTTTGGGTCAAACTGACCCAGGATTTAAACAAATAAAACCCTTTTTGGCTCCATATTTGTAAAAAAAAAAAAAATTGCTCCGCTACTGCTTTAGTTATTCAAACAAATGGTCTCAGTTAAAGGCAAAGGGATTTTTTCACCATGAACACTGGTTTAAGGTCAGACTGAAAAAGTTTAAAAATGAAATTTTACCATGGAGACACTCATTCCAAACTTCTCTGCACATGTTTGAACCCCGTTGGGGTTACATAATGTTAGTTTCAGGGAAGTGAAGCACATTTGGACTGTGGCACACACAAGGTTTCTGTTTGAAATAATCAGAGGATTACTGAGTGTTTTAATGGTCAGAAGGCTCAAAACAACTTGTTCATGCAGCTATTTGAAAGAAATGAATGAAGTAGGATCCACGGATCAAAGACAAAAAATGTTGGAAAAGACCTCTTCAGTACTTATTCCACACGTCTGCACTGACGAAGTTTCCATTCAGCTGTTGTGTAAATGCATTTTCAAACACGCTAACGAATACGTCATGGTGCAACCAGGGCTTAACTTTGCCCCACTGAGGCAAACAAAATGGCCACCTGTGGTGATAAATGATCCTCAGACCACATGGGCATGTCTGTGGATGGGTGTGTTTATGCAACACCTTTACTTTTTCCTCTCAGTGCATAACAGATGTTTTGGCGCAGAAATAAATGCCAGCCTGCATGCAACGGCGCTATATCGCTAGCAGCGAGGGAGCAGTTTGAGACTCGAGCTAATTAAACTGGATAAATGTGTTTGGACAAAAGACTGACTTGCTGAGAAAAGGGAGGATTTGAGTTCACTCTGACTGAAACCTGAAAAATCAAATAAACCTCTCAATAAAAATAAAAAGCTCCCGCTGTGGTGACTGTGGTGGGCTGCACACTTTCTCTCAGGTGTTAAAATGGGATGATGGGGGGGGAGCATTTAGTTTAGCCGTTATTTATTTGTATATTTCAACCATCATGTTGAAAACCATGACAATAAACCTGAAGATCTTTCTTTGCTCTGCTGAATGTCCTGTGACTTTAAGAGAAGCCACACTGAGCGCCGCTTCGTTTTTAATGCAGGTTTTGCCCATTTTCATTAAGATAATTAAAATACTTAAGACAACTTAATCAGTTGTCTTGAATAGCCTCTCTTTATTCATGAGGAGTTTAATAGATGCAGAGACCTTGTTTGTGCCTTTTCCTCCAATCAGCCAAACCATCAGTTCCCCCAAAGCACTTCATCACTGCTGCGCTTTTCTGTCTGAAAAGATCCTAATGAAAGGTGATTAGTGCGCCTCCGTCAGAGCTAATGAACCTCTCTGCCTGACTGTCACCAGGGGAGGAATCTCTGACAATATTTGTGGACAAAAGGAAGCTGAGCCTGGAGTCTTCGCCCGCGGGGGCCGATGGTGGCAGCAGGAAGTCGAACGCTACAGGCGCAGTGACTCTGGAAGCCCTCCACCAGCTGGCTGCTTCTTATTTTACGGACAGAGAGGGCACCCTGCGCAGGCTTCACCACCTCCAGATTGCATCCACTGCCATTCGGGTATGTGAAAGCGTTGAGTGAAACACTGCAGAGTCATTGCTTTAAAGGCAGTTGTGTTGCTCCACTGACATCGGCTTATCTGACTTTAGACCTCATAAGCTGAACCAGCATAATAACATAAATGCTATTTTGACTCAGATGTTAATATGTTATTCATTCATTCATTCATTACCCGAACCACTTAGTCCAATGAAGGGTCGCGGGGAAGCTGGAGCCTATCCCGGCAGTCTTTGGGCAAAAGGCAGGGTACACCCTGGACAGCTCGCCAATCGATCGCAGAGCCACACAGAGACAAACAACCACTCTTGCTCACACTCACTCCTAGGGGCAATTTAGAGAAACCTATTAACCTAACATGCATGTCTTTGGACGGTGGGAGGAAGCCGGAGTCCGTGGAGAGAACCCACACATACACGGGGAGAACATGCAAACTCCACACAGAGGCCACTGTCCAAACCTCGCCCTAGTCAAGGATTGAACCAGGGACCTTCTAGCTAACCACTATGCCACCATGCGTTGATATGCTATATGAGAGATTTTTAGGTTTTGACATTTGTCCATTTTGTTTTCATACGCAGCCCAGTATCACCAGAAAAAATAGGCACCCTTTTCCACTTGCCATAAAAAACTATCGTGGGACATGGTTGGAAACTGAGATGATAAAAAACCCTTGTGCTTTTCCTCCTGAAGGCCAACATCCACATGACATGACAGGAATTAGTAAAGTACACAAACTGGGAAATTTGGACCTAATCATGGACACTCATCAGACTTCATGATATACTTTTAACGCCTATCTCTAAGGCTCAATACACATTTTCCATCAGTACTCCACATGTATGTCCCTCAAAACCATTTATGGTACATTTTTAAAAGTGTGGATTACTCCAATATTTCATATCAAAACAGGCACCTTCAGTGATCGGCCACTTCATCAAGTCCACCTTGCTAGTACTCGGTTGGACCCATTTTTTACCTTCAGAACTGCTTTAAGTCTGGGTGTCATAGATTCAACAAGCTGTTGGAAACATTCCTCAGAGATTTTGCTCCATGTTGACATGAAGCATCACCCACTTGCTGCACATCATGATGAGAATCTCCCGTTCCACCTCATCACCATGAGAATCTCGCGTTCCACCTCATCACCATGAGAATCTCCCGTTTCACCTCATCACCATGAGAATCTCCCGTTCCACCTCATCACCATGAGAATCTCCCGTTCCACCTCATCACCATGAGAATCTCCCGTTCCACCTTATCACCATGAGAATCTCCCGTTCCACCTCATCATGATGAGAATCTCCTGTTCCACCTCATCATGATGAGAATCTCCCGTTCCACCTCATCACCATGAGAATCTCCCGTTCCACCTTATCACCATGAGAATCTCCCGTTCCACCTCATCATGATGAGAATCTCCTGTTCCACCTCATCATGATGAGAATCTCCCGTTCCACCTCGTCACCATGAGAATCTCCCGTTCCACCTCGTCACCATGAGAATCTCCCGTTCCACCTCATCATGATGAGAATCTCCCGTTTCACCTCATCACCATGAGAATCTCCCGTTCCACCTCATCATGATGAGAATCTCCTGTTCCACCTCATCATGATGAGAATCTCCCGTTCCACCTCATCATGATGAGAATCTCCCGTTCCACCTCATCACCATGAGAATCTCCCGTTCCACCTCATCACCATGAGAATCTCCCGTTCCACCTCATCACCATGAGAATCTCCCGTTCCACCTCATCACCATGAGAATCTCCCGTTTCACCTCATCACCATGAGAATCTCCCGTTCCACCTCATCATGATGAGAATCTCCTGTTCCACCTCATCATGATGAGAATCTCCCGTTCCACCTCATCATGATGAGAATTTCCCATTCCACCTCATCACCATGAGAATCTCACGTTCCACCTCATCATGATGAGAATTTCCCATTCCACCTCATCACCATGAGAATCTCCCGTTCCACCTCATCATGATGAGAATCTCCCATTCCACCTAATCACCATGAGAATCTCTCGTTCCACCTCATCATGATGAGAATCTCCTGTTCCACCTCATCATGATGAGAATTTCCCATTCCACCTCATCACCATGAGAATCTCCCGTTCCACCTCATCATGATGAGAATCTCCCATTCCACCTAATCACCATGAGAATCTCTCGTTCCACCTCATCATGATGAGAATCTCCCGTTCCACCTTATCACCTTGAGAATCTCCTGTTCCACCTCATCATGATGAGAATCTCCCGTTCCACCTCATCATGATGAGAATCTCCCGTTCCACCTCATCACCATGAGAATCTCCCGTTCCACCTCATCATCTCCCGTTCCACCTCATCATGATGAGAATCTCCCGTTCCACCTCATCACCATGAGAATCTCCCGTTCCACCTCATCATGATGAGAATTTCCCGTTCCACCTCATCATGATGAGAATCTCCCGTTCCACCTCATCATGATGAGAATCTCCCGTTCCACCTCATCACCATGAGAATCTCCCGTTCCACCTCATCATGATGAGAATTTCCCGTTCCACCTCATCATGATGAGAATCTCCCGTTCCACCACATCATGATGAGAATCTCCCGTTCCACCTCATCACCATGAGAACCTCCCGTTCCACCTCATCATGATGAGAATCTCCCGTTCCACCTCATCATGATGAGAATCTCCCGTTCCACCTCATCACCATGAGAATCTCCCGTTCCACCTCATCATGATGAGAATCTCCCGTTCCACCTCATCACCATGAGAATCTCCCGTTCCACCTCATCACCATGAGAATCTCCCGTTCCACCTCATCATGATGAGAATTTCCCGTTCTACCTCATCATGATGAGAATCTCCCGTTCCACCTCATCATGATGAGAATCTCCCGTTCCACCTCATCACCATGAGAATCTCCCGTTCCACCTCATCATGATGAGAATCTCCCGTTCCACCTCATCACCATGAGAATCTCCCGTTCCACCTCATCACCATGAGAATCTCCCGTTCCACCTCATCATGATGAGAATTTCCCGTTCCACCTCATCATGATGAGAATCTCCCGTTCCACCTCATCATGATGAGAATCTCCCGTTCCACCTCATCACGATGAGAATCTCCCGTTCCACCTCATCACGATGAGAATCTCCCGTTCCACCTCATCATGATGAGAATCTCCCGTTCCACCTCATCATGATGAGAATCCCCCGTTCCACCTCATCATGATGAGAATCTCCCGTTCCACCTCATCATGATGAGAATCCCCCGTTCCACCTCATCATGATGAGAATCTCCCGTTCCACCACATCATGATGAGAATCTCCCGTTCCACCACATCATGATGAGAATCTCCCGTTCCACCTCATCATGATGAGAATCCCCCGTTCCACCTCATCATGATGAGAATCTCCCGTTCCACCTCATCATGATGAGAATCCCCCGTTCCACCACATCATGATGAGAATCTCCCGTTCCACCTCGTCACCATGAGAATCTCCCGTTCCACCACATCATGATGAGAATCTCCCGTTCCACCTCATCATGATGAGAATCTCCCGTTCCACCACATCATGATGAGAATCTCCCGTTCCACCTCATCATGATGAGAATCCCCCGTTCCACCTCATCATGATGAGAATCCCCCGTTCCACCTCATCATGATGAGAATCTCCCGTTCCACCTCATCATGATGAGAATCCCCCGTTCCACCACATCATGATGAGAATCTCCCGTTCCACCTCGTCACCATGAGAATCTCCCGTTCCACCACATCATGATGAGAATCTCCCGTTCCACCTCATCATGATGAGAATCTCCCGTTCCACCTCATCATGATGAGAATCCCCCGTTCCACCACGTCCCGAAGCTGCTCTGCTGGATGTAGATCTGGTGACTGTGGAGGCCGTTGGAGGACAGTGAACCCATCATCATGGTGGAGATGATGTGAGCTTTGTGACATGGTGCATCATCCTGCTGGAAGTTTCCATCAGAAGTAGCCTGAACTATTGACACAAGGCAGGATGGATTCATGCTTTCATGTTTTGCGTTGGAGCCTCAGTTTCCTGTTCTTAGCTGAGAGGAGTGGTGCCCAGTGTGGTCTTCTGCTGCTGGAGACCATCTGTTTCAAGATTGGACTCGTTGTGTGTTTAGAGATGATGTAATGCATATCTTGGTTGGAGCCAGTGCTTGTTTGGCTTCCTGTCATCTTTCTATCATCTCCAACCAGTCTGTTGGTTTCCTTATATAGGCTATTATGAATTGGCTTTCATTATGTTTTTTTTTCCTGTCTGGAAAGCGTCTTGAGATGGCATTGCTGTGATTTGACGCTATATAAATTAAGTTGAATTGAATTGAATTGAAATGCCCATTTTCCACTGACCTGTAACATCAACAGGACAATTTGTCCTCTTTTTTAAAATGCTAAGTGGACATGTACATATTATCCTGAAAGTGGAAACTCAGAAAGGCAGCTATATCTAAAAATAAAAAAAAACCACTGTCAATCCATTTTAATAGAAATTATGGTACAGGATCACTTATAAGCTACAGCCACAAAGTAATAACCTGAACAAAGTGGAGACAACTGTTTAGATTTACTCCTGATTTTAAGCGGAAGCAGACTGTTAAAACAAGTTTTTAAAGATATTTTCACTAAAGATATTTCATACCTAAATATTTATTGTAACTTAATCAAATTAAAACTACTATCTGAGTTAGTCTGTATAGAAATTAGACAGAATAGTTTATCTGATGTAAATGAATTTCTTCAATTGGGAACAAGCAACTGAATTAAGTGTATTCCAATAAAATTATTAGGTTGAACAAATTCCTGCTTAAAAAAGTTAAGTTGGATGAACTTCATTCATTTCTTTCTTGCCAATTGCTGCAATTCATTAAAATTGCTCAACTAATGTCTTTTTTCTTAATTTACACACAGCACCTGAACCTGAGCTGAAATAAAAGCTTTGCGGCTGGATTCTTTACTTTTTTAACTTCACTCAACTTGTTTTTACAGTGCACAGGCAGCTGATTCTCATTTCATTCACAGTCTCATTCAAACAATCGTTTATTCCTGTAAAAATTGTAAAAGTAATTGTTTCTTTTCCTTTACAGTTGTGCACATTTATGTTAGTGTTGGAAAAGATTTGACTTTATGCAATGAACATATTTTATTTTGTTTGAAAGGTTGTAAAATGACTTCGTGTTATTACAGAAAACAATGAATCTGCTAATATGACCGTAACATTTCCAAAAGCTAAAACTTAGTGAAATAAAGAATAGCTTTTGTCTAAATATAAATAATATTGTTTGACTGAAAGATTTGGCCCGTTGGCTGTAGCAGCTTGCCTGAGGGAAGCGTAAAAGCACCGCACCAGAAGAAAAATAATTGTTCCCCACAGCTCCTGTACAGGGACCGAGTTCAGTCGTCACATTAACATGGAGAGTCTTCACTTGCTCAAGTCAAACAGTAGAACAAGTTTTTAATCCTATAAACTGAGGCAAAGATTAGTCCTGCAACTAACTGTCCTCATTTCCAAAAGTCTCTGCCGCTTCCTCTCCATAATCATTCCCCCGAGCCAGCCTGGAGAATGCTAACACCTCCCTTCCTACTGAGTAATAGTTGCTGCTTATTTTAGCAATAAGTTTATTCTTACAGGAAAGGAAAGGTTCATTTTGGAGTTGAGATCATTTCCCCTAAGGTTGTGTTATCCATGAACCTGAGATGACGCATCACGAGAAGAGACTACTGATCCTCTATAGGCACATTCAGATATGTTCATAGAAAGAAGTTATACTTGTGTAACATAACCAGAAACAGAGGACTGTGGAATTAAGACTGTTTCATTGTTTTTTAAACTCGTCATCACATGAACTGTTTTGTTTCTGTCCAAAACTACTCACCTGTACTCATGTACTTTATCTTGGATTCAGAATAAAGTAAAGACACGTGAGTTTGTATCTATATGATGTGTAAAGATAAGAGTAAATAACCTTTAAACACTGTAAAAAATTTTGCATCAGAAAAATTAAAAGTACACTCATTGAGTGAAAGTTATCTATGACTAACAGAAAAGTAGTAGAATTCACCTACAGGAATAAGTAAAGCAATGTCTGATTAGTAACAAGACATGTAGATGATAAAACACCGGTGTGCCCAGGAAGAAAGTCCAAATGTGTTGTTTGGGCTCATTTGGCATCTCATATCATTTGACCTTTTTCAGATACCAGACTGGATAACTAATTATACTTCACAGATGTATCCCAACACTCATACAGGCCATGGGGCTCTTGTGATGAAGAAGTTAAAATTGTGCATCCTTGATGGAGTAGTATTAAATGATGCAAGCAGAAGCCCACTCCTTCCACTCACGTTTGAATAGAACCAAAATCAGAATGGGATGACTGCCAAGTAAACCTGCACCTGCAAGCAAAGTTTGTTGGAGCAGTGGTGCAAAAACAAGAAAAAAAGAGAACAAAACAAAAAAAAGCGAAGACAGAAAATAAACAGCATGGACATGGCATGAATTGTAAAAGGATGGTAGGTTTATTTGTAGTGCAAAGGGAAGCTCGTGCATAAAATATAAAGCAAGATGAGAATATGAAGTTAAACAGCAGTGTGATGAGTTATTATGTGAGTTTTTATTGTGCAGAGGCATAAGTTATGAAGAGCTTTATTGATTACTCAAACAGCAAACTGTTTCCGTGGCGTGACGTTTTGGTCCTGATGGACAACAAGCTGCTGGTCGGTGGGAGAGGGCTGAAAAGTATACAACCAGGGTGGAACGCACTGGCCGTTATAGCAGGGTTTCTTCTATCGTCATGTGTGTCTTGGTCAACCTCTCTGCCTGCAGCACAGATTGTTTGCTGCTTCCTGATTAATGAAAAGCTTTTGGTTCTTCGTAAAGCCACAAAGGATAAAGCAAGTCAAGAATTTTGCAGTCATGATAAAAAGTTGAAGGTTCATAAATCACTTTTTCGCAGAGCTCTTTTTTCCTCTTGATGAAGATGACATGGATTGGACTTCTCCTGCAGGTCACCACAGATAAAACAACACGAGCTGATTGGTTTACACACAACACACATAGGAATCCATGACAGACAACCCACATGTGCTCCATATTCACATGCACATACGAACCAGATGTGCTTTTGGAACAGTCTCATGCGATCCACATGCGAATCACTTGTAAATCATTTGTGAATCACATGTTTGATGTACACGATTCACATTAAACTGCTATGTCTGTCACATGTGACAAACATGTAAACCACATGTAAATGACATGGGGTTCACATAGGTTTCACACATCTGATTCACACAAACTATATGTAGTTTACATGTGATTTACATGTAATTCACATATGAAGAACATGGAAACCACATGTAGATCACGTGTGAATGTTTATGTTTGAGACATGTCATGCACATGTGGGAATATGGGCTGTCGTATGTCATTCACATGTGAACCTCATGTAATGTCCATGTGGTTCACAAGTTCTTCATATACAGATCACATGCAAATATTCCATACATTTGGGCATGTGGTGTAACATGTCATCCACTTGTCTTTTCTGTAAAGGCTGACGTGATAACAACAACAAAAAAAAAAAAAAAAAAAAAAAATCAAATGGTGTGAGGAGCAGAAAGAAAGGATTTGTTATTAAAAGGTCCCAACCGCTTCAGCCATTTTTCATTTGTTTGACCACAAAGAAGATTGTCTGTAGCAGCAGATGGTTGGTGATGATGTGGCGCTGAGCTGATATTTCTCTGGTTCAAATCCTGCTCAGATATTTGTTGACAATGTAAAAGGATTTATGTCATTACATAGAAAAAGTTTTTTATGGTAGGTAGTGTGTGAACTCACATATCAACTGAATTCTTGGACAATGGTCTTCATAACACAATGTTAGCATTTTGGTTCGTTTGTATGTTAGCTTAAAACCATGGGCAGTAAGCATGAACAAGAGCTACACAGGGCAGTCAGCTGGACAGCATTATGTACACCTCATTTCATCCGTCGCATAGCAGTAGGCCACAACACTTTACATAGTTTGAATTTTGTCCATTTAACACCAGGACAAAGCTAAAGAACAAGCAACAGCATGAAGACAACACAGAGCACCCTACAGCTCAGATTATTCCACATATTAATGATACTTCACCCCATGTTGTCAGTCACTTTGCAGTCACTTGGGAAACCCAATAGAGAGCCGACTGATAGTAGTCTGTACATGTTGTCATCACAAACAATAAGAAATATAGTTAGACCTCTCAGTTTACTGTAAATCTGTAAAAACTCTGACCAATCAAAACGTTCGGACAGAAATGAAGTTGTTCATTTCTTATATTTTGTAAGCTTCTTCTCCTGGCTCCCCTCCTCCCCCTCCAGCATTGCAAACCTGATAGCCACACCCTGCATATAAACAGCGTGTTAGGATGAAAATACAAAGTAGTGAAGAAGAAACTCGGAAGGACAACGTGGCTGAGAAAATGCAGGAAGGATTTCCCGACCCGGCTCGGTTTATTTGCCTCCTCCTGCTAAACAGCCGAGAAAGAGAAAATCGTTGGTGGAAAAAGCTGCGAATAAAAAAAACCTTGGATCACGTAAGGAGCAGAACCAGAGGGGGAGGAGCCAAGACAGGGCGCCGCTTTCATATCTTGCTAGCTCCCCAACATTACCTACCCCAGCTTTAAGGGGTCAGGCTTTGCAGTAATTTTTGCAGAAGCTAGCAGCAAGGATCAAAAGATTTGGGCTGTTTTCAAAACCATGTACTTTGCTAGCAATACATACTTGTTTAGAATGGAAACTATTGCAAAATCTGCTGCAACAGTATCATAACAGTTCATTTTAAGAGAATGCCTGCACATTAAACATGCTAAATCCAAAAGTGCCGATGTTTATTTCCACTTTTCTAATATTTAAACTGTCTAAAAATGCCATAAGATGTTACAAATGAACTGTTGATAAAGTTGTATACTATATGGAAACCAGAACCATAGCACACACTGAATCCTGTGTACCAGTGGTGTAGTGCAGGGTATACGCAGATATACAGAGTACACGCTAGGGCTGCTTGATTTTAGCAAAAATTATAATCACGATTATTTTGACTGAAATTGAGATCTTGATTATTTACCATGATTATCCTTTTATCTTTAACATGATTTTTTTTTTTTACATTAAACCGTGATTTTTTAAAAACAAATGTCTTTAGGATTCCACATATTTTAGAAAACAAACAAGTTACACGAAGCTTTGTCTTGACAAAGTGCAAATACTGATGT
Organism: Telmatherina bonti; assembly: GCF_933228915.1. Taxonomy (NCBI): domain Eukaryota; kingdom Metazoa; phylum Chordata; class Actinopteri; order Atheriniformes; family Telmatherinidae; genus Telmatherina; species Telmatherina bonti. The sequence goes on from NC_136625.1 coordinate 34,829,957, forward strand.
AAACTGAATAGATAAATATAAGTAAGGATTAAACAACGCTGCCCGTCGTGGTGTTCCTGACTCGGCATCGGGCGTTATAACCCTCTAACACACGCTTCCGAGTTGTTTAATCCGCTTATACCATGGTCCCACACAGTAAACATTTTATAACAAATTTGTATTTTTTGTCTACAACATTTGCTGAAGTCCAGGAACTATTTCATGTTGGTCTGGATGTGGTTTTTATGCCAAACAACCGCTGTCAGGCTGCTGCGCGTTTTTCTCATTCACCTGTTAAAAGACAGCTGATCTGAACCAGTTGCTATGGTAACGCTCCGTAATGGAGGGATATTACAGTGTTGCGTTCACACTAAATTAATGCAGCCAGTTGTCACTGACAATGGTATAAACTATGTTTAGGTGAACTTCCACAACCTACTGCAGTTATTCTACATGGACCTGCAGCCGGAGCCGACTGAGACTGGCCGCCTGGGAGTGCTTTAGGACGGGAGAGGCTCCCGCTGCTCCTTCCTTACAGTAACTGCAGAACAATATGTGTCTTCAAGTCATTCGCCAAAACACCAGAAAAGTCTCTAATAACTCTAATAATAAAGGAAAAATTGCAAGATTTTTTGCTTTAAACCAAAAAAGTTGCCAGATTTAGCGAGAAAGTCTCCAAGTTGGCAACAGTGTCTGAATGAAAGCAAAGCGGCTGTGGGAGGAGTTTACAGCACAGCGCTGCAACGCCAGAGACGCTCGATTAGATCATAATTGAGATAAAAATCCGATAAATCGCCCAGACCTAGTATACGTACTTCTTTTTCAGTCAGCATTGAGTATACACACTTCTGTGTATACCCCTATGATGCTGTTTTGACAATTACAAACGTCCCTACACTTGTAGCTGTGTTGCCATCAGCCCGGCTAAGGTTAGCTATGCTACACTGGTGCAGTTAGCCATCAGCTGCAATAACTTCAGTCTGAACATAGACATAATAAAGCTATATGTATATATGTCTATGAGCATGTCTCTCACCAGTCTGTGTGCCATTATCTATTTAGTCCTTTCATTACTCTTCCTCCATGAAACTGAAGAGCAGAAATTTTGTGACAATAAGCAGATATACTGATGGATTTTTGCAGTAAACTAAACAGAGTAGTCTTACATGTTACTTTTCTAGAACAATGTTTTCTGGGCTACTTCAGTTTTTTTTTAAAATGGTGAAAAACTGAGAGTATATCCACTTCTGCTGTGTACTCTAACTGTGTTCTATGTAGTTGGAGGGATTGTAAAACAGGCATAAATTCATACAAATCACAAAAACTGTGTAAAATAACAATAAGAAACATGAAGAATTATTCTATACCTGTTAAAGATGGCGCTCTGGACTGAGGCCAGCTCGAATCTAGTTCATAATGGGGCCACATATCTAGCTTTGCAAAGAGCTATTTGTGTTAGCAGATGTCTTGAGAGTTTCTTGCTGAGACGCAAACTAATCAGTTTCCCACAGGAAATAGAGATCTGAAGATATCTGGCTTGTGTAATACCAGTCTCATATTTCCATCAGACTGTAGGGCTAAATAAACATATTCATGCCTTCCAGTGTAATGAACAGACCCAGAACCCGCTGTTGGTTTTCTAAGTGTGTGTCAGTCAGGTGTTAACCCTCCAACAAAGAGACAGAGAAAAACAGCTCCTCAGCTGAGCATTGAGTCTCTGATCAGTTCCTGAAATCAACACATCTGAATCAACTCAATTCGTACAATTCGTATGTATCTCAAGGATGTATCTCAAGTAAAATATATTAACTCATGCAAACTCCCAGTTAATGTTATTCTAGGAAGGTATGAACATCTCCCTTGCAACTGGGTTGCAGTCCCTTTACTTTCAGACTTGCTTTATTTCTTCATGCCATGGATTCAACATGTTGTAGGAAGCATTCCTCTGGACTGCAATGGACCAGCAATGTTTTTCCATCTTCTATTTCCCCGTTTTAGTGAGTCTTTGTAAATTGTAGCCTTGGCCTTTGACATGGATACTCATCAAACCAGGAAGTTTTCTGCTTTTAGCTGTCAGGAGTGGCACTTGATGTTGCTTGTAATTTAAAGTGATGGAAGTATCATAGATTTACTGGTTGATCGAGAGCTTTGCCTTTTGGTTCAGTTCCTCATTTAACACAAATGATGTTTCACCGCTCCAGCTCTGTCTGTCTCTCAATTGTCAACAAGACCTTGAGATACTTTAACTCCTCCTTATTCCTGACGTGAAGAGGACATTATACCCTTAATGCCATATGTAACATATTTTATACATAGAGTTTATGAGACATTTTGCATCACTTTATGGTAAAACCTTGGATCGAAACCATGATGAAAACAATCTGATTCTTGTCTTCTGCCCTCTGGTGGACACAATAATATTGACACATTTTTTGTTAAAGGGGCCCAAAAAAAATTGAGAAATTTTCTCCCCATATTTTCTCAGGCCAGGTTTTAAAATGAGGAGAAACATCCTGTCTGGGGTTTGAGGAAATGTAATGATGTAAAATGCTGGTATGGAGAGAAACTACTTCATACTGGCATATGGAAATGATATAGAAAATAATTTTAAAGGGTACCTTCTTCTGCTGACATTCATATGAAGCAAAGTTTTAATTTAAGAAAGTTTGGTAACTTTACTTGGGGACAACTCCGACTAGCAAATCCCTTAATACCAGCTCTGGGACTTTCTACCCATAGCTTATTTAATCAGGTAGATTAAGAGCAAATGCTTATTTGCAAAATTGGCCAGACAGTTGGAAATTCACCTCATGTGGCCGCAGGCAAGAAGCAGCCCTGTCAAATCTGGTTTTCCCATTTTTCTTTTTGGTGTAGTTGATTCTCACACAAACTACAGATTGGAATGAAAATCTGCAAAGAGGAAGGCTTTGAGTTTTTTTTTTTTTTTTTGTTTTTTTTTTGCACAATCTTCTGGATGTATAGCACATTATTAATGAGCTGAACAGGAAACCAGAACTCTAAGACATCACCTGGTCTTCAGCAGGAGCGTAAAAAGGCAGAAGGGAGCAGCAGTTGTGTGTCCTGTGGTATATAACAGCAATCATCCATTTTATCATCTGAAGTGGCTGTTAGAGTGTACGTATTAATCAGCTCGAGGGGCAAACGTAGATGCTAAAGTGAGTGGCCACTGATGAAGACAAGTGCCTCCCTAAAATGAGAACACGTTAGTCTGGTTATGCATCAGCTTGATGGATTAAAGATATCATCCCATTAATTTCCAGCCAGACCGGCTTCCATTCATTTGCCACTTTGCAGCGGCTGTGGAGCTCAGGCAGATTGAAGATCTGTGGGAATGAGAGGCCGAGAGCGAGATAAACGCTACATTTTATGAGGGATGTAAAGCAGAACCTACAATTCGTAACCATTCATTAAAATCACATATGGTAGCTACTCAGGATGTAGTGAGAAATAGGATTCTAGCGAAAACTATGCTAATAAAGGGTGATGTATGTGTTTATGTGTTTCTGTGTTTCTAACTTTTAAAATATGTCCATGTTTGAAATGATTTATTCAGACAAGAGAATCAGTTTGGCAGGAAGTTAATTTGTTATCTCCCATCAGAAAAAATATTCCACTCTGAAGAGGAAAAGTGTTTCTAACTGAAGATTTTTTATTTCTTGGAGGCATAAGATGCTTTTAATGAGGGTTTATGTTCTTTCACGCTGATTTAAATAATGTAGCAGCACAACCCTGGATCAGACAAAGTTGTCATTGTATAGAATATGCTAATTTAACAAGAGAACACAAGGCATTTTACATTTACTAATGTTTTATTGCAGACACTAGAGATGCTTTTTTCAAACTCTAGTCAATTAAATACACTCCAAAAACAAGATATTCAATGTTCACACTGATTTTTTGGTTAATATTCACTTATTTTACATGTGATGCCTGCAACACATTACAAACACCTGTTACAGAGGCAAAAAGACAGCAAAAGTTAAGGAACACTAAAAAAAAACACCTGTTTGGAGCCTTTCATAGGTGGCTAGGTTAACTGGTAGGTGTCATGATTAGGTATAAAAGAAGCATCCGTGAAAATTTTAGTTGTTCACGGGCAAATATGGGGTAAGATTTATCTTTTTTTTAACAACTGCATGTGCAAACAGTTCAACAGTTTAAGAGCGACATTTCTTTATGTACAGTTGCAGAAATCTTAGGGATTTCTTCATCTACAGTCCATCATCATCATCATCATCAACCAACATCATTGTGTAAAGGATATTACCATGTCAGAAAACCATTAACACAGTATGTAGCAAAAGCTACAGGTCCAAATTAAAACTCTTTTTGCAAAGTCAAAGCCAGATAACACCCAACACCCGCTGGCTTCTCTGGACCTGAGCTCATCTCAGATGGACTGCTGCAATGTGGAAAAGTGGTCTGAGGATTCCACATTTCAGATTGTTTTTGGAAATCATGGACGTCGTTTTCTCCAGGTCAAAGAGGAGAAGAACTTTGTGGATTGTTTTCAACTCAAAGTTCAAAAGCCACCAACTTAAAGCAAAACCACAGAACTGCTACCTCCACAAACAACCACAGGTTGGCAGTAATGAGCAAAACTCACCCCTCACCCCTCCTCCTTGCCAGCTCCAATGAGGGCAGGAATCGCTTGTGAGCTGTAGCTCAGAGCCGCTCTGCAATAAATGGGCTTATACTCCCCCTACTGGTGGAAAAAAAGTACTTTTTTTTTTTTTTTTTACTGGTCGGAAAAAATTCAAGAAGGGTCTTTGTCATTAATTAAACTTGTAATTTGATAACGCATCAAATATGGACAAACTGGAACCTACATGTTTAAAAACCTATCTAATTATGATTGTCGTTATTTTTTTAGTTAATTTATTTTGAAAATATCGAAAATCTTACATACTCTACCTTTAAAGGTCCCATATTCTACATTATTTCAACAATTTAAATGGGTGTCAGAGGTCCAACCATATGGTTTTCAAAGTGTTTTACGCTTGGTCCTTAATTTCAGCCATTCCATAAGTGGCTCTATTCTACTGTTCTACAGTTCTACTGAGAACAGGCTGTTTGTGTGAACCTTTAATGTTCATGAGTGCTGCCTGTCCATGCCCACTCCACACTCCTCACTAGGACAGGCGGAAGCTTTCAATGGCACCTAGTAGGGGGCCAGCTCAGGTTTCTGGGGGGGCGGGTCAATGGCAGTATCCACTACCAAGGGGAGTGGTTATTTCCCTTCATTGGGTCACAAAGGGAAATATCTCAGACTTTCCCTTTTGACCACACATTTGTTAAAAAGTGAAGCAAGAAAGTGAGAGGTGACATAGTTTTCTCATTTTTGGGGCCTCATACACAGGCTATGGAGACACATGTTACTGTTAGATAAACCTTTATAAAATTAATTTTGCATGATATGGATCGTTAATGATTGTGTCTTTTTTTTTTTTTTTTTTATAATTTCTGAGACCTTTTGCATCAATTCATAGTAAAACTTTGCTCAAAACTCTGTTGTTCACAATCTGATACTTGTTTTCTTCCCTCTATGCAATATGATGATAATACAATAATGCACAATAATTTTAACATATCACACAGTAATAATATTAAATATACAAAAATATTTTTGTTATTTTACATAAACATTTTGTTTGACTTTCAGATCTTAAAAACGGATAATTTTCTTCACATTTTTTTTCTTGGGTCAAGTTTTTAAGGGTTAAAATGTTGTGAGAACAAATGGCAGTGTGACAGAGGTAAAAGTTTTGCTGTATCAGCTTTTATTTCAAATGTGTTGCTGCTGTGTTGTAACAGTTGCTTACCTGAAATACAACAATAAACGTTGACTGAACAATAAAATGAAATTGATAACACTTAACATGAAATAGCTTTGTCTCATAAAAGTTAATGCCGCAAGGATTATTATTATTTGTGTCTATGCTTTTAGGTGACTGAAACCAGAACTGGGCCTCTCGGGTGCAGTAACTATGACAACCTGGACACAGTCAGCTCAGTGTTGGTCCACAGTCCAGAAAATAAGGTTCAACTACAAGGTAAATGCAATCCATGACTTATTGTATGTGTTTTTGAGAATATGAAATGCTGGAAGGTGCCTTATTGTTTCAATTTGACTCAGCTAAGATGAACAGCTGCTGGCAGTATTCTAAGATTTCACATCCAAATATATGACTGTTATCAATCTTTTCATTGAATTACCCACTCCCCCTGCACAAGTCATTCATCACAAACAAATTAAACTAATGCAGCCTTTAAGTTTGTCCCAACGAATATGTGACTTGAGGTGATGTTGTGTTTAAATGGTCCTTGAGGTCATAACCAGAGCAACTAATGCATAGTTCTGGGACATCCCTGATTGGCTGTTTAGCAGTTGGGCCAATGTTCTGGTTGGGAAAAAAGGGCTGCTTTTGTAATGATGAATGTGTAGAACGTGTTCATATTTTAGTTTATTACTGTGAGCTGTCAGCATTGCATTGGAATTGATAGATGGCACCACTTGAAGCAGAGCCCCTTTTCTAAAAGTGTCAAAAGTGATGGAAGTTCAACTTCACAAGTTATTTTCTAATCCACATTCTGTCAGGGCTATCAGGAAGACAGGCCGGACCCAGGAAGGAGCAGACAGCGGATCAGTGATAAAATAACCATGTTTATTTAGAGAACCAAGAATCCTGGGGGGTAACAACAAAATAGCTGAGGCAGAGGTGACAGAGGTGGTACAGCGGGGCAAAAACAGGCTTGGAAATGGAATTCTTCTGGAAGTTCACAAAAATAGAAACATTGATCTTCGAAACCAGTACCAAAGAACAAAAATGTATGAGTGGTCATAAATATCCCACTAGAAAAGGGCAATGATCTGGTGATGAGTGAACCGCAGACCGAACAGCAGCAGGTGAGTTGGATTTCCCAGTAGAACCAATGCCACCACACCCAGCAGGACGTCTGGGCCACTAAGGGAACAAAAGAAAGAAACATGACAAAATAAAAGCCAACTAAAACTGTCTTTCATGACACAATCATGATGCAGGTAATAGCCTGTAATGTTTGGAGATGGAAAAATGAAGGATGAATATGTAGTGAAGGACTGAAAACCTTAAAAGTAAAAGGGCCTGAAATATGACTACTGAGCAGCAGCTTCAGCAGCTAAATACTTGTGCTAGGATGTTACAGGTATAACTGTTCTGGAAAGAACTACTGAGCTGATTGACAATGAGGCTGCACTGATAACTGTGTTACCAGCTGAGGGGAATGAAAAGTTCACATCTCAATCTAACTGGGCAGTAATTCTAATGCAGCTGTCGGTTTTTATTTATCATTCCAGATGAGTGTTAGCACGGGACAAGCTAATGACTTGCTCCTCTTGGCTTGTGACCTACTGGATTATATTGTCCCCATACTGTCCATTAGCGAGATTGAAGTGTTACCTTACATTGTAGCTAAATTGGTGACCTGTTGGATTAGATACTCCCTCTGGTCTCCATTAGCAAGATTGACGTGCTAGCTAACATTCCCACTGCTATAAATTAGCAAGGAGAAGCTGCATTGAAAAAGGTAATGACTAGCTTTTCTAGGCTGGTGACCTGCTGGATTAGACACTGCCTCAGTTTTAGTATGGGTAGGCTAGGCTTTTGCATTGAGAGGCTAGGAATCATACAGAATTAAACAACTAATTAAATCGCCTACTACTTTTGCGATTAGCATACCAAAGCTAATTGAATAACTTGCCAAGCTAATTCATTCTCTTTTATGTTAAGTAGCAGATTGTATCGTGGACTGTGGCCACCTGGTGTTGATTTGGTTGTTCCAGCAGTTTCAGCCACAACAAATACCAATACTTCACTTCACCATATGCTGCCTTCTTCCTTCTTCATTGTTAATAGCCTAAAGTAGAAAAGCAAGAGCAAACCAGTAGCCTATTTTCTGTTTTAGTGTCTGGGAGGGTAGTCACTTTGATGTGGATTTTTTTTAAAGGGGTGCTATGATGGTATTTGGAGTTTTCTGAGCTTTCTACAGTGTTACAGTGTTGAATCCTCATCAGACATGTGAACGGCACTGTTTTTTTTATCACCTAAACAATGTTTGAGTTTGAGTTCCAGCACTCTCTCTGTCTGGTTTCCATGGCGACAAAGAAAGAGTCATTTTAGAGAGTTTTTTTCTACTTGGAAATCCTTGTGACGTCCCGGGGGATAAGGTTCGGTGATTGGTTACCTTCTACTGGTTAACAAGGGCATGTACAAATACATCAGGCGGGTGGAAAACGTGGGATAAAGTTATTTCCAACGATGGCTGGTGAGTTTACCAAAGAGAGACATCCTGCTGCATTCGTTGCTGTGGGTTGCTGTTTTCCACTTCGTTTCCAGGCTCTGATTCAGGTTCCAACATGTAGGGCTGGATGCTATGTGTTGACATGGTATTTTGTTTTTTTATTGAGTTCATATTAGCCTAATCCTTCTGTTTATGAGATGTTACAATGACGGCGAAAGCAGGTGCGGTGCGCGCTCCCGACGTAGTGCAGTGGCGGGAGGCGGGGCTTAATGCGGAAGAGTCTCAATCCACTCGTTTTGCCCACAGGCTGATCTGACAGCCTATGGAGAGGGTCGGTCTGAAGTAAATAAAGCTATTTGTGACAATAACTCCATCAATCCCAGCCCTTCTGGTCTCAGAAATAAAAATAAATTATCCTGGAATGCACATAATAGTTCCACTTTAAGTTTTAGGTTACTCTAAATTTCATCCAAAACATCACTCAAGAAAATGTCCACGTTAATATTTAAAATACATTAACTGGCCTCTAAAATCTTAAAATTAAAAGAAAGTTTCTGACATTAAGTAAGAACCACAACAGTTTGAAAGAACAATAACTGAACATATGTACTGTACGAGCTTCACCGAATATTTGACTGGCTCAGAAGAACGTCAAAGCTTTCATGCTGATGTGTACTGAGAGAGAAATCATCATGTCCAGTAACAATAAGACAGCGACAAACAAAGCTGGTGAAATGATTGACCTAATGTAAACCTAAATAAAGCCTTTTAATTAAAATGGCAGGGTGGTAAGGAATGTAGTGATTCCTGCAAACTGGTTCAGGCATGCAACTCAAGCTGTTCTGCTGCTTCCCTTGTGATCTGCTTCACACCCTACTTTGCCACACATCAAAGACACCCATCATATCTGCAAGTTTCTGTCTTGTTCTGTGCCTCATAATTACTGCTGCTGCTTCCACTATCGCTCTCTACACAATACGCTGACTACTTTTTCATGCCCTCAACCACCCTACCATTCACCTCTGGGCTTCAGGTTGGAATTTCACTCATCACTTCAATGTCAAATAAAGAATGCATGCACAAGCAAGACTGGCAACCTGCTCAGGAGTCTCCTGCCTCTCGATTGGCTCAAACTCCCCTGCAGCCCTAAACTGGAATAAGATGTATAGAAAAAGGGATGAACAGTTTGCACAAGATGTGATGTGATGGGTGCCTGTTTTTTCCTCCACATGGACATGAAGTGAGCTGGTCTTGATGGGGACAGTCTCGGACTCAGAAATCAGTTTCACTCCAGCTCTGCATGAGGTTGATAAAATAGTAAAAAAGCCCATCAAAATCAGTAACCTATGCCATATCTGGCATGATGTCGGTGGCTTTTAGCTGAATTTAAATACAAAAACATGGAAGACACAGGGTAGCTGAATGTGTTGGAAAGTTACTGTACCTGACAGCTTGGCTGTGAACCAGCCGACAGCATGTAAGATCTGTTGTAGTTATTCTGAACTCTGATCTCTTGAAAATGTCAAAAGTATTGCTTCAGCTGACACTCAGTCTGATTTTTTTCTTTTTGACCAAGCTGGACCTCATGTACGGCTTTAAATTCCAACTTCCCCCCTGCCTTGTAGGCACTCTGACTGCATTCACACTGAAGACATAAATCTTTCATCTTTTCTTACCTTTTCCATTTCTTGGGAGAAAAAAACATGATGTGGAGAGCGGCGGACTCAGAAAGTCAAAATCCCTTTTTCTGTGGAGATACTTTAAAAGATATATATTCTTGCGAACAAGTTGGTTTTGTGTGTGTGAGATTAATAGCACAACACTGTCTGAACAATAGTTGCTCTGGATAAACGTTATATTTAATAAGTAACATGTTTTCTCCATATATCCTGTCTTTATTGCTCCACAGGGCTGCAAGCCGTCTTACCTGGCTATCTGAAAAGCCGCTTCATTCAGGCAGCGCTCGACTACATTGGCTGTAAATCTGAAGGCCAGTTTGTTTGCCAGGACAATGACTGCTGGTGTGAGTGCAGCGTGGACTTCCCGCAGTGTAACTGTCCTCACTCTGATCTGGACACGTTGGAAAGCAGCCTGCTGCACATCCGAGACGCCTGGAGGCTGACCAACCAGGAGTTTGAGGAGTCCGGTGAGTCAGACATTAATTGGGACCCTTTCTGAATGGAATTTGAAAATGTCAGCTTCAATTGTGCTTTCAGAGAAACCATACAAGTGGAACATTGGCTTTTAAAAATTCTTCCTCCAATCTAGATTTCGGGACACAGGTCACTTTTCCTCTGAGTAACAAATGAGTTTAAAGCTGACTTTAAGAGCAGGAAGATTCTTTTTCCCCATAATAGTATTAATGACTTCGAACATTGGCTGCTGCTGGACTCCCCAGTTCAGATGCTCGTTGATTTTTTATATATCTATTTTTGGGAGGGTATCAGAGAGTTACAGAGGCTCCATTCAGTCTGAGGAAGGTTTTTTGAAGAGTAGCAGAAGAAGAAAAGTTAAAAGAGGGAAAAACAAATATTAAAGTTTTGCATCATCACAGAAGATGATCATATGAATAAAACAACCTTTCAAGTAACCTCTACATTTACATAAGTGCACATTATTAAAACACAAGAAACTATTTAGACAAATCGTGTTCACATTGTTCTTCATTGCTTCCAAATACAGCGAAAATATCAACTTGCTGTAAAAATCAAACCCAGTAATGTTGATTTGAGAAAGGCATAATTTTTATTTCACCCTTTAAAACAATGAGTCATTTTAAGGTAAAGCGCTTTTGTCTCATTTTAAAAGTATTTTTATACTCTCATTGGCCACGTTTACATAAGAGTTATAATTCCTCTTTAATTCTGAATAAAAGTTAAATCCGCTTTAAACTGGTGAAAAACGACCATGTAAATACCTCATTCTGAATGAAGTTGATTCAGTATTAAACCTAATTCCAAAGTAAATGACTGGTTTATTCACATTTTAAATTTGAACTGATTAATTCTTCTGTCATGTAAACCTTAATTCCACTTTAAGTTAATTCCGATTGTTCTGCACATGCTCCTTACCTTGTCTCGTCCCCAGACCACTCGTATTCTGCGCGTTGTTTTGTCTTCCGTCTTTAATCTATCTTCCTTCTCCTCTTCAGCTGTTGAAAAAAGGTGAAGTAGGATGTTTGTGTTGAGCTCGTGCTTCAAAATTATAATCAAAATAACGGTGAAAAGGGAATTTATTATTCAGTTTTCCAAGTTACGACCAAAAAGGCAACAAGCAGGAAGCAAACTTTGTTTATTTCCAGTAGATCTAAGTACGTCACATCCGCTACCTTTCCATACAGAACCCTTCCCAACCCGCCGATATAAAGCTGAATTTAGCAAGGAAATGTTTCCATGTAAACCTCCATTCAGAATTCTTGTTTCCATGTAAACTCATAGAAGAATACTGTTAACTCAAAATTATTTCATTCCAAATTATTAATGTAACCGTACCCAATGGGTACTTTATAACCTCCTCTTGTTCAAATTCCCAAAGATGTGAAGTGCCGTTTCTCGACCCTGGCAATGCAGGATATGGCTCCAGGAATGTACATAGTAAATGTCACTCTGCTATCAAAACAAATTAATAGTGCTAAGTTTTAACACCTGGAAGTTAAAATGTTATGCTTGTAATGTTCCTTTTAAATATTCCTTTGGCATTTCAGTGTAATATGACTGATACACAGGAGAGTCAACGTTGTTATTTGTGATGGCGCGCCATCTTGGCTTTGTTTGTTGGGGTGTTTGAGATTAGTGGAGAATGTGCTGCACCTGCAGAGGTGGGAGTGGCTAAACAAATTAAAGCCTGCTTTGGCCAGACTCAGTCAAAAGCTCTTGGTCCGCCGTTACCATGGTAACTATGGGTTTTGGGTTTGCAACTTTCTGCAACATTGCACACACTGTTAAACATCCATTCCACTGACATGTAAAATGTCCATACCCCGCTTTAGTTTTATTTTGGTTAAGTCCTTTAAACAAAGTACAATGATCATAAATCTTTTCCAATGTGTGACTCCTCTTTTGTTACCACTGTCAGCCATGTTGGCAACAACATTAATGGTTTTCATTGTCGATTTAAAAGTCAGATTCTTCTGGATATTAAGAGATCCTTCTTCACTTTCTAGTTGTGTTCTTCTAATAACTTTACATGCAATTACTTTATTTTATTACCAGTAATTTTATTGTTCAAAGTGTTGCATAATTTAGAGTTTGAGTCACTCCCATGTATCAGCTAGTCATCATGGTCATTCTATTGTCCACACGAAAGAAAGACTATAGTGAAGCACACACCTCCACAGCTTCCCAGTTGTGCCTGAAATGAACAACTGGACTGGCATCAGGAACACCAATACGTCTGATGATCAAAATATTCAAAGGAATTTTGCATTTTTGAGATGCCACAAGCTAAAACAATAGCATTTCCAACTCTAAGTCCTTGCATTTTCACTTTTTAATCTTTAAATATTACAATAAAATGGGAAGCTTCAGGTGCTTTGTGCAACTGCCCCCTTATGCATTAAAGCATTTTGTATTTCACTAATTCCTGTATTTATTTTCTTCAGTGCTGCACATTAAAACAAAAAAAAAAAAAGCATCTATACAAAACATTCCCTGAGTCCTGCTTTATTATGCAGTGGGGGCCTTCTTTTCGAGACATCGCTGTGATTACCATAAACATACAGCAGCATCGTTCAAGTCATTTGTGTCCTCATTTACAAAACTGTTAACACAAATTTGTGCCATAAAAGATGGTACAAATCAGTTGAGTTAACTGCATATTAATGGATACAAAGCCACTGGTATTTACTATATTAGGGAAATATGTTTACTTTGTTTTCCACGTCCACTACCAAACAGTCAAACTACAAATTAAATTTCTTTATGTTTGACCTTTAGACAAAATACATTTTTACAGCATGATTTTAACCTTAATTATGCTAATATGAGCATATATGTAAGATATAAGATGATGTTGCTACCTATACCCTGATCTAAAGTCTATGGACAGGAGGTGTCACATTCATTTGTACCTGGACTGTATCTAACCTGACTGATAAAACCTATATAACTCAACAGGCTGTAAAATTTCTGGTGGCCTGAATTTGGCATAAGTTGCTTTTTTTGGGAACCAGAGGAGACCAAGAGAAGTGGTTGGACCTGCATGAGGGTTTTAAAAACCAATTTTAAACATCCAATAAAAAAATTTTTAAAAAAAAAAGTTAAAAATAATTGATTTAAGTTGTCAAAATTGTTGATCATGATTATAATCATAATTAAACAGTACAAAGATTATTATCAATTAAAACTCTTTCTGTAAACAAACTGAAAGGCAGAACCGAAAAAATTTAATTTAAGCTCATTTTAATTTGTGAACAATACAAAACAACATCCACAATGTAACAAAATAATAAATGAACTGCTATTCGCTTTTATCCCAAACAGTTGCTTGAAGAAAATGTCAACCATCCATATTAGCTAAACAAAAGCTAAACTTGCAATTATTTACATTCCTTGGCTTTTTCTGTTGGAAAAATTTCAATCTTATCACACTGATATCAAACGTGATACTTGCTTTTCTAGCAATACTATTAATATTTAAACAATTACAGCCAACTGTACTAATTTGTTTAAAAAAACACCCCTGTCTGCTGGCTTTTAGTGGTGATCATAATTTATGCTTCTTAATGTAGACTAAAAGGTTTGTCCATGTCAAACATCATCAAAAATCACTGCCAACTTTTTACCATGCATCCTTTTCATTAGCATGGTAGTTAGTCAGTACGTCCACTAGAGGGCAGTGCAGAGTTCAGAGGTCAGTTTAAGACCTTAGGAAGCGTAACAACAGAGGACAAGGTCGTGGTAATGCACATTCATGGAAGGAGACGTGAAAGAAGTCAGTCGACGACGGTGATCTGTGAAGTCATTGAATTCATGGCAGCTTCTTTTTTGCTCATTTTGCTGGTAAAATGTCAGCTATACTAAACAGCACTGTCTCATACGTCTAAATCATAGATTGTGTATGAAAGTTAGATGGAGCCTCCGGCGGTTAAAAGTGAAGCCTATGCGGAAGTGCATAAAACTGCAGTTCCCCCTTCATCCACTAGGGGCTGCAAAACAGAGCAAATCCCCATAGACTCTCATGTTAAAAAGACCAACTTCACAGCAGAAATAAACATGTTTACAGCCTGGTTCAAAAATCCATTTTCAGTTTAATAGGTCAGGTTTACCTTCATGACAACTGTGGGGGGAGTGAATTTTTTTCTAACTCGCCCGTTTAAAAGTAATTTAATCTCGAAGTTCGGCATATTTAGGGGCGTGTCCTTTTGATTGACAGGAACCCAGTCTCCCGCTTAAAGTAAGAAGAACATAGAACAGCCGTGGTTGTTACTTAGCTTTAGTCCACTTACCTCCGTTAGCTGGTTAGCTCCTGTTATCTCCGGGTTAGCTCGATTAGCTCTTAGCTACAGGCAGCTCGGAGTTCGTTCGATGTCAATCATCCACCATGATGCCCACAGCCCCCCTCTCAGCTCCACCTCTTTGCCCATATTTGTATTTTCCTGGTGAGACGACACGCATGCCCCTGCCAAGATGGCGACGGTAGGAACCGCCCGAGCTTCAATTCAGCTCTTCAGAAATCTACGGGTGACGTCAGGGTGGCTCCATCCATCTTTTTATATACAGTCTGTGGCCTGACTATACAAAAGCTCTCTGAATACGGACTCAAACATGCATTCAAAAACCACAGAAAATGGACATATATGTATTTAACATAGAGCATAAATGAGGCTGAAATGAACTTTTTGAAAACCAGAAAATGTGACATTTTGTTTGGTTTGAACACAAACTCTAGCCAGCATGGAGGAAAGTCATCTGTTTTCCAGATATCAATAACTTTCACTCCTCTTCAACATTCTTCTCTTCCTCCTGTCTTACCTTTTAACCAGCTTCATTCTTCATCTACTTGTGTCCAAACACTTCCTACTACCCATAGAGATGTGCTACCTACTCCTTCTGTGCATCAACACAACATGAATACTCACCTTTACAACTGAGGACACGACCAAAAATCCACGCTACCCTCAACTTTGCATTTGAGCATCTGGACTTAGTTATGTTGTTATATTTTCTTCAGTTGTAGCTGTGGCATATACAGGGGTCATTTAAACTATCAAATCCTCTTACCTGCATCAGTCGCACAGCATAGCATAAACACAGCCAGACCAGGTTTGATCATGATGTCTCCCTGACCCCTAGATATATAATAATTCAAAGAAAATCAACATACACACCCTTATGTATGGAACACAGGCGTCATATTTTTTTTTTCTTTTAAGATTGTACATTTTTTCATTTCATAATGAATGTTATGACTAATCAACTAAATGATTTAGAAAGGCCTGACCAGTCGACTTTAAAAATAACCTGAAGCAGCCATCTCTACATTTTAACCAGCATTTGGTTGGTTGGCAGGTCTTAATTTCAAGCCCTGGTTGTTGGTTTTACAGTGTAAGTTGAGTCTGAATCAGCTTCACAACTGAAAGCAACTGATTCGCACCTATTTGTCCTTAATGCTTCGGTATCTGGAGAGACATTGAGGTAAACTGCAGGCTGACAGTATGACAGCAGCATAAAACTGCGAGGGCGGTTTTTTTTGGGTTTTTTTTTAAATGATAAACATACAGACGGTAGGAGAGCGGCTGCTGTGCTGTCATGTGCAGCCCGAACTGCAAATAATTTGTTCTGAGAGGTGACACAGTTAGTAAAGTTTTCCTGACATTATAAAAAACCCTAAAACTTTCCTGAAAACTTGTCACTTTTTCTGTTCTTCTTTTTTTTTTTGCATAAGTTTGACACAAGTAATTACTGTAACCGAGGCAACCTGTCTTGCTTTTACAGTTTTAATGGCAGGGATAACGGTTGTGCTTTCAGTGTCACTTTACGTCTAATTAGAGCCTATAGCTGCTTCAAAAAGGCACACAGCTGACATGATGTGAGTATACTGTATGTTTCCAGGAGGAAAAATGTTGTAAATATTCTTCTATGATCATTAAATATCAATCTAACGGAAATGTGAATGTGGAAATGTTTTATTAAAGCTTTGCAGATGTTATTTTCTCTCTTTAGCTGTTTGATTTTTTTTTTTAGACACCGTTTCCCTGCAGCTTGCAGCCATGGGGAAATCTTTACTTGTTTACTTCTTCTTTTGTCCAGAGGAGTTCCAAAGCTTTGTTGGGAAACTGCCAAGCCATTACGCTGTGAACACATCTGTCGTGGAGAACTTGTGGAGGATGGATGCTAGTCTGCTGCAGCGCTACAGGCATCTGGAGACCAGCAGCAGCCAGCTTCTCACCAAAGCTCGCCGCACAACTCACAAGATCTTCACCCTCAGCAAGAGGTGCCGCAAACAGCCCAAAATAGTCCTGCCGAGGCCGAGGTAAGACGCAAGCCGGGAACAAGAGGAAGGAATATTTGTTCTGCTGTGTGGTAACCCAAAGTACTCCCAAAAAAACCTATAATCATGAGAATGATTTATGCGCCAAGCAGCGAAGGAGAGAGAACGCAGCAGAGCGAGACGGTACTTATTAGAAGACTCTTGAGGAAAAATACTTGTGGATTGAGGTGGAAAGTGCTGACAAGAACAAAGCTGCCTCTTTGTTCCAGCCAGTGATTGACAGGGTAGATCATATTTGGCAAAAAATACTTTTAACCGTCTGTAGGTTTACATTTATTAAACAAACCGAGTGTTTTTAGATTTTTTTTTTTTTTTCTAAAAAGACATCCAGGCGTTGAAGCTAACGTTGGTAGTGGTGAGCTGCTATTTCACCCAGATGCTCCACCTCAGCCTGATTGATGGACCTCTCATCAACACTCTATATTAATGACCATTTCTGGCTGAAAAATGAACTACATACGACAATCCATCAATGTGAAAGTCCACAGAAATCCTACATTAGTTGTGGTTTATGCAAACTAGCTTAAAGTGAAAGTACAGCCTTTGCATCTCAGGTGATATAAATACATCTGATCCTCATCAGGCCTTAAAAAAGTGATGACAAAGTATATCATGTGTCTATCATGTGTTGTTCTCCCTCTGAGGTTGTACTTGCTGCATTTTAATGTCAACTAAGACTAAATGCAAAAGCAGTGTGTGGAAACCACATCTAGTATCTAGAGTCAGTGGGTTCTGGAATCGTCTTTAGCATCAATAACTAGAAGCATAGTTTTCTGTTGGATTTTATGAGTCTCTCACATCATTATGAAGGACTTTAGTTCAGGGACATTTGCAGCATATATTTATCCTCTACTCTGTTAAAGCTGGGGTTCGTAATGTTGAGGAGCTACCAAGATGTGAAAGTGGCGCCCTGTCTTGGCTCCTCCTCCTTAGGGTTTGTTCCTTGCGGGATCCAAGGCTTTTTTCTTACCTCCGCCAAGGAGGTTATGTTTTTACCAGCGTTTATTTGTTTGTGTTCAAGATAACTAAAAAAGTTATGGACGGATTTTAATTACGTTTTCAGGAGCTTTTGGAAATGTGAAAAAGGAGAACTGATCCAGGAACTTTTTTAGGGCGGAGGTGTGTTCTCTCCGAGTGCTATTCTAGTTTGCAGCTTTTTCCATCAACGATTTTCTCTTTCTCGGCTGTTTAGCAGGAGGAGGTAAATAAACCGATCCGGATCGGGAAATCTTTCCTGCATTTTCTCAGCCATGTTTGCCTTCCGAGTTTCTTCTTCACTACTTTGGGTCTTACTATATTTCTTATTGTTCATGATTACAAAATGTATAGAGTACTATCAGGGCGAGGAACCACTTCACCCAGAGTAAAATTAAATGTCTCTGAGCAACATTACCTACACCAGCTTTAAGTCCCGTCAAAGCTTTTCAGCCAGGTTGAGGTCAAGACTTTGACTGAACTGTTGCAACCTTGTTGCTTTTCAGTCATTCTGTTCTGCTGCATTTTTCCTGTTTCATGAGCTAATGTTAGCTCAGTTTTAGCTGCTTGACAGATGGACTCACAATAGACTGTCTGATACTTTTACTTCAGTATTTAATTTTTTAATATATAACTCATCCACTTAGATGTTATTTAATCTTGAAATTCTGCATAATTAGGCGTGTCCTTTTGATTGCCAAGTTTCAAAAGGCAGAGTGTAGCACAACCAGAGTTTTTAGCTGGCTAACAGCGTGACTTAGCTTTAGCCCGCCTGCCTCTGTTAGCTGGTTAGCTCCTGTTAGCTCCATGTTAGCTTGATTAGCTCTTCGCTACAAGCAGCCTGGAATGGGATGGTTGACGACATACGTGACGCTTTGAAGATGGTGACTGTGGAAACCGCCCAATGACCTTTACTCCAGCTATTCAGAAAGCTACAGGTGATGTCATGGCGGCTCCATTTGTTAATTTATATCCAGCCTATAATTAAGTCTTGTCTGTTTGAATAGTTCGTGTTCTATAAGTTTTACTCTTTGTTCAGAGGGATCTTTGCAAACCTAAGCCATCCTGTCATGTTCTTTTTAGAGAGTAGAGGCTTTTCTTTGCAACCCTTCCAAACAAGCCATACATGTTCAGGCTTTTTCTAATTGTTCTGTCATGAGCATTTAACCTGAACGTGCTTTATTGTCCGCTCCTAGGAAGATTGGCAGCTTGAATAACTTCCACTTGACAGATGAATTACACCAGAGATGCACTGCAGAATGAAATTATGTTGCATCATAATGCAAAGAAAGCAACACAAAAATATATATTTAAAAAAAAAAAAAAAAAAAAACCTGTAAGAACAATAAAACATGTATAAACTAAATTAAAATTGTATAAAAACAGAAATAACATTCAAATAATAAAATACAGTGCCGGTGCTTCTTCCCAAGAGTTTTGAAAATACCTTAACTTTTCTAGATTAATGGATAGGAATATTTGCTTCTTTAAGATCATTTCTGATGTCTTTCCTCCTTGGCAATAAGTTAAAAATAAGTTAAAACTCCTGAATGTTTCCTTCCAGCAAACGGACAAACCTTTTCTTGCATAGAAATTCAAACTGATGATGATCAGTTAATAATTTCATCCTGTTAGTAACCCTCTTAATTCTTGTTATATAAGGCTTTTTTCAGTGTTTAGCTTAGTTTTTGCTAAGCAAATGATGACAGTGTACTTGTAGTCGTGAAGTTGTGTGTTGTAGATCAGAGGTTGTATTCAACTCATTTTAAAATCAGATGAGAACCGGATGAACCTTGTGTTTCTCATTCAGCTACATTTCTGAACTTCCCTTTTAGATTTCCGTTAATAATCTGTGGAACCGACAAAGTGGAAGAAGCAATAAATCACTGCTGATTCAGCGTTCTTCTCTCGCGGTCTGTTGGTTTTACTTTGGGGTTTTATTGGTTTTTCTGTTGCCTAAGTTGCTGTCCTGGTTTCCTGTTGTATTTTGTAAAGGTTTCCCCTTGTGTATTCTGTTTGCTTTACTTCCTGTTGTTTCTGCTTATTTATCACACCTGCTTCCCATCTTGCACAGCCCTTCTGTACATAAACTCCAGGTTTTCCTGCAGTCATTGCCAGTTCGTTGTGTTTTCTGTTTAATTAAACAATCTGTCTCTGTGAGTCCAACATTTCCACCTCGTCTCTTGTCTCCACAATACTCAAACATGAACCAATTGAAATTGATAGAATAGATTAATGTATAATTGGTATAATATATATACCAATAGATATGGACAAGATGACTTGTTATTTTAGGAAAACGTAAAAAGGACTTTGGCATTATTCCCCACTTCATGTATGGTCTGATATTAGATGAATGGCAGGTGTCATTTATGATGATGTCACCGTGGAGGGTAGGTCCATAGACTGTATATAAAAAGATGGACGGAGTCTCCGTGACGTCACCCGTAGGTTTCTGAAGAGCTGAATTGAAGCTCGGTGGGCGGTTCCTACCATTGTCATCTTGGCAGGGGCATGCATATCATCTCGCCCAGAAAATACAAATATGGGCAAAGAGGTGGAGCTGAGAGGCGGGCTGTGAGCGTCATGGTGGATGACTGACATCGAACGAACTCTGAGCTTTCTGTAGCTAAAAGCTAACAGAGCTAACCCAGAGATAACAGGAGCTAACCAACTAACGGAGGTAAGCGGGCTAAAGCTAAGTAACGTTGCTAACCATCTTAAAACCGCGGTTGTTCTACGTTCTTCTGACTTGAAGCTGGAGATCGGGTACCTGTCAATCAAAAGGACACGCCCCTAATTATGCCGAACTTCCAGATTAAATTACTTTTAAACGGGCGAGTTAGAAAAAAATTCCCTCCCCCTACAGTTGTCATGAAGGTAAACCTGACCTATAAACCTAAAATGGATTTTTGAACCAGGCTGTAAACATGTTTATTTCTGCCGTGAAGTTGCCGTTTTTAACATGGGAGTCTATGGGGATTTGCTCTGTTTTGCAGCCCCTAGTGGATGAAGGGAGAACTGCACTTTTATGTACCTCCGCATAGGCTTCACTTTTAACCACCGGAGGTTGCCGCTTGGGTAGGTCCGAACGAGGCTATGAAGAGCTACAACCTTAATGTGAAATATGTTGGAATAACTGAAGCCGGAGCAATCTGATGATATCATTCATGTTTCGTATCTGAGAAGGGCCTTGCATGAGTTTCCTCCGCAGGGTGGCCGGGCTCTCCCTTAGAGATAGGGTGAGGAGCTCGGTCATCCGGGAGATCAGAGTAGAGCTGCTGCTCCTCCGCATTGAGAGGAACCAGTTGAGGTGGCTCAGGCATCTGGTCAGGATGCCTCCTGGACCTCCCTGGTGAGGTGTTCCAGGCACATCCCTCTGGGAGGAGACCCCGGGGAAGACCCAGGACACACTGGAGGGATTATATCTCTTGGCTGGCCTGGGAATGCCTCGGGATCCCCCCGCAGAGTTGGCAAATGTGGCTGGGGAGAGGGAAGTCTGGGCTTCCCTGCTTAGACTGCTGCCCCCGCGACCCGACTCCGGATAAGCGGCTGAAGATGAAGATGAAGACTGCATAAATGTGTTAACTTGCAGTGAATAAGGAAGAAGAAGGATTTCTGTTTCCCTTATGTTTTTTCTTCTTGGTTGTTTCAGGTAATAAGCCGCTGTTGTCCAGGCGGTTCGGTCCTCTTCAGTAAAGTGAAAGCAAAACAAAACAAATAAAGTTGTGATATTAATCTGAATTACCCGCCCAATCAAACCGCTGCAGCATCCTGGTGTGCATGCGCCTTGAGCAACAAAGACAGCAGTCAGAAGAAATGAATCTTATGTCCAGGTGTTTGTGTGTCCCCGCAGAGGAAGCAGCACCTGAGTTATTCAACTTCTTAGTGCCACACATCAAACAAATACATTACATGAATAACCTTCCTGTTCACTCAGAAAAAGCATTGCCGAGATTCAGCCTGGAAAGATCATTTTTTATTCTCTGAAAGCAAAGCCAGGAGTGTGTTGTCTCTGAGAACTGATGTGTGCTGAAACCCTTGTTGTCTCTCCCTCAGGCCGCTTCTTTTCTGGTTGAGCTACGCTCTCTCCATGTTGTACTGCAGCGAGAACAAGCAGGTTGGCGTTTACAGTGAGAAAAGCCGCAGCTGCACCTGCCCCTACAACCGCCCGCCTTGCCAGGGCCTCATCCCCTGCACAGCGGGCGACGGCCCCCGCTGTGCCTCCTGTTCCGCCGAGAACCGGACTCGATGCTCCAGCTGCAACCCAGGCTTCACCCTGACTCAGGGAGCCTGCCGCCCCGCCGTGCCCGACCCAACAGACCCATACCTGGGCATCGAGAGCGACAGAGATCTGCAAGACCTAGAGTTGCGCTACCTGCTGCAGCGGTGCGACCCGCGCATCGCCCTGCACGCTGTGTTTGTCAGCAACGACGTGCACATAAACACTTGGTTCGATCCCTCCTGGAGAAAAAGAATGCTGCTGACACTCAAGAGTAACCGGGTCAAATCCAACCGCGTCCACGTTCTCCTCGGACTCACCGTGCAGTTTTGCCTGACAGGGAACAGCACGGTGGAGCCGACTCTGTCGCTGTTCGTCAATCCTTTTGGAGGTAGCCATTCGGAGAGCTGGACCATGCCAGTCGGTCAGCACGGGTATCCCGACTGGGAGCGCACCAAGCTGGACATCCCTCTGGACTGCTACAACTGGACGTTGACGCTTGGAAACAGGTGGAAGAGTTTTTTTGAGACCGTCCATTTTTACCTGAGGAGTCACAGCCGGGACTCGGCGGCGGCAGCGGGGGGGAGCAGGAATGCGACGCTGCACTACGAGCCTCAGGAGGACAGAGAGGTGTCCAGCAACATCGGCTACATGAAAGTGAACGGCATGCAGCTGTTCGGATACAGCGTGCACTTTGACCCGGAGGCGATCCAGGACCTGATTCTGCAGATAGACTACCCGTACACTCAGGGATCACAGGACTCGGCTCTGCTGCAGCTGGTGGAGCTGCGCTACAGGGTGAACCGCCTCTCGCCTCCAGGGGCTCCGCATGCGGATCTGTTCGCCTGTCTGCTCCGCCACAGGCTCAAACTGTCCAGCGCAGACGTGAGCAGGATTCTCACTGCCCTGCAGGCTTTCAGTGCCAGACAACCAAACCACACAGAGTATGAGGCCAATAAACTGTGTAGTTAATGGCCACTATTTCATGGTTTTTACTCGTTTCTTGCCACAGACAGACCTGTATCCTCGCTCAGCTGGATCATATTGTGTCAAGTGTAGTTTGTTGTTCCAGAATGTGCTGTGTGTACACAGTGTGCAATTAAATTTGATGTGTTTGCTATAATATCAGAGCATTTTCTGCCGAAAATCTCGTTTAACACATCAGCATCTTAGTTCATAACCTGCTTTTTCTAAAGATAAAGAAGTACGTAGAAGCTCTGGTCGACATTGGTCCTTTCCAGTGCAACAACATCAACACTTCTGGTCATTTTCTCTCCTTTATGTCCTGGCAGAGGAAAAGGTAAATAGCAAATATGACAAATGAGTTTTGTTTTCAGACATGTTGACCACTCAAAGCGGTTTGTATATGTCACTTTCACACACACACACACACACACTGATAAAGCGGGACAACGTGGGGTTCAGAGTCTTGCTCAAAAACATAGTTCAGGTCCGTATTCAGAGCAGAAGCCTGGAATCGAACCATCCCTGAGAGAAAACCGCTCTTCCTCACTGAGATTAAGCCTTCCCACGTGGCATGGGGTGGATGATAGCAGAGAGTTTTTTTCTTTTTTTTAACCCTGTCTTGTCCAGCAGCATAACATTCAGAACGGCAGTCTGTGTGTCATGTTTAGCCAGACAGATTTACTCTGCCGAGGGAACACGTGTCTTATATGTGGCTGCCATTTTTCTGAACATTTTTATTGTTATTTTTAATGTGATCATCAGTCCTGATATGGCAATACTGAACCTGGCACGAGAAGAGGAAAAAATAAATCAATGGGAAAAAAAGGTCAGAAAGAAAGGAGTGGAAAGAAAGTGTGAAAGAAAAAGTTGTCTAAGCCGCTAAAATCACAGTATTCACAAAACCAACATAAACGAGTACTACAGTACTACAGGATACACACAGTAGAATAATAATAATATGAAAACAAAACAGTTAAACATACCTGCAGAGAAACTTCATTGCTATGTTTACATGGGAGTTTTAATTCCTGATTAATTCAGAATAAAAGTTAATTCCGCTTTGAACTGATGAAAAACACTTAATTCCGAATGCAAATTTCTATTCGGAATTAAACTTAATTCCGATGTAAGTGGCTGGTGTATTCGCATTTCAATTCTGAACTATTTAATTGTTCTGTCATGTAAACTTTAATCTTGGTCGTTCTGACGGTGTGTTCAGACCAAACGCGTTTTGAGCGTCAAAAACGCTCAAAGCGCTGAACGCTCGACGCTGGTCACTAAACTGTCATTTTTGTGTCCGACGCCCAAAACGCTCCCAGCGCTCCTGCCATGTCTACCGCTTGTGTGTCTGGAGCGAGCGGCAAACGCGGCGGAAAAGAGAGGAGGGAGGCGGCGCTTTCCTTCCGGTCAGTCTGAATGATGGCGGATTCAGTAGAGAGATGACATGGTTTTATTTCATAAATAAAGCTAGAGAACGTTGTCGTAGGGCAGTAATAGTCAGTGTTAATGCAACAAGAGCCGCACTCAGCAGAGAGCCGCCGCCGCCGCCGCCCCCAAACAAAGCGTTGCTAGGCAACGTATCCTGCTACGTTGCCAAATCAGTAACATTCAGCTTTTTAGCAAGGAATGGTTATCCTAGATATTACACGGAGTAATCGCATCTCAGCCCTGTGTCTGGGTTCACCACAGGAATCCTCCAGGAGCTGCGAGCTGATCGCTCTGATTGGTTGACGCCCCGCGTCAAGCAGCCGAAGTTCAGCTTTGCCCATCTCTGGCTTAAATTTTCAGCGCGTTCCGCATGGAACGCCGACGCCCAAAACGCAACGCGAGAAAGCTCGATGCCCCCTTGCCGCGCTTCCCCATAGACTTAACATGGAAACCTGCCGCTCTTCACGCTCAAAACGCGTTTGGTCTGAACCATGCTCGTTACCTCATCCCATCCCGATGACGCGCGTTGTTTTACCTCCCGTGTTCGGTGGTCTATCTTTCTTCTCCTTCTCAGTTGCTGCAGAAAGTGAAGTAGTATGCTGGTGTTGAGCTGCTACTTCACATTTATAATAAAAAATAGCCGCGAACTGGTTCTTATTATGTAGTTTTTACAAGTTACGACTGAAAAGACGAGAAGCAGGGAGCCAACTTTGCTTATTTCCAGTATACGTCATACGTCACGTGCACCCTCTGTCCAATCAGAACCCTTCCCAACCCGCCGCTCTAAAGAGGAATTAAGTGAGGACATGCTTTATCTAAACATCCATTCAGAATTATTATTTCCATGTAACCTCGTAGGAGAATATGTTCATTCTGAATTATTTAATTATTAATTCCAAATTAAAATACATGTAGTCATAGCCAATGACAGAGAAGCATAAGCTACATTTAGTAGGAAGCAGATGGAGAGTGCACGTGTCAATGTGCACGTGTGATCATGCGACAAGGATGAAGTGCGTGCTTGCGAGGGGATCACGACCACACCCTGAAGCGTCGGGGAGGAGCCTGAGACCATGGCAGAGGATATTTACGTCAGTCATCCGTATCTCAGTTGTTTATTTTAATCATTTTATTTTCAAAGATCTTCTGCTCAAATAAACCTGTAAACAATTCAAACATTTATCCCATTGAAACTTAATATTCAAATGAATGTTTTTCTGAAATTGAAACAAAGGCATGACTTGGGGCCCGTTTGGGGACGAGTGGGACCAGGGCCGGATTAAAAGTGCACAGGGCCCTGGGCCCTGAATGTTTCAGGGGCCCCCTTCCCCCCCACAACATTGTGAAAAGTAGGAATGATACACTGTGAAATTACATGTATCTCTCAGCCAGTGGTACCAGTAGCAATACAGAGACACTGTGGTGTAACTTTCTGGCTTTTATGCACATTTCATTTCATGTCCAAAATGCTGGTGTTTGCCCTACATGGGCCCCAAATGGGTGTGGGCCCCTCGGCATGTGTCAATGATAGCCATTGGATAATACGGCCTTTAGTGGGACCCACATACACCAGCAGGTTGGACATTGCTACTGGTACCACTGGCTGAGAGATGTTGGAAATGTCGTTTCAAAGTGTATCATTCATAATTTTCACAATGTTGCGCTGGGGAAGGGGGGCCCCTGGGACGCTCTGGGCCCCGTGTGGCCAATTGGCAGCACATGCTTTTCTGTCTTACTGTGTAAAAAATGGTTTTGGTACTTTTATTTTTTGCTTATTTGTCTTTACTATCCCGGGTTTTTCACTAATCATTCATTTAAAATCCATTCAGATTTGATCATGCATCCCACCATAGTTATTACAAAGCTATCAGTGTTGTTTGCTCTGTATTTACTCTGTACTGGATTGATACCAAAGCCATTTTATATTCTACACTATATCCTGGTAAATAGAAGCAGTAGGTCCCAGGAGTGGAGGCCATCTAAGAGAGTTTTAATGGTTAACATGTACTCTTATGCTTCATCTGGGCATTATCAAATATTATTTTCATCATTTTTTACAGAGACTAAACACAAATTAACCACATGATCTTCTTCTATTTTTATCCTCCCTCCCACCGGAGAGCTGCCGCTGTGAGCTGCGTTGCTTCGGCCCATCTGGAATCTCAGGAGACAAAGTCTTCATTCTCCATTCAGGGAGCGGCATCGGCTCAGACTGCCAAGTATACGGCGAGGGAAGGGAAGGCCGGGAGCACCCTTCCTCTGTTCCTTTGCTGTCCCTGTACGCCATTCACAGTTACTGTGATAGATGAGGTGGGGAGCTGCAGAGACATGCCCAGCATCAAACAACAGTCAGCAAAGTATCAGCGACAAGGATGGGGCTCTCACCCAGCACAACAGCCAGCTGGACCCTCTCAAGAGTGACTCTGGCCAAAAGGGAAATCAACATGAATTCCCCAGAGGCGGACGCCGCTGGAGCCGGGGCTGGCAGCGTGGGGCTCCTTTGATTAGACCGGCATCTGAAGCGAAGCTCGCAGCGAAACAAGAAGCTTCATCAAGATTCACCAGACGTGTTTCTCCTGAGATTAAAGGCAGACACGATTTTCTCTGATGCTGTCATTCAGAATGAATGTGAACGAGCCTGCAGACGCGCTTCTGATAGCGAAATGAGCTGCTGCTCAAACTTTCAGCTACCACCACTCTCCAGCCTCGTATGACGCGTGCAGCAACATACATGCAGTTAAAAGCAGTTTATGTGGCGCTGAATCGATTGGCAAAGCTTAAAAACTCGGGGAATTGATTTCATTTCACTATTTAGCGCCGCTTCTTTGACTTCAAGCATTGATTATTCAGTACTGGACAGTTTAAAGGCGAAGCTTCACCTCCAGGGTGGACATGCTGTACTGTAATCAGACACGACAGGGATGTCAGCCAGTTGGATCACCTTTGCAACAACTCAGCTTTCTCCCATTTTGTTTCTCTGTAATTTACTCTTTTTAAAAAGTTAAAAGAAAGTTTGTGTAATTAACCTGTCAAAAATCTTGGCAGGTTGTGTGAGAGAGAGGCCGATTCTGGGCCACATCCCAGTAAAGGGTTAATTCTGGGTTTAATGGCTTTGCTGTGTTTTTCAGTTCTTGGAAAACAAGCAGATATTCTGCATCTGGGGAGGGAAATGTGGTGCAGTGGTGCTGGAAGCGGTCCAGCTTACCTCAGGGTGCACCTGACGCAGGAAAAAAGACAAAAAGGAAAGAATCAGATTTTTTTTTTTTTTTTTTTTGCTTTGAGGATTTAAACTCCTACCCAACGGATTAGTGCGGACAGGTTTCATCATGTTTTTGGACTGGATTCAGAAGGTATCACATCCTCACATAAAATGTTTGATGCAGCATTTTCGCAGATGGATGCTATGATAAATGTTGAGTTGCCTCGAGAAAAAGAAAACAATTATCCCTCTTCTCACATTTTGTTTCAAAATCTTAAATGATTATTCAAGTCAGAGTAGAAGAGCAGAGAAAAATAAAACGCTTTGAATTGTAGGAATGTGGAGCAGAAACAGCTGCAGTCTGATGCAGGAGGAAATTGTGTGCATCAAAGCAAAATTGTGGATCTCCTGAGAGGTGAGTTGTAGAAAAGACAAAGCTGTGAGCTGGACTGAAAGCAGAGAGAAGTGAAGACGCCGTAGACCAGAGTATGTTACAGAGGTGGAGTACGCTCAGACATTGTCCACCTTTTCTTCTGCTTTTGACAAATATCAAATCAGCCAATCACAGAGCAACAAGTTCAAACTGAGCATCAGAATAAGAAGGAATGGAGGTTAAAGTAGCTTTAAACATGGTGTGGTTGCTGGTCCCAGTTGTTACTGGGATCTTCACACACAACCATCTCTAGGATGGTCTGAAAGCGAGAAAATATCCAGCAAGCAGCAGATGTCTGGACCAGAATGTCTTGTTGATGTCAGAGGTCAGAGGAGACTGGACAGACTGGTTGGAGATGATGGAAAGACATCAGATAAACGTTGGTTCCAGTTAAGATCTGCAGAACATCATGTCTGAACACACAACACGTCCAGCCTGGAAGCAGATGGTCTCCAGCAGCAGAAGACCACAGCGGGTTCCCTCCTGTCAGTAAGAACAGGAAACTGAGGCTACAATTCACACAGACTCACATGAACTGGACAATAGAAGATGGAGAAACGTTGCTGGTCTGATGAGTCTCCAGTTCAGCTCCACATTCACATGGTAGGATCAGAATCTGCTGGAAACATCATGACAACATGGATCCATCCTGCCGTCAGGATCAACGCCTCAGGCTTATCCAACAAGTTTCATTGTGTCTATAGTTCCTACAGCTGATTTAGTTGATATGTCCTCACGTTGTTTAAGCATCAGCCGACCTGACATGTTTTGACAGTAGTTACATGTCAGGTGGTCTGACAGTCCATGGCTCACGGACGGACAGTCCATGGGACAGTCCATGGGAGACTCACTTTCCCAGTCCATGGACTGGGAAAGTGAGTCCACATAGCCATGAACCGGGACAAGGGGACTTCCCTGCTTTCCCTCGCCTAGAGCAACATCCTCCAGCAGCAGGAGGCAGTGACGACTGGTTGTTCGGATGAGCCGCATTGGGGGGGGTTGGCGCTGCCTCAATGATCATCAGCTGATGTGTATCTCCGCTTGTGGCCGTGTCAGCTTGTCACAGAGGAGTCAGATTGACAGGTCAACACCACCTTAATGAAAAATCAGCAGATTTATACACGTCACACTCCATCCAGTGACCATGGAGATGAAGACTATACCGTCTAAACATGTGAGGAAGGCTTATGCCAAAACCAAGTGTCTGATAACATCAGAAATAAATAGTGGTGTAACAGTCTGGGAGAACAAGTGTGGGGTAGTATGGAACAGGTTGGTGCATATTTCCACAGGGAAAAACTGCTAAGGGTCCAAGAAAGTCAAAGTAAGAGAACACATAGGAGATCAGACCAATCCCTCTCGTCCTGAAACAGGCCTCTTTGTGAAAATGGGGATTTTGCACCATCATGACATGGTTTAACCTCCACAGCCTACCTGAGTCCTGCTGTGACCATGTCCATCCCTTTCTGAGCACAGTGTAGCATCTTCTGATGGAAACTTCCAGCAGGATGATGCATCATGTCACAAAGCTCACATTATCTCCACCATGACGATGAGTTCACTGTCCTCCAACGGCCTCCACAGTCACCAGATCTACATCCAGCAGAGCAGCTTTGGGAGATTCTCATCATGATGAGGTGGAACGGGAATTTCTCATGGTGATGAGGTGGAACGGGAGATTCTCATGGTCATGAGGTGGAACGGGATATTCTCGTGATGATGAGGTGGAACGGGAGATTCTCATCATGATGAGGTGGAACGGGAGATGCTAATCATGATGAGGTGGAACGGGAGATTCTCATCATGATGAGGTGGAACGGGAGATGCTAATCATGATGAGGTGGAACGGGAGATTCTCATGGTGATGAGGTGGAACGGGAGATTCTCATGGTGATGAGGTGGAACGGGAGATTCTCATGGTGATGAGGTGGAACGGGAAATTCTCATGGTCATGAGGTGGAACGGGAGATTCTCATGGTGATGAGGTGGAACGGGAGATTCTCATGGTGATGAGGTGGAACGGGAGATTCTCATGGTGATGAGGTGGAATGGGAGATTCTCATCATGATGAGGTGGAACGGGAGATGCTCATCATGATGAGGGGGAACGGGAGATTCTCATGGTGATGAGGTGGAACGGGAGATTCTCATGGTGATGAGGTGGAACGGGAGATTCTCATCATGATGTGGTGGAACGGGAGATTCTCATCATGATGAGGTGGAACGGGAGATTCTCATGGTGATGAGGTGGAACGGGAGATTCTCATCATGATGTGGTGGAACGGGAGATTCTCATCATGATGAGGTGGAACGGGAGATTGTCATGGTGATGAGGTGGAACAGGAAATTCTCATGGTGATGAGGTGGAACGGGAGATTCTCATGGTGATGAAGTGGAACGGGAGATTCTCATGGTGATGAGGTGGAACGGGAGATTCTCATGGTCATGAGGTGGAACGGGAGATTCTCATGGTGATGAGGGGGAACGAGAGATTCTCATCATGATGAGGTGGAACGGGAGATTCTCATGGTGATGAGGTGGAACGGGAAATTCTCATGGTCATGAGGTGGAACGGGAGATTCTCATGGTGATGAGGTGGAACGGGAGATTCTCATGGTGATGAGGTGGAACGGGAGATTCTCAACATGATGAGGTGGAACGGGAGATTCTCATCATGATGAGGTGGAACGGGAGATTCTCATGGTGATGAGGTGGAACGGGATGTTCTCATCATGATGAGGGGGAACGGGAGATTCTCATGGTGATGAGGTGGAACGGGAGATTCTCATGGTGATGAGGTGGAACGGGAGATTCTCATGGTCATGAGTTGGAACGGGAGATTCTCATGGTGATGAGGTGGAACGGGAGATTCTCATGGTGATGAGGTGGAACGGGAGATTCTCATGGTCATGAGGTGGAACGGGAGATTCTCATGGTGATGAGGTGGAACGGGAGATTCTCATCATGATGTGGTGGAACGGGAGATTCTCATCATGATGAGGTGGAACGGGAGATTCTCATCATGACGAGATGGAACGGGAGATTCTCATGGTGATGAGGTGGAACGGGAGATTCTCATCATGATGAGGTGGAACGGGAGATTCTCATGGTGATGAGGTGGAACGGGATGTTCTCATCATGATGAGGTGGAACGGGAGATTCTCATCATGATGAGGTGGAACGGGAGATTCTCATGGTGATGAGGTGGAACGGGATGTTCTCATCATGATGAGGGGGAACCGGAGATTCTCATGGTGATGAGGTGGAACGGGAGATTGTCATGGTGATGAGGTGGAATGGGAAATTCTCATGGTGATGAGGTGGAACGGGAGATTCTCATGGTGATGAGGTGGAACGGGAGATTCTCATGGTCATGAGGTGGAACGGGAGATTCTCATCATGATGAGGTGGAACGGGAGATGCTAATCATGATGAGGTGGAACGGGAGATTCTCATGGTGATGAGGTGGAACGGGAGATTCTCATCATGATGAGATGGAACAGGAGATTCTCATCATGATGAGGGGGAATGGGAGATTCTCATGGTGATGAGGTGGAACGGGAGATTCTCATCATGATGAGGTGGAACGGGATATTCTCATCATGATGAGGTGGAACGGGATATTCTCATCATGATGAGGTGGAATGGGAGATTCTCATGGTGATGAGGTGGAACGGGAGATTCTCATGGTGATGATGTGGAACGGGAGATTCTCATGGTGATGAGGCAGAACGGGAGATTCTCATGGTCATGAGTTGGAACGGGAGATTCTCATGGTGATGAGGTGGAACGGGAGATTCTCATGGTGATGAGGTGGAACGGGAGACTCTCATCATGATGTGCAGCAACTGTGTGAAGCTTCATGTCAATATGGAAAAAAATCCTCTGTGAAATGTTTCCAACACCTTGTTTAATCTATGACACTAAAAATGAAGGGTCCAACTGGTATAACTTCCAATGGAATTTACTACTAATAGTGTAGTTTGCTGGAATGAGAAAGATTAATATAAAAAATAATAAAACAATTGGAAGTGTTTGCATATTGTCACACTTTGACCTTTCTAAATGAAAGTGATACTGAAGTCTTTCTGACCCATCAAGCTTTGTAACCGAACCTTAAAACCTACACTACCAAGAAAGAAACGGCCATATCTACACGACTGCTGGGACTTCGATATTTCATTTAATAATTTATCAGTCCCCTGAAGGGAAACCATATTATTACAGTTTAAATTATTGAGAAAAGAAATCAAAGCAGATGAAACTAAACGTGAAGATCTGCTGGAAAGTTGGTGGTGAAGCAGAGCAGAATGAACGTTAACATCCGACATTCCGATTCTCTCACTGGTGCATCCAGTTTAAGTTCATTTGCTGGTAACCAGCTTTTCAGTCTCTCCTCTTTTACTCCTGCTGCTCCATCCTCCTCCTGTATAGTCTGCAGATGTATCATAGTGCAGATTATCCTCCTTCAAGTTCTTCCAAGCTCTATTTTATCTGCCATGGTGACTAAAGGAAGAGACAGATCCTGACTTCCCAGACATCTCTCCTTCAACTCTTCTGGATCCAGGGACTTATTCCAGGCATTCATTTAACATCATTTGTTCCCACATGTAAACAACTTTCCTGTGAGGATAGTTTCTCATAACAGATGCTCAAAAAGTGCCAGAATCACCATCAGAAATCCCTGAAGCAGCACGCCATCCAAGCCAGCCAGGAAACTCTTTGAAACATCTGTTTTCATGGAAAACAGCTCAGAAGAAAATCTCAGGAACTCGCTGGGGCACAATATGGCCAGAGTTACTGAAAGAGCCTGACGCCGTTCAACAACTAATGAAAAACTGACAGCAGTGGTTCCCAGTCCTGCTCCTGGGGGCTCGGTGCCTCTTTCTGCACACCTGGCTCATATCAATGGATCATTAGCTGGCTGCTGCAGAAGCTGAGAGCCTGCTGACATGACCTATCCAGGGAATTCTGGGGGTTTGGAACGGGAAACATATAAAACAGGGCTAATCAATTCAGTCCTGTAGAGCCACAGTCGTGCAGATATTCAGTGTTTCCCTGCTCCAGTATGGAGGCAATTCTGTTCCATAATTCACATGAAGAGGGATTAACAGAAATGCTTTTAATTTTCAGATGATAGCTGCAACTTTTTACTCAAGAATCTTAATAATCCAAACTGCATTTTTATTTTTTCTCCAAGACTACTCATTTTGTAGCTTAATTAAAATGATGAAAAAAAAATTACATTTAAGATTTAATTTTCAAATCATGTCCAGCAAGTATGTACCAAAACTCAATTTGTAACATCACATCTGAAAATTAAAATGCTTTAGCAGAAACGATTTTACATTTCAAGGTCAAAGCTGCATTATTGGACTGATAAATAAAATTAAAGACAAATCATCCAAAATGCATTTCATTTTCACCTCCAGACTTTGGACGGGGAAATGAAAAGGACATTGCTTTTTTTTCATTTTCATGCCCACACCCACACAAAATGTTGTAGAATTCAGTTGGAATTTGCAAACCAAAGCGGCGCAGCAGAGTGACGTCGGTGAGTCCTCTGCTTCCTCAGCCCCCTGTCTGAGAGTGCTTTGCATGACACGGTAGACGGCGGAGAGCATTTGGAGCGATGCAGACGTCCCACGCTGCTGCTGCCACTTTCAGAATCGCTGCATCTGTCAGGATAATAACAACGTTCAAAGTCCTGGCAGTCACATGGAAGTTGGAGGATTCAGGTCAATTCATTTTAACCCTTTCATGCATTGTGGTCAACACTGTAAACACCTATTTACAATCTTTTTCTTGCATATTTATGAATGAGGATGATATATTTGTTAATAAACCACTTCAATGTATGCTAGCGAGTCATCCAATACATTGCCACTCACTGAAGAATAAATAAATATATATTATAGGACTGAACATAAATCCATAGATTGTAATTACACAAGTTTGCTTTTGTGATAAATAGGAGAATGGTACAGCTATACTTTATAGAATATTTACATCATATGCTTATAATTTTATTTCATTTTTATAAATTTTATATAAAATACATTAAAATAAATCAATATATCAAATAAATTCAAAATATCATTTCTAAACAAATTTATCATTGCCTATGTCTGTAGAGGTATTTAAAAAAATGTGGCATTGGTTTTTATTAATGCATGAAAGGGTTAAAATGCACAACAATTTATTACCTTTATATTGTTTATATTGCACCAAATACTTATTTTACTTTTATACTATTTTACTTATTTACTTGTATACTTGGCTTTATATATATATATATATATATATATATATATATATATATATATATATATATATATATGTAAAGCCAATGTGTTATTTCACATATGTTACAGTTTATCAGCCCAGTGTCCACGCAGAAAGCATGGAAATGGCTGATGGGACTTTGTGATGCAGCTCTTGCAGGACATCATCTGATATTTGTTGAGATGGAAGCAGCAGTTTCATATTTCATAGCAAAAGACATGATTGTCTTTGCAGCCATGAGTGAAATATTTGGACCACTTGTCCAAGTCAACAGGTGACATCTGGACCATATGTGGCCTGCAAGAAGCTCGCCAGTGCTGTAACTTGTTACTATCTGCTATCTGGCCTGAGAGACGTAATTGGAACAATAGCCTTTTTCTTTTCTGACTGCTTGGTGTGTGACAGCCTGCAGCAAGGTTCACCACGAGCATGTGCTCAAGCACACACACTGACTTTTCAATAGTTCAGCGAAGGCTTAGCACTGCACAGGTTGCTTTTTGGCTGACGTGCACAGATCCTGTGACACAGTGGTCAGTTTTGCTGATGCATGTCATACATGTTTAGATGTTCTGATTTGGCAGGACTTTTGCGGTGCGCAGATTCACTGATGTTATTGACGTACAACTTTACAGTGCAGAGCTGGCAGAAATATGGATTATGCAGTTAGAATAACGTGTCTTCTCATCAGGGCATCAAATGGTCATTCAGTGCACTAGGATGTTGGATTTGTCCTTCTCTTCACTATGAAATCACCTCTGTACCTGTAATTCAATTAAATCCAACTTTATTTGTACAGCACTACTTCACAACAATGTTGTCACAGGGAACTTTATATGCACATCATTTAGAGCCAATTCATACATATCCTATCATAGAAACCAACTGACTGCATCGAGTCATGACTTGGATCCAATCCTCC
Organism: Telmatherina bonti; assembly: GCF_933228915.1. Lineage (NCBI taxonomy): Eukaryota > Metazoa > Chordata > Actinopteri > Atheriniformes > Telmatherinidae > Telmatherina > Telmatherina bonti. The sequence goes on from NC_136625.1 coordinate 34,865,153, forward strand.
ATCCTGAGCTGCACACGGCGACAGTGGGAAGGAAAAAACTCCCCTTTAACAGGAAGAAAACCTCCGGCAGAACCCAGAAATTTTGTTCTAAGTTTTTTAGGCCCAAAGATAACGACCTCTGTCTTGTCTGAGTTTAAAAGGAGAAAATTCAGAGTCATGCAGGTCTTGATATAAGACATCTTTGTAATCTAAGAAACTGATTGGTTTCATCTGGCTTCATGGAGAGGTAGATCTGAGTGTCATCCGCATAGCAATGAAAACTGATACCAGATAAAGAGTAAGATTGAACAACATCTTTTAAAAGAGAAACTTGTGATAAAATATTTTCAATAATTCATGCTTTAATTAATTTTCTCTAATTAAATCAAATCAAACTTTATTTCATGAGCACTTTTCATGCCATGTGCAACACAAAGTGCTTTACAAGATAAAATCAAGTCATAAGAATGAAATCAAACAGTAGATAACAAGACATTTTAAAACAATAGACACAAGCTCTTTCCACACACTCACACACACACACACACACACACACACAAGGACATAGAGCAAACTCCCCCAATATTTTATTGGCACTCACAGTGCCAATAAAATATTTATGTAATTAAATAAAGAATTGATCCTTTATATGTTTGATTATATATTCCTTATTATCACTTTTTTTGTATATTCTCAATTATTAAAGACTTTTGTCTTTGTAGTTATACTGACAGCGATAGTGTTTGCACTATATACTTTTTGTTTGCACCTCTGGCACCAAACTCAGCTTGGAGGATCTTTGGAGAAGTCTTTTCTCATTGGGTAGTGAGATTTGAGTAAAGCTTCAAAGATGCAGAAGTTCTACAGGGTGCTGGCAGACTTTCTGAGGCTTTTCCATTATTCTGAGAGGCAGATTTACTGAGATTTCTTCACCAGTCAGCTTGACTGGATTCAGACTTCCATACAATTTTACAAAATTTCATTGCAAACGGTAGTTTTTACTTTGAATTTAACTTTTGAAAAGATTAATTTTCTCTCTTTGATTTTTTAAAACAGGATTTTCTTTCATCTTATTGACACTAATGGTATCCCATAGATGTAAGTTTAATCTTTTCCGACTCAGACCAAAGCTTGTAGAAAAGTCAAATGTACACTCTTTCTTCAAGGGGTTTTATTTCAGAGTAAGGCAGGTGAATAAACGAGAACGGCAGCCATGTTCGCATTCAGGGGGGCCGAGACTGAGCGTTAAACGGGGACTGTGGGTTGGTGGGCTCGCGGCCCTCTGAGGGAACATGAGTTAGGCTAATGTGTGAGTCTGTTTAACAAGCGTGCTGTGATGGCAGCGCCTCAGTGAAGGGAGAGAGTTTATGGAGAGGACGAGCCTGTGGGAGGCATCAGGAATAAGAGCTAACGATATGTCAAGAACAGCTCAGACAGCTTGCTTTAAAAGCCAAGAGGGAACTCTTCCTTCACTGTACAACGTCAGGTCTCCTCACAAAGGAGCTGCAGACAGGTTATTGATTACTGTATTTCAATTTAGGGTCATGTTTTATACTTTTATTTTAAAATCCCGTAGTGATGCTTACTGTCGCCTGTATGTGTCCTAATTAACCATCCACTAGTCCTTTTATAAGAAGTCATTTTATGTGAGGCAGATGCGGCTGGGCAGTGGGGACATTATAGCTTCTCTTTTTTTTTACCTTCAACTCTAAGTGTTGTCATCAGAGAGCCATTAAAACCCCATTCAATTAGCATAAAGGCATGTTCATTTAGAAAATTAAGAGTGAGGTTGTGCTCAGCCAGCAGTAATAAGAGGCCTGATGTAGACCGGAATAATGATAAGACATTAAATAATGTGCCACCAATCCAGCAAAACAGAATGAGACTTGCAAACCAAATGAGATCCGACACACCACCGTTTGGATTAAGTGTCACAGCAGATAAAGATCCTCGATGCAGCTTCTCCAAACACTGCTATATAATCACCCGAGATCAGCTTTGTTTTAAAGTTTGACTGATGGCTTTTTAATGCAATACTGGCTTTTTTTTTCTAGACTGAAGTGACTTTGTCTGTGATGCATCTGTTGAAAAAAAAGTGCCTATTTTCACATCAAAAATGGCAAGTATTTGATTATTTTTGACAGGGTGGAAAATCTACTCAATCAGCATGAGCTACAGACCATCTTTTGGCTCTAAAAATAGCGATTTAAGAGAGGCAGCTGACAGCCTTAGTCACTGGATTTTTAAGATAGCGCTTCAATTAGTAGTCAGGCGGACATTAAGAACAAAGGAAACCTCAAATAATGCAAGATTTATGCAAGTAAGGGCACATTCACATCAGCCTTTTGGATTCGAATCTGTGTGCATTTGTTCGATAAGTCCACTTTGTCTTGGAAAATGTGAATGCGCCAAACAAATTCTGATTCAGATCAAAGAACTGGACTCGGTCTGCCTACAAACCCAGGTTTCTGTCAGTTTCTAGTGGACCAAACACAGGAAGAGGACTAGAAAAAAACGTACTCCTTGCATTGGAGGTAGTTTTGCTTTGTGGGTAAATACAGAGATCTTCTTCTGCCTCTTCTCTTGATCATACTGCGTCCATTGTTGCAGTGTATTTCTGCAGTATACTTGTATTAATATAGTACAAGTGTACTATCAGACAAAAATTCAAAACACAAAACAGCGAATTTTGTCTCCATGTTTAGTTTGCAAGTGGAGGAAACAGAGTTTTCTTCTTTCGCCCTGTCCTCCCGTTTGCCAAATATTAGTGCAGCGCCACCTCTGGCGGGAATGGTATGGCTCGAGAACGACACCTCACCTGCTCACACCACGACCATCCAGGCGGTTGCCAGAGAATTTCCCGTATTTTAAAGTCCAGAACTTCACAGGTATGCGTAGAACTGAGGCGAGTCCCCAGTCGGACTGATTGCAGACTATCCTGATGTGAATGCACCCTAAACGATTCACCAGGAGATGAACCATCAGAAAAGTGGCTGCTAGAAAAGATGAAGAGCTTAAGTTTATTATCTGCAAACCAATATAATTGTTTATGTTGTTATTCCATGAGATTATCTGTCATGCAACACAGGAAATGGAGAAAAGTGATTGGATGCTTCAGAATATTTCAGACCTTCCTATTTCCTTCCCACCATCAGACGCCATCAGCTTATTTCATTTTGAGAGCCGCACAATGAAATGGTGAGAATTGCTTCGTTACCAAGATTAACAACAACAAAGGCTTTTGGATTTATACCACCTCTTTTTATAATCAATGTGTGCTTGTGCAACTCCCCTCCAAACACACACGCACACACACACACACACACACACACACCAAACAGAGCAGTGTAACCAGAAGGTTGCAATTCTTCACCCCCGATCTCTCATTATTGCAGCAGCACTAATAGTGCAGCGAGGATCAAGGTGCTGTGTGGAGATGAAAGAGGAGATGCAAAGGATTTATAATGCTCCCCAGATCAGTGATAAAGCACGGCGTAAACAAAACTTTGCCCAAGGTTTGCGCCACCAGGGACTTGGGATTTAGTCTCCTGATTTAGCGTCATCCTCTTTAAACTCGTGGCATTAAAAAGGCAGAAAGCCGAAAGCCTGATGAGGCCAACAAAAGCTGGAAACTGCAACATCTGAACACAGCTTTTTAAAAATGCTATTATTATTTTAAATACTATTATAATTTTGGAAATCTCTCTCCAGGACAGAAATTTCCTCTCAGCAGCTCTGAAACAAACTGCTCTTTAATCAGCTTTTTTGGAGCATGAGGACCCTTGAAGCGCAATCTCTCTTAATGATAATCATCAAGTTCACTTTCAGTTGCATTCAAGGTAGTCTTGAGCGTAAAATCCCGACTGTGGCACCACTTCTCTTTGTTTCTCCGTGTGAATGACACAGTGAAGTGAAGGAGATGTGCAATGTGCTGGAAGTTGTTGGAAAATGTTTCATCATCACATCCAAAAGTGCAAAAGAAAAACCACCATCTCTGCTGAAATCTCTTACAGTTTCACCCTCAAATGTTTATCCCCCAAAACTCCCCCCCCCCCCACACACACCCCCAAAAAAACCCAAAAAAACTCATGCTTTAATTATGAACAGAAACAGTGTCTTTGTCTTGGGGGAATAATGTAACAAGATCAAAGTCCGAGTATGCGGACTGAACATGAACGGCGCTAACAATGTTCAGCAGACTTCAGCAGCCACCATGCATGTTTGTCCCACATTGTGACATGCACTAACTGCCTCACACACTCTGTGTTATTAATATTTCAAATCATAAACAAACAATTAGTTCTCTTCATTTATTCAGTAGTGCTGGGTGACACCTCCGAGCCTGGCAGCACTTTCAGCACTCCCAGTTCACATCAATCAAACTGGGCTGACTCACACACTCGCACACAAAAGCCATCAGGAGGCTGTTTTGCGATTAAGAGGGAATAAGTTCTCCTATAAAAGCGGGAAGAATCAGCACATTCAGTCTGCAGGGACTGCTGGAAAACAGAAGCTGCCATAACCTGGCAAACAGCAATCTCACAGCCAGGAATCCTGCAGTCCATAATTGAGAGGAAGCTGCCATCTCCACAGACAGCTGAATTTAGTAATTATGTCTCAAAAATCAAAAGCCATTCATCTCTCCAAACGGAATTCGCCAGCAGAATAAATAAGCAGATCTGGTTTTAGACCGTCGATTGCGCGGATCAGACGTAAATATGTGCCATTGTGCTGGTGGAGTAACCATTGTGGTAATGTCAGTACGAGGCTTAGGGCTCTAGGAGCAAAGAGAAAACAGGGTGAAGTCATATTAGTGGTGACTAAGCCACTGACTAAGCCCACCTCAAGTGGAAATAAACCACCCACCTAAATGCCCTTTGAAAGTTGTGTCCTCTCTCACTAAGCTGTCTCTTCAATTAAGCTGGAATCTGGGCGAGCAAAGCCAGGTTGTCAACCATTCAGCTCAACTGGGTCACGGTAAATCCAGTCCAGTGGTCCTAAGCAGATATTAACAAGTGTGCACATGCTTACAGGGACAAAACAGGTTCAGGCTTTTATACTCCTTTAATATTGTGGAATTGCTCTCCATTTTAAAAGGATATAAATAAATAAATACACAAACAAGACTTAAGTTCCCTCACACATCTGCAGCTGTGTGAGGCTGCCAGCCCACCCGCTGAGCTAAACGTGACAGTTAAAGTGTCTAAAGGCAAGTCACGATGCAAAATTTAGACTTCATCCTCCAGGATTTTCCCTCTTCACAGAAATTACAGCAAAAATTAACGCTGTGTTTAAATGCTGCTTTCAAGTCGATACTGTACATGTTTTCATTTATCATGTTATTGATAGCGACTTCCCTTAGTTGTCCATGTTCTCTGAAATAAATTAAATGAACAGAAAATACTTTATTAATCCCACAGGGAAACTGCAGTGTACTAGTAGGGTTTCTTAGCATAAACGCATGCATATAAACATATAACATGCAAAGGATGAGGCATACAAGCTGTTTTAAGGGGAAGTAGAAAATATGTTCCTTATTTGATTAGAGGTTTTAATTACTAAACACAACATATTGCACATTCAGCAACTACAGCTTACACACCAGATGCTGTTGAAAAGATAATAGCCATAGAAAAGAACCAACACCCAACAGTGGTATTCAGTCCTTAGTCATTTTCTGAACCGCTTAATCCAATTAAGTGATATTTTCATATTTGAAGCTTTTATACTGTAGGCAATGATATGTTGATATCATGATGTAGATATGGAGTTAAAGGATCAGCATAAGCAGGTATTTAAATGAGGGAAAACTATGTGTGCAACAAAAGACACAAAATCTAATGTACAGAATGTTGTCTGGGGGGTCTTGTAGGGGTCATTGTTGGGGCCATTTATGTGGAGTTTATAAATAATATGTTAAAATAAACCAAACAATGTCATTTGTTGGAGACGGTAATGTACAACCTTACGGTCACAGCTCTAGCTAGCTGCCTCAACAATGGAGGGGTGGAGTAATTTTAGTCACGCCCCTCCAGGTCTCACTCTCATCACCAACGTGAGCATTGCAGTCCCCCAGCAAAACAAAGGAGTCCGTAGAAGGAGTTCTCTCCTACGTTCTGTCCAAGGAACCCAAAAAGGGTGGGTACTCTGAAATGCTTCATCTGTCCAGGCACAATAACAACAGTCAGGATCTATCCCCCCACCTGAAGGCATAAGGAGGCTACCCTCTTGTCCACAACTCTACAGGCACAAAGTCGAGGGTAATGAGTACCCACATCTGCTAAATTCCTCTTGCCGGGAGCAACTGCAGAGTGGAAGAGGTTCTGGCCTCTCACAAAGACCCCATTTCCAAACCCACTCTGTGGGTTGACGTGAGTCCAACTATATCCAGCCAGAATCGCTCAACCTGCACCAGCTCAGGTTCCTTCCCTGCCAGAGAGGTGATGTTCCACATCAGCAGAGCTAGTTTCTGCAGCTGAGGATCGGACCGCTACCATCCCAGTCTTTGGTTGGCACCCAGCTCACACTGCATCCAGCACCTCCCAACCAGCTCCCACAAGTGGTGAGTCTACAGAAAGGGAGACCCATGTCACTGGGCCCAATAGAAAAAGGACAGGCTACCAGGCACTTGCCCCCATGCCCCACCTCCAGGCCTTGCTCCAGAGAGGAGCGCTAGTGACCCGTATCAATGAAAACAAACCTTGGACCAATGTTGTTCTGCATCAAAGCTGTTTTTGAGTCTGGTCCCTCCCGTAAAGACCTGTTTTTCATGGGTGACCCTTCCAGCAGTAATGCATCATAAGTAGCAATATTACTTTTTTTTGTAGTGAAGTAAAGTAAAGTATTACACCTGAATCAGACTGATCAGCTGCAGTGTGAAATCATTCTGCTATTAGAGATCTGAAGATGTCAGAGGTAGTTTGATCAGAAGGCAGCCGCAGTTCTTCCTGGAAGCTGATAATTGATGAGCCACATGAACATTTTCTTAGCTTCTAGTAGCATGTATCATCACAGTTTGACTTCATTTTAACAGGGTTAAAATCTATTCAGGGGTCCTGGAGAGGTGGAGGGTCTGTCGGTTAGTCAAACCTCTGATTAAGGAGGAACAGTATGGTTTTTGTGTCATAACTGTAAATATAGATCAGCTCTACACCTCCTCAGGTTCTTTGCCCAATCAGTCTACATTTGCTTTGAGACCTTGAGAAGGTCTTGAGAAGATCATGTTCCCTTGGGGACTCCTGCGGATGGCATTCGACCTGTCCAGTATGACTGGTGCCTGAGTCTGTGTACACATTGCCAGCAGTCAGTCAGACTCATTTCCAGTGAGTGTTGGACCCCACCAATATACCCTTTGTCACCAATTCTGTTTATAACTTTTATAGAGACTACTTTTAAGCCCAATTGAGTTGTTGAGGGGATCCAAATTGGTTACCTCCGTATTGGATCTATGCTCTTTGCAGATGATGTGTTTCTGTTGGCTTCATCGAGTCGTGATCTCCAGCAGTTGAGTGTGAAGTGGTTGGGTTGAAGATCAGCACCTCCAAACCTGAGACCATGGCCGTCAGCCGGAAAATGGTGAAGTGTCCTCTCCGGGTTGAGAGTGATGTCCTACCTTTGTTCACACGTGAGGCAATGGAACAGAAGTTGTCAGACGTTATTAAGGTTTCTACTATGCTAGTAGCAAATATTTAAATCAGCTGATCATTTATAATATAGCACAAGATTAAGGCCAAATGGTAAAATAAAACATTAATGTTTGAGCACTTCTGTTGTGAAACTTTGCAGCATTTTCTTCTTGAAGTTGTTTTTGCGTTTGTTAAAAGGTTTTGTGATTGACGCACATTTACACCCGTCAGCCACTGTACTTCTCTAGTCTATTTTTTACCACTAAAAGCACTTTTACACCTTTGCAACTTAGTAGTTTTTTGTACCAACCCCCCAGTTGCCAGACAACAAATTAAAAAATGCAGACATTTCACTTAAATGCCCTACTGCCTGCTAATTCTGAAGCCAGGTCTGAAATTTCTCCTCTATAGTCGCCATCAAAACTCCTGACCAAAGTAGCGCATTTACAGAGTTGCATTGTAATCAGAGCTTTGCAGCTTGTATATATAACTGAACTTCAGCTACATGCAGCTTCCAAACCAAGAAACCGCAGCTTCTCACATTGCTTTATGTCCTGATGACAGAATCCTCAAACGCGTCTGTGCCCTTGTTATCCCGCGTTGTAAGCCTGCCATTTTGTGCTTTCACTTTTCATTTCCGCACACATTCATCAGGCATAATACCGAGGCTAATTTAAGGGTAAATAATTGTCACCTGCCCGTGTTCCTCGCAGCAGGTGTGCTTTGTGTCTTTAATGACTCCTCACTCTACCGCCAAACACAGCGGGACCTAAAAAGCAACACAAAAGGAGAAAGTGGGATGTTCTTTGAAAGTGAGATGTGTCTATCCTCCCTGCAGGTAAATGCGTGCGTGCTATGAGCGTGTACATTTTTCAGATGATGATGATGAAAGAGCGCTTCAAGCCTGGCTGAAGATGAAAGAGATGTCTGCGCTCCTCTCTGGATTCATTACTCTCAATTCAGGTGTCTTTTAAACACTCCGCTCCTTCACCGTTCCTCCCTTCCACCTTTTCTATCCTCGCCAGCGCCCACCCTACCTTATTAAGCATGCAACCCTCCTCCCTGTCCTCACGCCACAGTCTAATGTTAGATCTCCATGTCCACAGCTCAATGAAGTCATCTTCACCCACAGACATCCACTAATATAATCACAAGATCCACAAAGGACTTTGATGGACAAATTGAGACAAATCGACCAAATTCCAGAGGTTGCTTCATTTTACTTCCTCACACTAAGTTCCTTCAAGCAAATCCAATCTTGAGTGTTTGAGATCTAATATGTGAATGCTTTGCAAAATGTGTGTTAACACTCACATGCCAATGAGCTGGAAGCCTCAAATGCTGTTTAATACTCACATTGTAACGGAGATACAAACAAAAGCTTTAGTATTCTCATCTTTTTATTTCTTTTATCCTTGTTGTTGCTCTAGAATCATTATACGGAATAAATTGGGCAAGGTTGGATGGGCCAGGCTGCCTGCTGCGCCATTGCTATTTTTCTCTTTTGTTTTTGAACTGAACTCCGTCATCATTATAGTTTCTGTTTCTTCTGTCTTTTCATTAGATCTAGGTTGGCTGTCATCTGCAGAGTGCTAGCACAAAGGCTCTGTTGATACTGGCAATGCTGTTTAAATAATGTGACTTCTGGCAAACATCAAAACTATTTGAATGTCTGCTTTTTCATTTTATATGCACACTGCTGGAGATGATGTGAGCTTTGTGACATGGTGCATCATCCTGCTGGAAGTTTCAATCAGAAGATGTTACACTGTGCTCATAAAGGGATGGACATGGTCAGCAGCAACACTCAGGTAGGCTGTACTGGTTAAACCATGTCATGACAATTCTTCCTTACATCCACAATTAAGTGTGAAGCTTGACACTATCACACTTGTTCCTACATCTGGTGCCCGGAATCTTGGTGTCATGGTGGATGACCAGTTGACCTTCAAGGTCCATGTTGCCTCGGTTGCCCGTACCTGCCGATTTGCTCTCTACAACATCAAGAGAATCAGACTGTACCTGACAGAACACACAACACAGCTTTTGGTTCATGCTCTGGTCATTTCACGCATCGATTTCTGCAATTCCCTACTGGCAGGTCTGCCTGTATACTTTATTAAACCTTGGCAGATGCAGCACATCTGGTTTTCAACCAACCCAAACGAGCTCATGTCACTTCGCTGCTAATCGCACTTCACTGGCTTCCGGTCGCAGCACGCATCAAATTTAAAGCTTTGCTTCTGGCTTACAAAACAATAAACTCAAACGGCTCCCATCTACCTTCACTCCCTAATCCAGACCTACACTCCCTCTCGACAGCTACGTTCCACTAGTGAAAGACGCCTCGTGTTACCACCAATACGTGGAACTAAATCACTAGCCAGACTCATTTCCTCTGTTGTGTCACGATGGTGGAACGATCTCCCAAACTGGGTTCACTCTGCAGAGTCCCTGTCTACTTTAAAGAGCAAGCTATACTCAGGTAGGCTGTGCTGGTTAAACCATGTCATGTTGGTACTAAGCGGCCAAAATGGGCCAAGACGTTAACTTCCACACCATCACACCACTATTGCTTGAAGTATGTGGCACCCTGAGGGGTCCTCTGCTCCTTTAGACCACCTGCTTAAAGGTTGGATGTGTTTTGTGTTCAGAGATGCTATTCTGCATATCTTGGGTGCAACCACTGCTTATTTCACTTCCTGTTGCCTTTCCATCATCTCCAACCAGTCTGTCCATTCTCCTCTGACCTCTGACATTCTGGTCCAGACAAACTGCTGCTCGCTGGATATTTTCTCCTCTTCAGACCTTCTCTGGAAACTCTAGAGATGGTTGTGTGTGAAAATCCCAGTAAATACTCAGATCAACTACATTGCCATGTTCAAAGTCAGTTAAATCTCCTTTCTACATCATTCTGATGCTCAGATTCAACTTCAGGAAGTCTTCATGATCAATTCTATTGACTTGCTGCCATGTGATTGGCTCGTTAGATATTTGTGTTAACAAGCAATTGAACAGCGCGTCTGATAAAGTGGCAGTGAGTGTTTAATTGATATTCTGCATGTTGTGTCAATGTGGCAGCGAAGTGGGGACAAAAAGTCTGCCTTGTGTTTGATCCCAGCACACTTGGCATGTTGATGCTGGTGCTCTGTAAGTCAACCCGACTGCCTGGCGGAGCTGATAACCGTGTTGCTTCTGTCACTGCCCATCCTCCTCATACAGCCACTTTCATCTCCTGGCAGGATCCGAAGAAAAAAGAAAATATCAACATCTTCAGGACCTATTTCACAGATCATAAAGCATCAGACATGCAGGTTGTCAATGCCAGCTCTGATCTTCAACACCGTCCTCTTAAAGCCCGAAAAAAAGATTGAATGATTTGTGCATTTCAAAGAGTGGATTCTTTGGCCTAGCTTCACCACGGTACCCCTGCTGAGGGCATAATGTGTTGGATGGAGTGCTGGACCATGAGGCTGAGAGTCCCAGCAAACCCGTGTGGTGAAACGTCACACACATTTGATGAGCTGTAAGGATAATATCCTCTCACTCATCATGGACGAATCTTACGTTTTCCACCTCACTTTGTTCCCTTTCAAACACCCTCTGATCCACTATAATACTGTGAAAAGAAAGGTGAATAAACTGGTAACAGTACTGTGGAGGGAGAAAAATGACACAATGAAACACATAAATACAGCATTGAATAATGAAATGAGTCATTAGGTTATTAACATGGGAAATAAATGCATTAAATGAATAAATGTATTAATAACTGCTTAAATATGCCATTTTATATAGAAGTCAAATGTTTATTTACTTGAATGTGTCAGTAGGTATTAAAAATGAGAAATAAATTAATTTATCATATACTAAATAATTAATTTAATGTGTTTTTTATGTAATTTGACTCAATTAAACAGACATTAACTTACATATAATTATCCTGCAATGTAATTATTTCATGTCTTCTGAGATGCAGTGTCCACGATGGACTGACGTTTGTCCCGGGTGAAGCTGCCTCTCGCCCAGTGGTTGCTGGGAGAGACTCCAGCTTCCCCATAAGGCTGAACTGGACTAAGTGGAAGGATTAATTCAAACTAACACAGCAGCTTGTACACAGATTCTGACATCTGATTGGCTAATTGGCTCACCAAGGCAATATATTTCATTCATTTTAATCCCAAATGAACGATCCCAGCAGTCAAAGTGCTGTGGTAGTTTTTATTCGTGGGTTTTATGGCTAAACTTATCATTTTAGTTAAAAATCCTAAAAAGTGCAATTTCATCAGTAGCGAAGGTTAAGAGGTTGAACTTTAGGTGATGGAGAATATCGATTCATGATGCACTGCAGCGTGGTCACCGTGAAATTATGAATTATGCTCTAATGATGCATTATGTCGAAATAAGTATGTTTCGACATAAAATTAAATTAGATTTAAATAAAACTGAACATCAATTAAGTCAATGGTACATTATTTTCCAGTATGAATAAATAAATAACCAATGTAACTTATTAATAAATGCTGTGTGTGCTGTGTGTATCTAATTGTGGCTCATTTTCTATTTATATTTACAGGTTTGTATGTTTTTTTTAGTACTTTTAGGTGTTGTGTAGTAGTGTATGGGGTGTGTACAGTATACATTGTGTGTAACTGTTTGATACTAAACTTTTTTTGTATTATAAAGGCATTAAAGATCACAGATTAATTTAATCTACAGGAACAATGAAATATATGGAATCACATACCATACTGTATCAAATCTTATCGCATCTTTCTGCACTCCAAACACAGATGTTATTTTTAATTATTGCATAAAGATTATCAGGTTGAACTTGTGCTGAATTTCATCACTAAAAAATGCTGTGCTTGTTGCTAACTGTGGAATTATCCTGTAACAAATTCTGACAATTAGTATTTTCAGTCAGGTGCTACCTGCAGGTTTTACAGCTCAGCTTAATCATCTTGTGATCTGGAGAAAACGAAGCTTGTTTTCTTGCAATAACCAGTGTATTTCCAGAAATCACTCATTCATTATCCTAACCGCTTAATCCAATTCAGGGTCATGGGGAAGCTGGAGCCTATCCCAGCTGTCTTTTGGGCGAAAGTCCATTGCAGAGCCACATAGAGACAAACAACCACTCATGCTCACACCTTGGGGAAATTTAACCCAACATTGGGAGGAAACCAGAGTGAACGCAGGGGAGAACATGCACACTCCAAACAGAACTCCACTGACCAAACCTTGCCCCAGCCAAGAATCAAACCAGTGACCTTCTTGCTGTGAGGTTGCATTGCTAACCACTATGCCACCATGCAGTCATTTCCAGAAACCAACGGGCTGTTTTATAGAGATAATAGTGAAAAATAAACCTGAAAACACACTTTGAAATCTTCAATCAAAAATCGAGTCATTTCAGGCATGGCTGCTCTCTTCTGGTGTTGCAAACAAAATTCCTTTTTTCCACCTTTGAGTTGAGTCATGTAGCGAATAAAATCCTGACATTTTCTCTCTATGTTTCATAAAACCTATCCAAACAGGTGGATTTGGGGGTGAAAAAAAAAGTGTAAAACAGTGAAAGCATCTGTGTTTATAATGTGTATTTTAATCTACAGGCAAACCCCAACAGTGACAAAAGGAAATAAACATGAAGAACTTTAACATGAAACTCCGAGAAAATAAGTGGAAAACCAAAGAAGCATTTAAAAATAAAAAAATGCATGAGATGATCAGTTTATATTTCATCGGTTTCCTTTGTTGATTGATTGTAAATTAGCAAAAACGTCATTTCCTCACACAAACACACCTTGGTCAAGTTAACATTACTTCCAATTCTGGACTAGTGACATCATTTACATCAGCTAACGCATGGTTTTATACTCATCATTTGTTATCTCTACAGATTGGTGGATTGGACCTCCTGTCGTACTCGGCCACGCCATCATTGTTTCACAGTCCTGGTGCTGACTCAGCCATACGGATGGGATTAGAGTCCTGCCATAATCTGAAACCAAAACATACGTTTTGAAACGCTGAAAGTCAGATTTTTTCCAATTTTTTTTTAGAGTGTAAGTTTCAGAGTTTCAAATCAAAGCAGCGAAAGAACGCTGCTAAAAATCATGTGACCGTAACCTCGCAGCCGAGTGGACGAAGCACCACTGTTGGAAGTTTGAAACTGCAAAAGAAAAAGCAGTGCTGCACCCAGAGCTCACGTAAAAAAATGTTTGCTGAAGATTTTAACATTTAAAAACACAAGTTTCAAGGTTTTAAACCATTTTTGCAAACATGCAGGCAGCAGTTTTCAGATCTCATATTCCAAAGTTCATTCATTCATTCATTCATTTTCTGAACCGCTTAATCCAATTCAGGGTCGCGGGGAAGCTGGAGCCTATCCCAGCCGGCTTTGGGCGACAGGCAGGGTACACCCTGGACAGCTCGCCAGTCCATCGCAGTATTCCAAAGTTTCAGAGGTTTTATTGCAAACTAATGAGGTGGGATAACAATGCTGCATCTGAAACTTTGAAAATGTTGACTTGAAAACGGCAAGGCTGCAACAAGAGGTTTGAATCTCTGAAAACCTGAGGCTGAAACTCTGTAATATGCATGTTAGACTCATGAAAAATAAAATTTTGAAGAATCTTGCAGATTCAAACTTTTTTCAGATTTCAAAATGCTGTTCACAGTTTCTGAGCTTATTTCCAGATTTGAAAGGTCTGAAATATAAAACACCGACTCTTTGAAACTCAAAGAGTCGGGGTTTTTTTTTCAGTTTCAAATTATGGCAGATTTTATTTGGCCCTTTAACAAAATCTAAAAGAAAAAAAAAAAGTAACAATTTATTCTTTGGTATTTTCACAATTTTTCACCATGTGACATGCCAACATTTTGTGGTCCACCAGGATATTCTACGATGTGCAACAGGGTTTTGAGTAAAGTTTCTACCATAAAGTGATGCAAAGTGTCTCAGAAACTGTATGTATCAAATATAATACGTTTGGCTTTATAGGGATAAAACTCATGACTTCACTCATAACTAGTAAGATCAGTCTTCACAAGTTATTACTGATTATCGCTCCTGTTAATCAGCCCAGGTCACATTTACATGCATTCACACACATATGTGTGCTCTTTAATACAGTCACATGCATGCACACACACATTTATACAGACATTTCTGCTCTTTTCTATCCTGCAAATTCTACCTTATTTCATTTTTCTTCTTTCTCATGTTCTTTTACTTATTCATCAATAAGACATGTTTGTTTTGAAGAGAATCTGTTTTTTTTTTACTGGGTTTAGTATGTTTATATGGTCAGATGTTTCTGTATGTGTGTTATTTCTATTGGGGCCCCTTGGCCAGGACGTCTTCGTAAATAGGAATGAAGGACGAATGAATGCATTTTCCTGCTGCTGTGATTTGAAAAGAAACAACAGAAACACAATCCAAGTCCAGAATTTGTGGCTTTATTCAAAGACAGATCAAAAAAGGTTGAAACTGCAAGTGTTGCTGGTGTAAAAATATAGCTGAACTAATTGATAAGAGCATTAATAGAATACTGATTTGATATTCTCTGTGAAAATCTGCAGTCTGCAACGACTGCAATCTCCATCAGAAGAGATGCGTCTCTCCCTTTGTGATGCTCCGACAGCCTGCAGAGCGGCTTCTCTGCAGCCTGCTTCAGCGGCTGTTTACCTGAATTTTAGTCTTCAGCATGTAAAATGCAGGTCAGTAAAGCTTAGATGAGGTGACTAACACAGCATTTGCTGAATTTTTCTTGCTTGGCTGCTCTCACAAACACAGGTCTGTCCTGCAGAGTAAGGTCCAATGAAATTAACTGCTTTTTGATTGAATTTTACGCCCTTCAGAGTTCATCAGAGGGTCGTTTTTCTTATGCAAATTGACAGAAACTGCACTTACAAAGGATACCTGATATTTGTCTCATAGTTGTGTCAGTCAACTTCACATTGATTTGCTTTGTGTCTTATTGAACTGAACTGTAAGCTATAAAAAGGAAAATCTGTCATTTTGGATATTCTTAATGCTCAGGCTTTTTAGCCTTTAATGACCTATTTATAACTCATTCTTTTAAGTAGAGAACACTCAGTCACAGTCAGACCCTGAAAATTCAAACAAAATTTCCCAGATGGTTTGGTTCTTAATACTGAATATGACTCGACAGCTGTGATTTTAATATGAACAATACATTACTGGGCCACACGCGTTACCTATGGATGACCCCACAAACTGTGCCAGTATCTAAAATACCTTTGTACCTTTGTACCTACACTGTCGTGATTTAGGTTTAAGAAATGATTTTATGTAAAATTTTAGTGAATGATGAAACATTTCCAAAAGAAAGGAATGATCAACCCTTTTAACACCACAATGAATAGGATTTAGTGGACATTCTGACCACTTAAAGCTCAGTTACTTCTCTTCATAAGTGCACAGATATTATAATATTGTCAAAGTGGAGAACTATTTATCAGAAAAAAAACCTTGCCCTTTTGTCTTGGTTTTATTGTTTTTATGCATGATCTTGTGGATTTGATTTTGTGGGCAAGGGGACTGATCAACAATTAGCCACAGCTGGCATGCCTCCTCCCTGCCAGAGGATTGGCAGAGGACTGCATAAAAGAGAGCAGGTGTGGGAGACTGGGCTGGACTGACACGAACACTGGGACCAGCAACACCAACACCAATGGCAACGGCAACTAGGAGGGACAGCGTTGCAGTACAGGACAACGCCGATGACTGTGGCTGCTTCAGACACCGCGTCAGAACTGGAGCAAGGATCACCAGCCTGGAGAGAACCCAATCCCATGGTTGACACTCTTAGCTGTTGGGTGTGGGTGGGCTGGATGTGTGGTCTTAGCCCTCCTTGTATGTGTCTTCCCTGGCAGCGGCGTGGCTAAATCCAAGGCGGGCAGTGGCACAAACATCAGCGTGCATCCAGGAGGACACGCCCCATGCTGGTTGCAGTTGATTCCCCCCCTGCAGGACACTGGACTGCCCAAGGCTGACCCAACTTTCCTGACCTTGTGTGGGACAATTTTTAGAGGATTGTCTTAAGCAAAAGACTTTCTTTTTACCCAGAGACTTTTAATAAAAGTGTTTTTTTCCCCCCTCACATTTGTCCGACATTCCATTCCTTAGTAGTGGGAAATCGTCTGGAATCACAAGAACCCTATGTGATAATATTACATCATATTTTACTAAATTAGCAATGAAGCAATCATTGTGACTTCATTTGTCACAGAAAAAACTAAATCTAAATATTAATTTGCTTAGCCTTTAGGCCTTTACACACTGAGGTGCTGATGTGAATAAACAACACAAAATTGCAGATAATTCAGAGGTGAATTATCAACATTTCTATCTATGCACGCCAAGTGTGATGTGAAATTGTGAATAAATTATGAAAATTCTACAACTTGCAAGATGGATTTCACATTAAGAGAGACAACAGACAACAGGAACTGCTACTCCCTGCTGAGACAGGAGACATACATGTTAATGATGCAACACTGTTATTGGGGGGGGGGATAAAAGAGAGATAAAGAGCTCAGTGTATCAGGAAATGTCCCTCAGCAGTCTAAACCTATAGCAGCATAACTAAGGGATGCTAACCATCCCTAGCTATAGGACTTATCAAAAAGATAAGTCTTCAGCCTAGTCTTAAAGGTGGGGAGGGTGTCTGCTTCCCCAACACTAACTGGGAGCTTATTCCATAAGAGAGGGGCCTGATAACCAAAGGCTCTGCCTCCTGCTCGGCTCTTTGAGACTCTAGGAACCACAAGTAAGCCTGCAGTCTGCGAACGAAGTACTCTGCTTGGTATATAAGGAACAATGAGGTCTTTGATATATAGTGGTGCCTGGTTGTGGAGGGCTTTATATGTAAGGAGAAGGATTTTAAATTCTATTCTAGATTCAACAGGCAGCCAATGAAGAGAGGCTAAAACTGGAGAAATATGATCTCTCCTGCTGGTTCTGGTCAGGACTCTGGCTGCAGAATTCTGGATCAGCTGAAGGCTTTTCAGGGCATATTTAGGACAGCCCAGTAATAGAGAGTTACAGTAATCTAGTCTCGAAGTAACAAAAGCGTGAACCAGTTTTTCTGCATCACTCCGAGACAGAATGTCCCTAATTTTGGCTATATTACGTAAATGAAAGAAGGCTGTTTTAGTAACCTGCTTAATATGTGGGCCAAAGGACAGGTCAGGGTCAAATATTACTCCAAGGTTTCTCACTGTAGCACTGGAAGCTAAAGTAATGCCATCCAGGTTCATTACAAAACCGGAAAATTTAGCTCTATCAAGCTAATATTGATTGCGCTATCAATGTAAAGAGATTATCATAACTTCTGTTCATGAATGTAATTTGTACTTAATTATTGGAAGATAGCCATTGTTCTGTTTAGCATAGAATATGTTAGCATGTAGCATCATTCTCTTACTTAAGTTTGTGTTTAATGCTCGGTACATTGGAATAGTGGCTAAATATACTTTATTTCCTTTTCTGTATTGCAGTTATGACAAACCTGATAGGGATGTGGTGCATCAATAAAACATCTGAAAGACACGGCTCGTCTTAAACCGTTTAGGCTAAATAGCTACATTTAGCCGCTGAAAGAAGGCAATCGCTGGTAAAAAAGTTCTGTTGTGTCAGTTTGTCTTTATTTGTAATGTATAAAAATTAGCATAAGACACATCAGCAAGACAAAAGTAACCATAGTTATATGAATACAAGAATATTTATATCTACTCTATTCACTACGATGCTAATACTAATCAGAAGTCACAGCCACTGCAGTTCACATCTGCTTTCCTGCCTCCGCGCCATGGCTTTGCAGTGTGTGTGTTTGTTTTTAATTATTTTTCCACTTTCTCCAAACCTAGTACCAACTCCATTTAGAAGTCAGCTCAAATCAAATAAAAGTTTTTTTTTGTTCGGCGCTTTTTATGCACAAAGCAGGCACAGAAGCAACACAATCTTCCTACAGTTTTAGTTTAGTGAGGCAGGTGGTGTAAGGCCCAGAAGACAACGCCACCTTTGGAGTGACCCAAGGAAAACTATACAAGTACCCAGTAGACAAGTTCCACTCAACATAAAACTTATTTAAAAAGAAAATAAAAACTAAAATCAGGGTGGTTTGACTGGCTGGTGATGGAATAAGCAGAAGGGGCATCTCAAAAATAAAACAAACAAAGGTCACCCCACCAGAACATCACTCCATGCAATTGAAACGACTGGTGAGGATTGCATGCACACAGCAGTTGCAAAGTAGACTGCTCCACCAAAACAATCTGTCCACCACCAGCAGCAAATGGTAAATCTAAAAGGAGGTCAATACAAACAATTTGGTTAAAATACTAATATATAATATAAAACTATTCTGAGGTTTCAAAGTTTAAAAGAAAACTGTCCTTTGCAGGGTCTGATGCAGTCAGAACAGCTTATCATCAAAGCGAAGCAGCTTGTGGACTGCGACAGGGCAGTTTTGTCAGGGTAGCAGTGGACTTGGGCCAGTTTCCAGTGGCAGCAGCATAGGCATTCATCTAGGTCCTCTTTGTCTTAGAGGGCACAGGATTAGTGCAGTATAATTTAAGCAAAGGAGGACCGCATTAATACCCCCATCAGAGATTGGCAACTAGATACCGATCAGCAGGTTCCCACCTAGGTGAATCCTTTTATCACCACTCTGGAAGCCGTTACCTATCACAATATAGATTTTAAGAAAATATAGCCACCTGCAGTATAAAAAGTCAAAAGGCAGGGCAACCCACCAGTCCAGCCAGGACTTCAGGGCATTAAACAGGGAGTTCAGCTCTCACAAGAGTTCCTCTGTAGCACTGATCGTGGACAGGAGATTTATTTATTTATTTATTTTTTTTAACCTGCCTTACTCACCGCCACCGCTTTTATGCCATGGCCACCAATATTGGCTGGTGGCCAAATGTAATCAATTCACCTGAATTCAATCAGGTGAGTAACCATTACATTAGGGAACACCTGAAAATAAAGGTAAACATTCAGCTGCACCAGTGCTACCACATTTACCCAAACACTTCCCACAAACTGGTGACTTTTTGGTGTGACGTCATGTTGCTAACAACCAGACTGACTGGATGGAGCTCTATTTTCTTCTTCCTGTTTTTATTTTTCTTTTGTGACAGTTGAGTGTTTTATTTCTTGAGTAATCAGGCTTTTCTTTATGTTCAGGATGACTAATATCCAGAAGGTATTGTAGCGTCGTTTGAAATCTTCTGTCAGATACTAATGTTATGAGACACGTGACTCAGTGGTCTCTCTTTATCACCCACCACCGTACCGGTCACTAAGAAGGTCAAGATATGGCTTGTGTCAGCTTTTTTTCCATGGATGTTGAAATGTTTGTGGTTTATTTATTATTGTTTGTTTGTGAGTTTTATTTCATTTATATTCTCAGAGAAAAATAGACACTGAACATTTGATTTATTCTCAGCTCCTGTCCTCCAGATAAAACTAAGAAAATGGAAATGCTTCAGTCTGGTTTCAGGATAAATCTGCCGTGCCCTGCCTTCTTGCTTCCATTTGGCCTCACTTGTTTTGTTCTTCCTTTTCAGCCACAGCTGCACCTCTTCACGTAAATGAACACACCTGCCCACAGTTACCACCACGTCCCTTTAAAACCAACTCATTCCACCACAACAGTCTGTCATTGTATCCAGTTCCTATTGTTTTTAAAAAAAAAAAAAAAACCCTTGGATGACACACTGCTGCATGAATCCTTCTTTTTTGACATCTTCTGCAAAACCCATGACAAAATCATAGCACAGAATCTGTTTTGCTTAAGGTTACAATTCACCTGCTGGCATTAGACTCAGGAAAATGTGTTGTGTTGATTATTTTTGATGTCGGTGTTCACACTTACTGGTTGGCATACAGGAAAACACTTTTATGTGGTTTACTTTTGTATTTTAGAGACAGATCTTTCTCTATTACAAGATAAATTTTCTTTTTCTTCCCTTCTAAACAGGGGAGTGCCCCAGGGCTCAGTGTCAGATCCACTCTTAACTTTTTACATGCTCCTGCTTGGTTTTGCTTTTCGAGAGCACAATATTTTATTCTGTAATGTATGTATTTATTGGAATCAGCATGTCTTCTTAAGGTGAAAAGGTTGGATGGTAAATGTAACCTACATGAAAATGGGTCAAATAAGAAACTGTATTCATATCTATTTATTAATTCCTTTTGTTTTACCATTTTATGTCATGTTGGTTTTATTTTGAAAACCAGAAGTAGTGTACTAAAATATTTCCAGTAGCTCAACATCCAAAAGTTTTGAACTGACCGGCAGTGTTTCCCTGTGTGTTGAAAATAAGAAAAGAGGTTGGCGAACCATCCGAGAAGGTCTTTAATTGAAGCTGGCGTGTCCTGTTGGAACTTTCCTGGTCAGGTCTTCTTCACTGACCTTGAAAAGACGATTCTCCAGTCTTTGTATCCAACGAGGAAGACCAGAGATCCAGTGATGGCCTCCCAACTGAACTTTGAACTCTACCACACCATCCAGCCAACCCTGTGGTAAGATTGTGTCAGTCCCACGGCTCGACACCAGCGAGAGCCCACTTGATACGTTTCCCTTGACTTGACGATCCCTTGACTTTTGACTTGAACTTTGGATCCACATTGAACATCCCTCAAGGAAAATTTTATTTTTGTTTTCATTTACTTTAAAAGGCCTTTATGTATAATATTGTGCACTGTTAAAAATTGTCAACTAAAAGTTACTACCAATTAAATACCTATTTCTACTGGTTATTACATTACTTCTCAGCTCCCATGAACCTAGGTAGATGTGTAGATACTGAAGTGGGTTACATAAACAATTATTTTCAGTTAAATGAGGCCAAAACAGAGTTATTTTTGGTTCACCTGTTAGATAGATAGACAGCTACTTGGGTTCTCTGGATCCACAAACAGGCCAGATTTCTTGGCATTACTTTTATTCTAATTAGCCTCTGATAAACACATCTTCTCTGTTGGTAAATCTTGTTTCTTCCAGATAAGAGTAGCCAAAATACAAGCTGTTCCTCTCCTTGCTCACCTCAGCAAACATCCTCAAGGCTGGATTTCTGCACCTCCCCTTTATCCAAGTCTGTTTCTCAGACTGCACGTCTGCAGCTGCTACAAACAGAACCACCTCTCCCATGCCTCTCCACTGGCTTCCAGTAGACTCTCGCATTGAGTTTAAGCTTCTTTTACATGTTTTTAAAGCTCTAAAAGGTGCGCTCCTCTGCCTGTATACTTCCATGAGATGTCTACGATCTACAAATCAACAGCTTTTTTTCTGTCAGCGCATGTAGATGAGTGGGAAAAAGGGATTTTAGTGTTTCCATAATAGCTCCAAAGCTTTGGAACAGTTTTCTTATTTCAGTCAAAGCCTCAGCCTCCATAAATATCTTTAAAGCTTAAATTAAAATAATAATAAAACCTTTACACCCTTGTATTTTACCCATGTAAGACCTGACAGCTTTTATTTACGCACAGCTTTAGATGTATATGCGTGTTTACACGTCTCAGTTGGCGGTTACTGGAAGTTGCAAAGCAAATCCCAGTAGACTGTTTGTGCTGTTTAATTCTGAGCTCACACCATAAAGTTAAAAGGACTAAAATTCCCATCTGTGTATGAACAAAATCTCCAGTCAGAGCGAGTACTTCGTTCGGTTCATTCTTCATGCTACATCCTTCACAGAGGAGCTGGAACTGCTGCTACTTCATTATCTAGGAGACTAAAATGCATGTTCACTTGGGCGTGCCATTTTAATTGAA
The DNA here is from genome assembly GCF_933228915.1 of Telmatherina bonti. Lineage (NCBI taxonomy): Eukaryota > Metazoa > Chordata > Actinopteri > Atheriniformes > Telmatherinidae > Telmatherina > Telmatherina bonti. The sequence goes on from NC_136625.1 coordinate 34,887,569, forward strand.
TGACTGTAGTGATTAACTTGCACATCACCTCAACCCAACACGCCAGGAAACAGCTCTTATCTTTGTATCATAGTCATGAGAGGTATTTCCAGAATGACTCAGGTCCCTGAAGACATGTTATCCTCTGTTAGGGAGACATTAGACCCACAGAGGGCAATCACTAGAGATTCTTAATTAAACACGATCAGTGCAGACTAAGTCCTCATTTCTGTCTTGATAAGCCATAAGAGCTCTCTGGGGTGAAGTGAGCTCTACCACGCCGTGTGTGTGGGGGGGGATTACGATTAGCTTTAAGCTCTGCTTCGATCATGCTGTCCTTGTTCGTCCTCGGCAGTCAGCAGGGCATCCCAGTGAGTTGGAAGCACATGTGGTTTTATCGGTGATGTTGTTGTTAAATACGTTACGGTTCTCTACAACCAGCGTTTTAAGCTGCGAGCTGCCTCCCATTCGGCTCAGGTCTCTGTGATCACAGTTAACGTATGCTAATGTGGCAGCTGAGGGCCGGGTGAATTGCTCTAAGCCGGTGAACTATATCTGGCTTTTATTACTGCCGTGGCAGATGGCTAATGACCTTCAACAATGATAAAATATTTTATAATGATCAAAATGTAGGAACTGGAGCTATAAGATGGGTGGAAGGAGACTAATTATTTATCAGCTCCTCTGTCTGTAATGAGTCCAGAAACACATCATGGAGACCAAACCACGAGCCCTCACGTCACATGGTTCACTGTGGCTTGAAAATCCTGTCAGAGCTCCTGACAGACAGCCTGAGACAGATGAAATGTTTTGATATTGAACACACAGTATCTAATTAAAATAACCTATTATGCATGCTGAAAACACACAGACCTCCCGCAACAATGGCATGGCTGTGAATGTAGTACCTGAACCTTCCCTTCTGCCTCCGGCTGAATCCTCTGAAAGATAAAAAGCTTTTCTTAACCGATGCTACTTTCATGAAAAGCATTGGGAAAAATAATCCTTTTATTATCTTTAGCAGCACACTTAAAGCATCAATTCATCCCATTTTGCAACATAAATATGGTACACTAGTGATGTTATTGGCGTCGCCCGTTGAAAACTCTTTGTTACAGCTAATGGTCCTTTAGCAGCAAAGAGCTCCAAATAGCTTTTCTTCAAAATCTTTTTGGAAGGAGGACAAATGGCTCCAATGGATTTCATCTCAATTTATGAAATTAGCCTTTTAGCTTAAGTGCCCTGATTAATTTGCTCAAGACTGAACGTGGTACAGATGTAATTTACCGCTCCTGTAACCGTAGTGGTTCTTTAACATGCCCGCAAAATGATTGAAGGGTTTCAGGTGGGAGTGGCTGTGTTAGCATGGAGGTCAAACAGCTGCAATCTGCAGAGGAAAGTGGAGTTCAGAGCGATATAGAATTGATTTTAATGGGATTTAAAAATAAGAAAAAGTTGCCACCAACAGTTAGGAGCCTCTTGTTGGATAATTACTACATGAGTGGCAAGTTTATTAAAAGAGAAAAAAGTTTAAAATTACATACATCACAAGAAAAAAAAGAAGAAAATTAACACAATGGACCATAGGAAGACAGACTATAGAGATACAAGTCTGCAGCCAATAGTAGCGCCCTGTGTGGTTTATTTCCCCCACAGTAAAAAGTGACGTTTCAGGCCCGTCCTCAGACTTCACTTTTTACTGTTGGTAAATAAACCACATTGGGAGCTGCTACTGCAGTGCAGACTTTTATTTCCTCATGACAAGTTTTTTTTTTATTAATTTCTCTGGGTAAGGTCAGACGGCTCGCTCGGCAACTGCTGAGGGAACAGGTTGCCATCCAATCCCACTCTCCCACTTGCCAGGTTAGCAGGTTCTCCTGTGGGCCAACTGGACTGATGTGTCGGTTTGTCCTTCCAGAAGTGATTCAGGTTAATCCAGAGACGATAGAGGGCTGGGACAAAAGACAAGGTCAGAAACAGGCTGGGTTGGTACTGGGAATTCAGACACGGCTTCAGACAGATCCTGGACAGGACTGAGCAGAAAGGCCGAGGTCAGGAGCAGGCAGCGTTGGCAACAGGGGATCAGGCCGGAGATGACCGCTGGACACTCAGCAAAGACAATCTGGCAACTATGGAGTTAATCAGGAAGGTTATATCAGGACACTGATTGGTAATTGGCAGGTGGCACCAGCAGGTGGAAGTGGTTGAGTTAATGAGGAAATGGTGGAGCATGAAGCTTGGGAGGCATGGCCGAGCGTGACAATGATGCAACGGGTAGCTTCTCATTTCTTAAACAACCATGTGGGAAGACGCATCCTGTGGTCGAGGAAAAGATGTTTGTTTGTTTGTTTCAGAAAGGTCAAATCACCGGCATCGAAGTTGATGCAGAAAATACTGAACTCTGTTAATAACTGTCCAACACACAATGAAGGATGGAGGGGGGGGGGGGGGCATGGGCTTCAAGGTGGATGAAGAATAATCCTTAAGGATGATGATTGGTGATCAGACGGAAGAAAATCAGTAAAACCCAGAGTCATGTTTAACAGTGAAAGTTAGAACGTTTCCACACACAATGTGAAGGGAATTCAAGGGACTGAACATCCGCATAGCCAGAAGAAAACCACAAACTAGTGAGGCTAACTGGAGAAAAAGTCTTCTTTTTGTAAGGAAGCATAAAGACTCTGGACTCTGGAGCTGGAAGAAGACCATGTGGTCTGATGAGTCCAGATTTCTCCTGTTCCAGAGGGATGGGCACATCAAGGCAGTTAAAGTCATACAGCCATCACGCCCAGTGCCTACTGGACAAGTCTGTGGGGCCAGTCTATGATCTGGGGTTGCTGCAGTTGGTCAGGTCTACGTTCAGCAACATTATGTGTCTGAATAATGAGGTCAGCTGATACCTGAATATACTGAATGAGCAGCTTATTCCATCTTCCATGATGGCACGGCTTTATTCCAAGATGACAACACGAGGATTCCTGGGATTCAGGTTGTGAAAGAGTGGTTCGGGGCACAGGAGGCGTCGCTTTTACACACGGATTGACCCCCACAGAGTCCAGACCTGAAACCCATGGAGAATCTTTAGGATGTTCTGGAGAAGGCTGCACAGTGGTCTGACTCTCCCATCATCAATACAAGATCTCAGAGCAAAGTTAATGTAACGCTGGACGGAAATAAATGTTGGGACATTGCAGAAAGTTACAGAAGCGATGACACAGCAAATGCTGAAGGATTCAGATGATTTAATGAGGTTTTGTTGAAGACTTTCTCTTTGGCCAGGAAGTGTGTTTCATATTTACAGTTAAATGTATATTTTCATATTCAGTGTTTCTCTGTTTGACTGAATTTCATTTGAGGACTGTAAATATATATCTGTCATTTGGTTCAGAAATCGTTTGACTTTCTGTGGTTTCATCATCAGGTTAAAATAACACGATTTATGGCCAAAACAAGTACTTTGTACTGAAACAAAGTACACTAAGTACTGAAGCAGTCTTTGGAAACGCTGCATGAATGGGACGTGTTTCCACTCCAGGTTTTGTGGCGACCACACTGGGCTGTGTAGAGACACCAGAAGGTGGCGGTGCAAGCCAGAGGACGCTGGTGGCTTCAGGAAACTTAACTTAAAGTTAAATACAGGACCAACATCACTGATACTGACAATAATATGTTTTTTCTGTTATTTATAGAAACTGCCTATATGTTTAGAAGTAAGGAAAACAGTTTATTGTTACAAATGAAGTAAATTCATCGTTTATATACTTAAAAATAATTTATTGTCATGATCAATGAAATATTTTAATCTTTTTTAATTTAAATGCATATGTATTTATTGATTCACTAAATAATTTATCTGTTTATTCCTTTTTTATTTAGCACATCCATGTTAAACACTTGGACAGATTTTAAAGAAATATTTTATGGGAAACCAAATTGAATTTGATTAAATCTGCAAAATAATCTTTTCATTTTTTTAAACAAATAAATACTGCTTATAATAATAATATTAATAATAATGATTATAATAATAATTCTCTTCATGTCTTTTTTCAGCTTATAACTTAATAAACAGAGTTTGTGGAATTTAGTAAAAATGGTAGATATTGCTCTGTTATGTGGCTTGACTTACCCAGCCGTTCATGATCTGTATACGCCGTACTACGAAGATGGTTATGAACTTATTAATTCAACCGAGGTTTTCTAATCAAGATCAGAGCTCGCTCTCATGAAAGGGGCGGAGTCTGACCAATCCCAGACATGGAGTATCCCCGCAGAGCTGCTAGTTCCCCATGGAGAAGCAGACAATTACTCTTTTGAAATATGAAGAATTTAAACGCACCATTCATGCCAACAGCAACACTGTTGCCATAGCAACAACCAGGAAGGAATGCTTGCAGAACATAGCTGACTCTTTTAATGCGTAAATTTGTGACATTATACAAAATTACTTCATCAGACAATATAATTGGACTGCTCTCAGCTCCTTCAATTTTACCTTATTACAGTCCAGATATTTCAGACAAAGCGCTTGTTCAGTTCTTTCCTTTCCTTTAAATGTTCCTTTTGAGGTTCAACACCCTGTGTGAGCATGTTTTGTGTTTGAATATCAATTCTTCACCCTGGCAGGTAGTTGTGGTTCCATACATGCACAGATCTGCAGCTACACAATGTCGGACTCTTGGCTATTATTAACTGCCAAGGATGCATCTGACCTTAAAAGCTCTTAAGTGCTCCTCTCATGATCCGTCCACCATTGGCAACCTCCTGCGGTTAAAAGTGAAGCCTATACGAAAGTGCATAAAACTGCAGTTCCCCCTTCATCCACTAGGGGCTGCAGACAGAGCAAATCCACATAGACTCCCATGTTAAAAAGACCAACTTCACAGCAGAAATAAACATGTTTACAGCCTGGTTCAAAAATCCATTTTCAGCTTAATAGGGCAGGTTTACCTTCATGACAGCTGTGTGGGGAGTGAAATTTTTTTCTAACTCAACCCATTTAAAGTAATTCAATCTCGAAAATTGAGGCGTGTCCTTTTGATTGACAGGTACCCAATCTCCCGCCTTAAGTAAAAAGAAAGTAGAACAGCCGCGGTTTTTAGCCGGTTAGCAAGGTGACTTAGCCTTAGCCCGCTTACTCCGTTAGCGTTAGCCGGCTAGCTCCTGTTATCTCCAGGTTAGCTCGGTTAGCTTTTAGCTATAGGCAGCTTGGAGTTCTCCCGATGTCAATCCTCCCCCATGACGCTCACAGCCCCCCTCTCAGCTCCACCTCTTTGCCCATATTTGTGTTTTCCTGGTGAGACGATGTGCATGCCCCTGCCAAGATGGCGACAGTAGAAACCGCCCACCGACCTTCAGTTCAACTCTTCTAAAACCTATGGGTGACGTCACGGAGGCTCCGTCCATCTTTTTTTATACATCCAGTGGTCTACCAACATCCTCACACTGGACGGCCATTTTCCAAGAATACCTATTAGTTTGAAGGTGGTTTGATCTCTTATCCAGTACATAACTTGCTTCAGAGCATGTTAGCTGTTTAGCATAAGTAACCATGGTGATTTACGCCGTTTGCAGTACAGCCAACCCAGGGTTAACTCTAAAGTTACCCAGTTCAGTCAAAATCCAGCTTTGTCATCCAGGCCTCTGGTTGACAAAGCTCCGTTTTTGGAATATTTTCCAGAATTCTTCACCTTGTTTTATGTCTATCAAATCTTTGTTAAAACCAGCAGAAAGCACCACAAGTTAGCATCAAACTTTCTCTGAGTTGAAATCAAGTTCATAGTTTGCCATTCACCTTTTCTTGTTCATTATTATCGCAAGACAAAAACAGTGGAATGGGGTTTCCACAACAAAGGAAAGCTGTCTCATGATGGTAAACTAGCAAGAATTTTGCCATCTGAAAATCAACATTTTATATTGTCAATGCTGTTATCATGAGCTGACTCACCACAGCTCCACAAAGCTGTTTGCATGGCTGTAAACTCTGTGCATGGAACCAAACTCTGTGCATGAAACCTTTGCAAATGCAAAGTGATTGAATACTGTGTTTTTATAAAATATATCTCCTCACTGGTTCAGCATCTTTGGTGATGTGGTTGCAAAGATAATGTGATTCCAATCGATTTATAACAATCAAACAGGGAGCCAGCCAGGAAGATTGAGCCATTTCACAGACCAGGGGATAGACATCACAACAGCCTTAACTCAAGCCCTTATTTCCACTTCTTATTGCAAGAGAGAATACTTATTTAAGCCATCATCTTCAGACAGGTGCTCTCATAGCCATCATCCATTCCCATTAGGCTTTAGTCACACCCACTGATCCAAGTCCACCAAACAGGTCTGTTGGAAGGTTAGCTTATAGCATCGATGTGCTGAACTCACATCACTGAAATCTGGGCCTGTTCAGATATGTCAGTAGCTCAATGCACGGAAATATTCCTCACTCATACAACGATACACATGAAATAGGCTGAACAGATGCATGCGTGATGAAATATGCTTACACATGCAGATGTTCCCTGTGGATAAAACATGGGAGCATTATAAATACTTCGTCTGTTGTTTGCTCTGGAAATTCATGAGATAATACGGCCCACTTGGATGAGATGTGTGGAAAAGGAAAAGAGTTGGAAAATTTCTGCAAAGTATAGAAAAGTTCATTAAACAAAAAACTGGATTTTCTCACAAGTTTCTGTTCCTCTAACCAACCTGCAGGGTGTGGAGCTGATTTTATTTAATGTAGACCCCCCCTTCTGCACTGTTTAAGATACATACTGTATCTTTTCAGCATGTTCTCATATGCTTACATTATATATGATGCAAAGCCTGAAGTCTAAAAGCTTGACTGTAATTATTGTTGTGTTTATTATTTTCTGCTGTTTAGAATCTAAACCTTCAGTTAGAAGCCACATACATTATTTGGAAAGACTACATGTTCTTCATCTCTTCACTAGAAAATCCCAGTTAGAACTTTCTTCTTCTGTTGAGCAGATTTCTGTGTGTTCTCCTAAACCTTAAAAACAGACCGGCAGACCGCTTTTAGTGAAAATGAAAAGCGATGAAACAGTGCGTAAATGTGAGGCACAGCAGGGTAGTATGGCATGACAGAGAAGGCAGGAAGCAGAAATGGGACTCTGCCTCCATCTGCTGGTAAAAATAATGGATGTCACATTGTTTCCAGCATCAGCAGGAGCATTTGGAGCTGTTGTACCCGACTTCCATACTGTTCGGGTGTCAGAAAAGCCTGGTGCCTGGTAAAGTCCTTGGTACTTCATGTTGACTGGTTCAAGAGGCGTTTAACTTTTTAACTTCAGGAATTTGTTTCAATGATCACTCTGTAGCCTCTATAATAACATCTTAATCTCATTTTGATCCTGATAACAAAGCAAACTAAATACAAACAGCAGCTGCACTCAGGCAAGCTGTGGTGATGGGACCATAAACTATATCCCCACACCATTACACCACCCACAGCCTGAAGTATCGATACAAGGCAGGTTGAATCCATGTTTCCATGATGTTTTCAACTAAATTGGACCCTACCATCTGAATATGGAGCTCAAACGAAGACTCATCAGACCAGCAACATATTATCTGGTCTAATGGAGGTGAGTCTGTGTGAATTGAAGCCTCAGTTTCGTGTTTTTAGCTGACAGGAGTTGCACCCGTTGTGGTCTTCTGCTGCTGGAGACCATCTGCTGCAAGGCTGGACATGTTGTGTGTTCAGAGATCTTATTCTGCAGACATCAAAAAAGACATTCTGGTCCAGACAACTGCTGCTCGCTGGATATTTTCTCTTCTTCAGTCCATCTCTGGAAACCAAATAGATGGTTGTGTGTGAAAATCACAGCAGATCAGCCGTTTCTGAAATACTCAGACCAACAATCATATAACATTAAAAGTCACCTAAATCTTCCTCATTCTGATGCTCCAGTAACTTGTCTTGACCATGCCTGCATAACTTAATGTATTTATTTGCTGCCATGTGATTGGTTAAAATCTTACCAGCCAGTCACACCCCCTTCCTGTGAAAAAAGAAAGAAGAAATAGTCAGAGTTTAGATTTAGAGGAGGAATTTTTGCCCAATACTGGCTTGTTAGGTGGCAATTTGTCAAAATCAACCAAATCAAATAAAAGTTTATTTATAGAACACTTTATCATACATAAAATGCAACCCGAAGGACTCTACATTAATAACACAATAAACATGCACCCACCCCACCCACACCCCTTTTTCTTTTTCCATTGTTTCCCATCAAACTTCTAGGACCATTTGCACCTCTCAGTAAGGCCTTTTTTTCTCCTTTTTCTTTTCGATCCTCTGCTATATTTTACCATTTTCAACTAAACTAAACAGTATTTAAAGGTTATTAAGAGAAATAACAAGAAAGGAATCCTTTCAAGACCCTGTGACGTACCTCCACTTCTCTATTTACAGTTATATGCACCGATGAATCCTAAAGTTAGATCTGGATAGTCATATATATTATTCAGACTGACTTTAAAACGCAGTCCTAATCAGGAAGACGGCATGGTTGAAGTAACTTGGACATTGGATCTGATGAGGCCTTATGTGATTGGAAGTATCTTCAGGTTATGGTTCATTTTCAGGATTTTATTCACTCACAACTCCTTCACAATATTTCTTTTTCTGTTTTCGGCCTCAGAAACAGCTGTTTCTGTGGCCAAAAGTCTCTTTCCTCAGAGGGGAAACCAGAGTTCAAAGGACAGTGCTGGTCTAAGCCAGACTCCACGGCTTCAGTTTGGACCTTTTCAAAAAGTATGTTGTTGCCCATGTGACCAATGTTTTGTCATCATCTAAGGCATGGTTATTCCCACAGCATGGAGCACTAAATTCCCACAATGATGCTGTGGCTTGCAGTGGGATACCAAAGAAATCCACAGCCTCCTGGAATGTTGTCATATAGGACGTGGGTTGACATCACAATTAGTCTAAAGAAAATGACAAAAAGCACTAAAAAGCAACAGAGTCAGCATCTAAAAGCATGATGGGGTAAACAAGCAGATTTATAAGCTACAATATAAACTTCAGTGTGCTGTGGAAGCATGAATCTGTAACTTCCTATCCAAGCATAATCACTTACAGCATAAAATGTTTACTTTTACTAACAAACTACAAAATTTTAATCCACTTAGAGCCTCAAAGTTACTTTCCTGATGACTTTTTAACATTTTTTCATGAAGCAAGTTAATATTTAGAGCTCCATTAATTAAAAGTATCAACATGTTTGCATGAAAAAGTAATAAAATAGTTCCTAGACATATTCTGTACTACAGAGACGATAAATACTCATCTTGTAGTTTTCTGTCAAGCATTACTGATTTGTAGCTAAATAAAACAGATGTGTTTTTTGTTCTTTTCAGATCTAATAAAGAGTTTGTGGAGACTATGGTTTGTGTGTACTAACACATTACTCATGCAAAAAAGTGTACAAACTGATTTATTAACAGCATGCAGTCAGGATTGCATCTTTTAAAGGTAGCGCATCTGCATCCAGCTGGTAGGTCTGCTGTAATGAATATGCAATACCGGGCATTTATACTTTATTTTGTGTGTTTTGGGAGGGGAAATGTAATTTATAAATGTATATAATAGAAACTGAGCCTATAGTTAGCATGTTTCTGAAGGACATGCAAACAATCTGTGTGCGTAATTGTGCACATGGCTGCAGTAATTGTGACATGGAAGCAAAGCAAGGAACAAGTTTTCCCCCTCATGTATATATTTTTGTGATGAACAACAAAACAATTATCAAAACATATCGCTAGTCCATTAAGGCCATTTTGGAGCTGTTGTAAGAATTTAGGATGGATTTCAAGAGGAGAGTGACAATGACTGATGTTGCGTCTCACAGCTGGAGACCTTCGAACTCGTTTTTCAGATGTGCTGTCCAAGTCCTAAATGCCACGTGTTGCTGGGTGGTCATGGTTATTTGGTTCCCATGCACTCAGTGGTTATTAACTGAGACCAAACAAGGCTTTTTTGCACAGTTGAACTTCCCGTCCCCCCACCCGGAGGCGGAGGGAAACTACCCTTTCATCCACCGGGGTAAACCCCAACATGCAGGCACCAAGCTGGGGGCTGATGAGAATGCCCACACCTGCTCGGCGCCTCCCACCATGAGCAACTCCAGAGTGGAAGAAGGTCCAGCCCCTCTCGAGGGTACTGGTTCCAGAGCCCAAGCCATGCGTCGAGGTGAGTCCAACTATATCTAGTCGGAACCGCTCAACCTCGCGCACAAGCTCAGGCTCCTTCCCCACCAGAGAGGTGACGTTCCACGTCCCTAGAGCCAGCTTCTGCAGCCGGGGATCGGACCGCCAGGGTCCCCGCCCCTTGCTGCCGCCCAGCTCACATTGCACCCGACCCCTACGGCTCCTCCCGCAGATGGTGAGGCCACGGGAGGTGGGGCCCATGTAACCCTTTCGGGCTGAGCCCGACCGGGCCCCATGGGCGAAGGCCCGGCCACCAGACGCTCGCTCTCGTACCCCACCTCCAGGCCTGGCTCCAGAGAGGGGGTCCCAGTAACCCGCGTCCGGGCAAGGGAACATTCATGCCCAGGTTAGTCGTCATCATAGGGGTCTATGAGCCGTGCTTGGTCTGGTCCCTCCCCTAGACACCTGTTTGCCATGGGTGACCCTACCAGGGGCATAAAGCCCCCGACAACATAGCTGCTAGGATCTTCGGGACGCACAAACCCCTCCACCATGATAAGGTGACGGCTCAGGGAGAGCCTGTGCTTATGCACCGAACAGCAGTTCAGAGTACCCACCCTTTCTGGAGTCCTTGGAGGGAGTGCTGGAGGGTGCTCCCTCTGGGGACTCCATTGTTCTGCTGGGGGACTTCAATGCTCACGTGGGCAATGACAGTGAGACCTGGAGGGGAGTGATTGGGAGGCATGGTCCCCCCCCTCTGAACCCAAATGGTGTTTTGTTATTGGACTTCTGTGCTCGTCATGGATTGTCTATAACGAACACCATGTTCCAGCATAAGAGTGTCCATATGTACACCTGGCATCAGGATTCCCTGGGCCGCAGTTCGATGATCGATTTTGTAGTCGTATCGTCGGACCTGCGGCCACATGCCTTGGACACTCGGGTGAAGAGGGGGGCGGAGCTGTCAGCTGATCACCACCTGGTGGTGAGTTGGCTCAGATGGTGGGGGAGGAAGCCGGTCAGAGCTGGCAGGCCCAAACGTGTTGTGAGGGTCTGCTGGGAACGTCTGGCTGAGTCCCCTGTCAGAGCGAGCTTCAACTCCCACCTTCAGCAGAGCTTCGAACATGTCCCGAGTGAGGCGGGGGACATTGAGTCCGAATGGGCTGTGTTCCGTGCCTCTATTGCTGAGGCGGCCGGCCGGAGCTGTGGCTGTAAGGTAGTTGGTGCCTGTCGTGGCGGTAATCCCAGGACTCGTTGGTGGACACCAGCAGTGAGGGATGCCGTCAAGCTGAAGAAGGAGTCCTATCGGGCCTTCTTGGCCTGTGGGACTCTGGAGGCAGCTGATGGGTACCCGCGGGCTAAGCGGCATGCGGCTTCGGCTGTTGCCGAGGCAAAAATTCGGGCATGGGAGGAGTTCGGCGAGGCCATGGAGAAAGACTTCCGGACGGCTTCGAGGAGATTCTGGTCCACCATCCGGCGGCTCAGGAGGGGGAAGCAGTGCTCCATCAATACTGTGTACAGTGGAGGTGGGGAGCTGCTGACCTCAACTCGGGACGTTGTGGGTCGGTGGAGGGAATACTTCGAAGACCTCCTCAATCCTACCAACACGTCTTCCCATGAGGGAGCAGAGCTGGTGGACTCAGGGGTGGACTCTCCTATCTCTGGGGCTGAAGTCGCTGAGGTGGTCAAAAAGCTCCTTGGCGGCAAGGCCCCGGGGGTGGATGAGATCCGCCCGGAGTTCCTTAAGGCTCTGGATGCTGTGGGGCTGTCCTGGCTGACACGCCTCTGCAGCATCGCGTGGACATCGGGGGCAGTACCGCTGGATTGGCAGACTGGGGTGGTGGTCCCCCTTTTTAAGAAGGGGGACCGGAGGGTGTGTTCCAATTACAGGGGAATCACACTCCTCAGCCTCCCTGGTAAGGTCTATTCAGGGGTCCTGGAGAGGAGGGTCCGCCGGATAGTCGAATCCCGGATTGAGGAGGAGCAGTGTGGTTTTCGTCCTGGTCGCGGAACAGTGGACCAGCTCTATACCCTCTCTGGGGTCCTGGGGGGGGCATGGGAGTTTGCCCAACCAGTCTACATGTGCTTTGTGGACCTGGAGAAGGCATTCGACCGTGTCCCCCGGGGGCTCCTGTGGGGGTTACTCCGGGAGTATGGGGTACCGGACCCCCTTGTACGAGCTGTCCGGTCCCTGTACGACAGGTGTCAGAGCTTGGTCCGCATTGCCGGTAGTAAGTCGGATCCGTTTCCGGTGAGGGTTGGACTCCAAGGCTGCCCTTTATCACCGATTCTGTTCATAACTTATATGGACAGAATTTCTAGGCGCAGCCGAGGTGTTGAGGAGATCCGACTTGGTGGCCTCAGGATTGGGTCCCAGCTTTTTGCGGATGACGTGGTCCTGTTGGCTTCATCTGGTCGTGATCTCCAGCTCTCGCTTGAGCGATTCGCGGCCGAGTGTGAAGCGGCTGGGATGAGAATCAGCACCTCAAAATCTGAGACCATGGTCCTCAGCCGGAATAGGGTGGATTGCCCTCTCCGGGTCGGGAGTCAGGTCCTGCCTCAAGTGGAGGAGTTTAAATATCTCGGGGTCTTGTTCACGAGTGAGGGAAGGATGGAGCGCGAGATCAACAGACGGATCGGTGCGGCGTCTGCAGTAATGCGGACTCTGCGCCGGTCTGTCGTGGTGAAGAAGGAGCAGAGCCAGAAGGCGAAGCTCTCGATTTACCAGTCGATCTACGTTCCTACCCTCACCTATGGTCATGAGCTGTGGGTCGTGACCGAAAGAACGAGATCTCGTATACAGGCGGCTGAAATGAGTTTCCTCCGCAGGGTGGCCGGGATCTCCCTTAGAGATAGGGTGAGGAGCTCGGTCATCCGGGAGGGGCTCAGAGTAGAGCCGCTGCTCCTTTGCATCGAGAGGAACCAGTTGAGGTGGCTCGGGCATCTGGTCAGGATGCCTCCTGGACGCCTCCCTGGTGAGGTGTTCCAGGCACGTCCCTCTGGGAGGAGACCCCGGGGAAGACCCAGGACACGCTGGAGGGATTACATCTCTCGGCTGGCCTGGGAACGCCTCGGGATCCCCCCCACAGAGTTGGCAAATGTGGCTGGGGAGAGGGAAGTCTGGGCTTCCCTGCTTAGGCTGCTGCCCCCGCGACCTGACCCCGGATAAGCGGCAGAAGATGGATGGATGGATGGAACTTCCCAAAGTAATAGTAATAATTGGAGTCTGCATTTACTGGGTCCAACTGTCCAGGTTATGCTCTTATAGTTAGGGGTAGTCTAACCATCCATTAGTTATGCAGCCATGGGGACGTCACCTGATGCACTTAGTACTTTATTGCCCCTTTCCCTTCACAAATAAAGATTTTAAAGTATTTCCATAATCTTCCTGAGTAAAAGCTGCAGTACATGTTGATCTGTCTTTCCTGTCCTTTCCACCCCAACCAGTCCAGGCAGAAGGCTGCCCTCCCTGTTGGAGGTTTTGCCTTCATGTTAAAAGGGATTTTTACTTTCCACTGTCGCCTTGTGCAGCTCAGGATAGGGGATTGGATCCAAGTCAAGATTTGATGTAATCAATGGGTTTCTGTTCGCGAAGCTATTTATCATGAATTGGCTGAAATTGATGTGTCTGTAAAGTGCCCTGAGATGACATTGCTATGAAGTGGCGCAATACAAATAAATTTGAATTGAATTGCCAGCAACAGGTGTTGCAACTGTCCCCAAACTGTCTGCCATGATAAAACCCGATGTGCTAGCTAAACAGGGAAATCTGACACATGCTTACCAAAATTAGCTAAAAGTTAACATGTCACATGAATCATGAAATCAGTAACAGCAGTTTAAAGTGGAACTATTATGTGCATTTCAGACTCATTTATTTTTATTTCTGAGACCAGAAGGGCTGGGATTGATCGAGTTATCGTCACAAATAGCTTTATTTACTTCAGACCGACCCTCTCCGTAGGCTGTCAGATCAGCCTGCGGGCAAAACGAGTGGATTGAGACGCTTCCGCATTAAGCCCCGCCTCCCGCCACTGCACTACATCGGGAGCGCACACCTCACCTGCTTTCACCGTCATTGTAACATCTCATAAACAGAAGGATTAGGCTAATATGAACTCAATAAAAAAAGAAAATACAATGTCGACACATAGCATACAGCCCTACATGTTGGAACCTGAATCAGACCCTGAAAACGAAGTGGAAAACAGCAACCCACAGCAAGGAATGCAGCAGGATGTCTCTCTTTGGTAAACTCACCAGCCATCGTTGGAAATAACTTTATCCCACGTTTTCCACCCGCCTGATGTATTTGTACATGCCCTTGTTAACCAGTAGAAGGTAACCAATCACCGAACCTTATCCCCCGGGACGTCACAAGGATTTCCAAGTAGAAAACTCTAAAACAACGCATTTTTCGTCACCATGGAAACTGAACGGAGAGCGTGCTGGAACTCAAACTCAAACATGCGTTTAGGTGATAAAAAAACAGTGCCGTTCACATGTCTGATGAGGATTCAACACTGTAACACTGTAGAAAGCTCAGAAAACTCCAAATACCATCATAGCACCCCTTTAACAAAAATAAAGCTCAAGTAAAAACTACTTAAATAACTCGATAAAATGTTTTTGTATCTGTTGTTTTATCTTTAACACCAACTGAGCATGTGCAGTTTGAGTGTAAGCACCCTAGTTTGTCTAATTCGAGAAAAAATTACATGTTGCAACCATCCCCTGTCCTCTCCCCTGTCTCCCCAAGGTCACGTTTTCTCTCCAAACTCACCATGCTGAAAACCATGAAACATACAAAACCCTCATTTGAAAAGGGAGACTTTCTTTATCTCTTCACAAGGAAACCCCAGTTCTAACTTTTTTCTTCTGATGAGCAGATCATTTGTGTTTTCTCTTAAACCTTGAATGATACTCAACAGACTGCTATTAATGAAAATGAGAAGCAAAGAAATGATGCGTAAATGCGAGGCGCAGCAGGTTGTAATGAGGTGACAGAGAAGATAAAAATGCTGGTGACTGTGGGAGATTTTTTAAAATGAAATACGCTGAGTGCAAAAGATAATTGCAAGAAGAGTCATTTGTGTAATTTTCCCCACACTAAGCGCATAGCTGATTGTGTAGCTGTTTTAGTCATCTTGATCACATTCAGGTGTTTTTAATGAACCAAAAGTTAACCACAATGACTCAGCGTAGCCTCTGCCTGTCAGCATCACTGAGCCTCTTCAAGGAGGCAGAGCATTGGTTGCTATGTGGGTGGATGTGGATGTTTCACATCGGCATTTGATGGCCTTGAGAGGGGCTTTAAAGCATTCATGCTGACTGCTGTGCTGCAGCTTCCTACGCCACAGATCGAAGATGTCGTACTGTGGAGCGCTCATTTTGCTCATTTAGTATGCATAATCTCCTCTGACTCTGAGGCACTTTCTCTAGTGTTAAAGATGAGGAAGGCCCTCCCTACACACATACATTTTCAACATAAGAGCTGAGAGACAAAGATGGTGAAGAAGCGTCTGATTATCTTAGTGTAAATATTTGACTATTTTCATTTTATCTGTGATAGGTATCAGCTGACCTTTGTCAGTCTTTATGACTGTCTCATCTTATTTAAGACCGTCCTGGAGTTGCTCAGCTGGAGGTATAATGCTGTAATAACAGCACATCGCCACCGCCTCTTCAGCTTCCCTTCAAAGCAAGACATCAAGGTGACATGTTTTTCATCAAGACATTCTGGGTGCAGAATACTGCCCAATGATCTGTAAACCAAACCATGCAACACTTGTAGCTTCTTTGCCCCTTAACCTAAATCACAACTCACTAGTATTATTATCAGAGCACCAGCAGGTAACATGCATGTGTTTTGGTAAAGGGAGATGACTGAGGTGTCTGATGTTTGACAAGAAGAGGCTGAATGACCTAAGATTCTGCATAGCAGCTGAGTCTGACCAATAAAATGATTGGAAATTGTGAAACAGTAATATCTTTTCATGTTTTTTTTTAAGTAGAGCTTCTTCCATCAGACACATAAAGCAGTCAAACTAAAACATTAATATTATTAAGGTGTGTAACACCTAACCCCCTGAAGCCTGATATATAAAAAATAAAGGAAAATGTATTCATTTTCATTTTTATTCAGGACCTGTAAAGATTTTTTCATGCTGGCTTGAAAGTTGTCCTGCTTGTGATTACTCATCATAAAGAGACTATTTGAAAAATCTGTCATGATGAGTCTCATTGGCAGGGTAAGAGTCATTAACCAGCAGGATCAACTGAAGAAGCTTTCTAAAAATTAATGCGCAAAATAATGCATCAAATTTCACTTGAGATGAAGAGAAACAAAGTGAATGCAGGTGCAAGGCAAAGAGAAAAATTGAGGAAATTTAAACCAAATGAAGCTTGTGGCTTCATTAAAATAAACACAGCACAACCTGACCAATCAGAATTCTTGTTTAAATAAATGAGCTCGAAGGGCTAACAAGGACACAGAAGGAATACTGAGAATGCAGTTTTATCTGTTTAACAAGAGTTCCTGAACTGTACCAGCACCCATAAAGTCTTACCCATCCGCCCTAAATGAGGGCAGATCAGTTGCCCTGACCTTTGTAAGGTCTGTCATTGACTCTTTGATGACCACTGTTGTGTTGATAACAACACGTGGATGTGTGTACGCACATCTTCACGACTGCTTCTGTTAATTCGTAGGAAGCAGTATTCCCCACCATCACATAGACTCATTTAGCTGAATCAGTTGCAGCTCATGCTGTGGACATTTCCTGCTACAGTCACACTCTGTCTGACCTGCTGATGTTTTAGTGGAGTCACTAGAAGGCTGGGTGGAAAATCTCTGTGGGAAGCAAATGTTGCAGGCATTTGTAAAAAAAAAAAAAAAAAAAATATGTGAAAATGAAAGCAGTGACTTGTTGAAAGCGGGTAGTGGAGCAGTGGTTGTGGTTTCATCACCACATGGATCTGTTAGGCTTCTGAAGTGACGTTTGGTCTGCCTTTCATAGTGTTTCAACCTCTGGCTGTCAAGAAAATTCATTTTTAAACTTGTTTTTATCTAATTTTTCACTATGTGTGATCTGCCAGTAGTTGTGTTGAGCTGATTTTTATGTAATCTACGGTGAGGGTCTGTCTTTTGTTTGTTTGTTTTCAATCGATATAGAACACTGTGCATCTATTTATTTATTAAGTAACATCAGGTTGGCTACCACGGCACTTCGAAGCAAAGTTTTTATTGTTTGACTCTGTGTTACATATCAATATACACTGCATTTGTTTGTTATCTATGAGGGCTGTGCAACCTCTCTTCTGGGACTTTAAAACAAACAAACAAACAATTTTTTTTAAAAAGCTGACAGAAGACCCCAGACTGCGTCATCTTCTTCAAAACAGCCGATTGGCGGGCCCCACTGGCTAAGGGGTTAAACTGTCAGCTTTCATCCACATCACTTACCTAGACAGCTTACATTTGTTATTCAGGTAGTGGATTATATCATACCCAGTACCACTACAGACGCACCTTCTGACATCAGCTAAGTCATTGCTAAGCAGCAAACACAACATTCTAACACTTCCATTAGGATCTCTGGAGATTTTACCATTTCCCTCTCTGCTACACTTCCAACATTCCCAACAATTTGTCAGTTGTTTGTCCAGAGAATATATAATGTTGGACTTATTTAACTAGAAGCACTTAGAGAGCACAGGCCTCAACCAAGCCAAAGAGTCGGAGAGAAGTTCGAAAAACCCCAAAGGCCCAACATCCCTTCTAGTTAACAAGCCCACACCAACCCTCTTATTTATGCTTCAAGCTAAATCCCCATTTCCATCATCAGAATAGAGCCCATGTCGTCTTGAGTCCTTGATCATGGAAACTAAGACACCAAGCTGAAGCAAACAGCTATAACAGTCTTGAAGTTTGTTTAATGTCAGCAGTCGGGGTTAGTGGTAAGAATATGCAACATCTATGATCATGTCATCTTGTAATTGTATGTTTTATTAGTTTGTTTGTGTCTTCGCTAATGATTCTGGCCATTATCTTATTTTATTTCATTCATTCTCAGAACCGCTTAATCTGATGAAAGGTCGCGGGGGAGCTTGAGCCGATCGCAGCAGCCTTCGGGTGAGAGACGGATACACCCTCGACAGGTCACCAGTCCATCACAGGAACACGAAGAGACAAACAACCATTAATGTTCACACTCGCTCCTAAGGACAATTTAGAGTAACCAATTACCTAACATGCTTATCTTTGGATGGTGGGAGGATGCCAGAGTACCCGGAGAAAACACACATATACACGGGGAGAACATGCAAACTCGACAGAAAGGCCACCATTCGAGCCCCCCCCCCCGGATCAAACCTTGTTGCTGTGAGGCCACAGTGCTAATCACTATGCCACTGTGCAGACCCTATTTTTTTATTTGATGATCTATAGTCAAAATTATGCTAAGATTGTCCAGAAATTTCTGGATCCAGACAGTTATTGTAATCACTTCCTCATTCCCTTTCTGGCAATTCCTGGAAAGTTATTAAACAAGCAAACAAACAAAAAAACCCACGTTGAAAACATGACCTCTGCCTCAGTTCAGGTAAATGAAAAAGGACTTCAGTGTCCTCTGTGAACCACACAGAGATGACATCATTTCCGCAACTAAAAGTATGACAACAAGAACATTAAGGTGCTTTCCCAGTAAAAAACCCTGAATCACCAGTTACCTGAAAAAGGAACTAAATGTAAAAAAAGCACTCAGAGAGGGAAAAGGGTAGTTATTGAAGACAACACCAACACATCTGAAAGAAGAGATTAAGAAGTGCGGGGAGGACTAAAATGTTGAGAAAGAAGCTGCAGCAGATTGAGGTGAGGGGCGTATGGTCAGTAAGGGAAAATATCCCCGGCTTCCTGTCACACCTACACTCAGTCACCCTGCAGCTCAGTCATGGACCCGAACACAGCCTCATCTTCGTCAACTTTAACTGATACAGACACCTCCACCACCTCTGGCCTGTCTGTCTCCTGAAACCTCCACCACCTCCACCTCTAGCCTGTCTGTCTCCTGTAACCTCCACCACCTCCACCTCTAGCCTGTCTGTCTCCTGTAACCTCCATCACCTCCACCTCTAGCCTGTCTGTCTCCTGAAACCTCCACCACCACCACCTCTAGCCTGTCTGTCTCCTGAAACCTCCACCACCACCACCTCTAGCCTGTCTGTCTCCTGAAACCTCCACCACCTCCACCTCTAGCCTGTCTGTCTCCTGTAACCTCCACCACCTCCACCTCTGGCCTGTCTGTCTCCTGTAACCTCCACCACCTCCACCTCTAGCCTGTCTGTCTCCTGAAACCTCCACCACCTCCACCTCTAGCCTGTCTGTCTCCTGTAACCTCCACCACCACCACCTCTAGCCTGTCTGTCTCCTGTAACCTCCACCACCTCCACCTCTGGCCTGTCTGTCTCCTGTAACCTCCACCACCTCCACCTCTAGCCTGTCTGTCTCCTGTAACCTCCACCTCCACCACCTCTGGCCTGTCTGTCTCCTGAAACCTCCACCACCTCCACCTCTAGCCTGTCTGTCTCCTGTAACCTCCACCACCTCCACCTCTAGCCTGTCTGTCTCCTGTAACCTCCACCACCTCCACCTCTAGCCTGTCTGTCTCCTGTAACCTCCACCTCCACCACCTCTGGCCTGTCTGTCTCCTGAAACCTCCACCACCTCCACCTCTAGCCTGTCTGTCTCCTGTAACCTCCACCACCTCCACCTCTAGCCTGTCTGTCTCCTGAAACCTCCACCACCTCCACCTCTAGCCTGTCTGTCTCCTGTAACCTCCACCACCTCCACCTCTAGCCTGTCTGTCTCCTGTAACCTCCACCACCTCCACCTCTAGCCTGTCTGTCTCCTGTAACCTCCACCTCCACCACCTCTGGCCTGTCTGTCTCCTGAAACCTCCACCACCTCCACCTCTAGCCTGTCTGTCTCCTGTAACCTCCACCACCTCCACCTCTAGCCTGTCTGTCTCCTGTAACCTCCATCACCTCCACCTCTAGCCTGTCTGTCTCCTGAAACCTCCACCACCACCACCTCTAGCCTGTCTGTCTCCTGAAACCTCCACCACCACCACCTCTAGCCTGTCTGTCTCCTGAAACCTCCACCACCTCCACCTCTAGCCTGTCTGTCTCCTGTAACCTCCACCACCTCCACCTCTGGCCTGTCTGTCTCCTGTAACCTCCACCACCTCCACCTCTAGCCTGTCTGTCTCCTGAAACCTCCACCACCTCCACCTCTAGCCTGTCTGTCTCCTGTAACCTCCACCACCACCACCTCTAGCCTGTCTGTCTCCTGTAACCTCCACCACCTCCACCTCTGGCCTGTCTGTCTCCTGTAACCTCCACCACCTCCACCTCTAGCCTGTCTGTCTCCTGTAACCTCCACCTCCACCACCTCTGGCCTGTCTGTCTCCTGAAACCTCCACCACCTCCACCTCTAGCCTGTCTGTCTCCTGTAACCTCCACCACCTCCACCTCTAGCCTGTCTGTCTCCTGTAACCTCCACCACCTCCACCTCTAGCCTGTCTGTCTCCTGTAACCTCCACCTCCACCACCTCTGGCCTGTCTGTCTCCTGAAACCTCCACCACCTCCACCTCTAGCCTGTCTGTCTCCTGTAACCTCCACCACCTCCACCTCTAGCCTGTCTGTCTCCTGTAACCTCCACCTCCACCACCTCTGGCCTGTCTGTCTCCTGAAACCTCCACCACCTCCACCTCTAGCCTGTCTGTCTCCTGTAACCTCCACCACCTCCACCTCTAGCCTGTCTGTCTCCTGTAACCTCCACCACCTCCACCTCTAGCCTGTCTGTCTCCTGTAACCTCCACCTCCACCACCTCTGGCCTGTCTGTCTCCTGAAACCTCCACCACCTCCACCTCTAGCCTGTCTGTCTCCTGTAACCTCCACCACCTCCACCTCTAGCCTGTCTGTCTCCTGAAACCTCCACCACCTCCACCTCTAGCCTGTCTGTCTCCTGAAACCTCCACCACCACCACCTCTAGCCTGTCTGTCTCCTGAAACCTCCACCACCTCCACCTCTAGCCTGTCTGTCTCCTGTAACCTCCACCACCTCCACCTCTGGCCTGTCTGTCTCCTGTAACCTCCACCACCTCCACCTCTAGCCTGTCTGTCTCCTGTAACCTCCACCACCTCCACCTCTAGCCTGTCTGTCTCCTGAAACCTCCACCACCTCCTCCTCTAGCCTGTCTGTCTCCTGAAACTTCCACCACCTCCACCTCTAGCCTGTCTGTCTCCTGAAACCCCCACCACCTCCTCCTCTAGCCTGTCTGTCTCCTGAAACTTCCACCACCTCCTCCTCTAGCCTGTCTGTCTCCTGAAACCTCCACCACCTCCACCTCTAGCCTGTCTGTCTCCTGAAACCTCCTTCGCCTCCATCTTTAGCCTGTCTGTCTCCTGAAACCTCCACCATCTCCACCTCTAGCCTGTCTGTCTCCTGTAACCTCCACCACCTCCACCTCTAGCCTGTCTGTCTCCTGTAACCTCCACCACCACCACCTCTAGCCTGTCTGTCTCCTGAAACCTCCTTCGCCTCCATCTTTAGCCTGTCTGTCTCCTGAAACCTCCACCACCACCACCTCTAGCCTGTCTGTCTCCTGAAACCTCCACCACCTCCACCTCTAGCCTGTCTGTCTCCCGACAACCCTACCGCCTCCACCTCTAGCCTTTCTGTCTCCTGACACCTCCTCTACCTCCATCTCTTGCCTGTCTGTCTCCTGAAACCTCCACCACCTCCACCTCTAGTCTGTCTGTCTCCTGAAACCTCCTTCGCCTCCATCTCTAGCCTGTCTGTCTCCTGAAACCTCCACCACCTCCATCTCTAGTCTGTCTGTCTCCTGAAACCTCCCCCACTACCACCTCAAGCCTGTCTGTCTCCTGACACCTCCTCTACCTCCACCTCTGGCCTGTCTGTCTCCTGTAACCTCCACCACCTCCACATCTGGCCTGTCTGTCTCCTGTAACCTCCACCACCTCCACCTCTAGCCTGTCTGTCTCCTGAAACCTCCACCACCTCCACCTCTGGCCTGTCTGTCTCCTGTAACCTCCACCACCTCCACCTCTAGCCTGTCTGTCTCCTGTAACCTCCACCACCTCCACCTCTAGCCTGTCTGTCTCCTGTAACCTCCACCACCTCCACCTCTAGCCTGTCTGTCTCCTGTAACCTCCACCGCCTCCACCTCTAGCCTGTCTGTCTTCTGTAACCTCCACCGCCTCCTCCTCTAGCCTGTCTGTCTCCTGAAACTTCCACCACCTCCACCTTTAGCCTGTCTGTCTCCTGTAACCTCCACCACCTCCTCCTCTAGCCTGTCTGTCTCCTGAAACTTCCACCACCTCCACCTCTAGCCTGTCTGTCTCCTGTAACGTCCACCGCTTCCTCCTCTAGCCTGTCTGTCTCCTGAAACCTCCACCACCTCCACCTCTAGCCTGTCTGTCTCCTGTAACGTCCACCGCTTCCTCCTCTAGCCTGTCTGTCTCCTGAAACCTCCTTCGCCTCCATCTCTAGCCTGTCTGTCTCCCGAAAGCCCCACCGCCTCCACCTCAAGCCTGTCTGTCTCCTGACACCTCCTCTACCTCCACCTCTGGCCTGTCTGTCTCCTGTAACCTCCACCACCTCCACCTCTAGTCTGTCTGTCTCCTGAAACCTCCTTCGCCTCCATCTCTAGCCTGTCTGTCTCCTGAAACCTCCACCACCTCCATCTCTAGCCTGTCTGTCTCCTGAAACCTCCACCACCTCCACCTCAAGCCTGTCTGTCTCCTGACACCTCCTCTACCTCCACCTCTGGCCTGTCTGTCTCCTGTAACCTCCACCACCTCCACATCTGGCCTGTCTGTCTCCTGTAACCTCCACCACCTCCACCTCTAGCCTGTCTGTCTCCTGAAACCTCCACCACCTCCACCTCTGGCCTGTCTGTCTCCTGTAACCTCCACCACCTCCACCTCTAGCCTGTCTGTCTCCTGTAACCTCCACCACCTCCATCTCTTGCCTGTCTGTCTCCCGAAAGCCCCACCGCCTCCACCTCAAGCCTGTCTGTCTCCTGAAACCTCCC
Source organism: Telmatherina bonti (assembly GCF_933228915.1). Classification (NCBI taxonomy): domain Eukaryota; kingdom Metazoa; phylum Chordata; class Actinopteri; order Atheriniformes; family Telmatherinidae; genus Telmatherina; species Telmatherina bonti. The sequence continues at coordinate 34,910,844 of NC_136625.1, forward strand.
TCGCCTCCATCTCTAGCCTGTCTGTCTCCCGAAAGCCCCACCGCCTCCACCTCAAGCCTGTCTGTCTCCTGTAACCTCCTCTACCTCCACCTCTGGCCTGTCTGTCTCCTGTAACCTCCACCACCTCCACCTCTGGCCTGTCTGTCTCCTGTAACCTCCACCACCTCCACCTCTAGCCTGTCTGTCTCCTGTAACCTCCACCTCCACCACCTCTAGCCTGTCTGTCTCCTGAAACTTCCACCACCTCCACCTCTGGCCTGTCTGTCTCCTGTAACCTCCACCACCTCCACCTCTAGCCTGTCTGTCTCCTGAAACTTCCACCACCTCCACCTCTAGCCTGTCTGTCTCCTGAAACCTCCACCACCTCCACCTCTAGCCTGTCTGTCTCCTGAAACTTCCACCACCTCCACCTCTAGCCTGTCTGTCTCCTGAAACCTCCACCACCTCCTCCTCTAGCCTGTCTGTCTCCTGAAACTTCCACCACCTCCTCCTCTGGCCTGTCTGTCTCCTGAAACCTCCACCACCTCCACCTCTAGCCTGTCTGTCTCCTGAAACTTCCACCACCTCCACTTCTAGCCTGTCTGTCTCCTGCAATCAGCTGAAGAAACAGCTGGAGAAACTGAACAAGGCTGCAGGTCCAGGTGGTGTCAGCCCCCGGGTTCTGAAATCCTGCTCAGAACAAAGTTGGAACCCAACATTAGCTTGACTCACCGGTCAGAGTCAGAAAAGAGTTCCTGAACTGTACCAGCACCCATAAAGTCTTACCCATCCGCCCTAAATGAGGGCAGATCAGTTGCCCTGACCTTTGTAAGGTCTGTCATTGACTCTTTGATGACCACTGTTGTGTTGATAACAACACGTGGATGTGTGTACGCACATCTTCACGACTGCTTCTGTTAATTCATAGGAAGCAGTATTCCCCACCATCACATAGACTCATTTAGCTGAATCAGTTGCAGCTCATGCTGTGGACATTTGCTGCTACAGTCACACTCTGTCTCACCTGCTGATGTTTTAGTGGAGTCACTAGAAGGCTGGGTGGAAAATCTCTGTGGGAAGCAAATGTTGCAGGCATTTGTAAAAAAAAAAAAAAAAAAAAATATGTGAAAATGAAAGCAGTGACTTTGTTGAAAGCGGGTAGTGGAGCAGTGGTTGTGGTTTCATCACCACATGGATCTGTTAGGCTTCTGAAGTGACGTTTGGTCTGCCTTTCATAGTGTTTCAACCTCTGGCTGTCAAGAAAATTCATTTTTAAACTTGTTTTTATCTAATTTTTCACTATGTGTGATCTGCCAGTAGTTGTGTTGAGATGATTTTTATATAATCTACGGTGAGGGTCTGTCTTTTGTTTGTTTGTTTTCAATCGATATAGAACACTGTGCATCTGTTTATTTATTAAGTAACATCAGGTTAGCTATCACGGCACTTCGAAGCAAAGTTTTTATTGTTTGACTCTGTGTTACATATCAATGAGGAAGATCTAACACTCCTTTGAGCTTTCATCTTCGCTACAAGTAAGTAAGCTCAGCTTTCCATTGCAGCTACAGAAACAATCATCCTCAATATTAATTCTTTCTGAGCATCTCCTGGACTCCCTGCAGGCCCAAAACGAGCCGTTGAACCGAGACGCTCCAACATGCATGAATTGCCAAACAACCAGTCCCAGTTCATTTTCCATGAAGAAAGCAAATCTCTGTGTAGCACATGCAAGAATCGCTTGTGCACAGCGAGAACACCTCAGACAGAATTACAGCCAGACGCCTTGCGATTACACTGAATCATAAATTAATCAACCTTCACTGCATACGTTTAGTTTATTTGTTTTGTCAAATTACTTTTAGCAGTATTGATTTCCTTTCGTCTTCTGGCTGCGTGCTGTGTAGGTATTAACAGGATACGCAAACTGAGCTCCAGGGAGTTTATTATTGTTGTTTTAACTTCTTTAGCATCTCAAAATCTGTTGAATAGAAAAAAAATTCAAGCTCTCTCAGCTTCACTCATTACAATGCAGCTTGTAAGGTAATATACTGAAAACAAAACAAGTATTGTAAGATTGTTTTGTTGTCATTAAAGAGTCATATAAGACTTGTTAGTGATCTGAATCCTGGTGCGTTCTGTTGACGTGCCAAGTTCAAAGAAGTCTGGAAGCTGCAAGTATAACTTGTATTTTTCACACAGAAAAACATGTAATCTTCTGTGGGCAGAGGATTTCTTTTTCATATCTCTGGTATATAGAAGGATGACCTGGCAGTTCACTGATTCTTTTCATGTTTGTACTTATCCAAGTTCCAACACATAAAGGCTTCTTTGTGATTTCCCATGATGTCACTTACACTGAGTACTGGTAGATGGTCTGTTTTGTCATGTGTATGTACATCTAAAGTGGGAAATATTAGCATTAGATCTAGGATTTGTCAAATTTAAGATATTATTAAAGCAAATAGCAACGCAATCCATGCTGCAAAATATTCACATTCATTACAAATATAATTATTGCATGGTGTTTGGGTGTCTTACAAAATTCTTTTCCTCGGACTAGTGGCTCTCAGACTGGGGGTCGGGACCCCTGAGGGGTTGAGAGATCATTTTAGGAGGTCGCCAGATAATTCTAAAAAGCACACAGCCTACAGTTATTTTATAAGATTAGTATTTTTACCAGGTCTGCCAAAATTAAACAGTAAATGCAGTTAAATCTGTGAAATGGCATCTTTTAGCACATTAACAACTATGTTAGTACACATGTAATATAACAAATGGGATTTTGACAGTGAGAGAGGCATGCAGGTGTTTTGTCACAGCAAACTGAATCAACTTTATCCTCCTTATTTATGACTGTTTTCCAGCCTTACATTTAGAGGACTCTGCAAAATCGGGGTGCGAACCCAACGTTTCTTATCATGGGGGGGTTGAGAACCACCTTCAGCTGAATAACGGAGCCAAGAAGCAAAGAAAGTACACAAACTAAACTGTTTTCCAAACCAGATAACTTGCAAGAAAATGTTTTTATCATGAAGATTTTAAAATAATAATAATAAGTCACTGGATTCTATGACGTTCTTTAGGCAGGATCATATCTCAGAGCTCGGGATGGATTTATTATACTTTTTAATTAACACAGATAGATACTTCTTGCCCCTCAAATAAAAATAAAGACAATATTTATTATTAACTTTAATGCAAGGCCAGTAAAGAATACAAATAAAACTTAACAATATAATTGAAAGAAATGCTTTTAAAGCAACATTAAATTATACTGGTAAGTAAATTAATCAATAAAACAAAACTAAGTCTTTTAAAATGATAAAATAATAAGACTGCAGATTAATATAGGATTAATCACATTTATCAAATATAAAATAAAAATATATAATGTATAACGTGATACGTATGAGAAAACAATGCAAAATAATCTGTAAAATATTAAAATAAAACCTCATCCTCACTACCAGCGTTCCACCCAAACACACAAATGTTCTGAGCTGCTAGAACCTGAAATGAAGTTGCATAAACGATAATGATCTAAAAACTGTACAAGTACAGACAACTCCAGAGGAAGGCAGACTAACTGAAGCCAGGTGGAGATCAGACCCAGACTTGTCAGACGGAGGCAGTCAGTCCAGTCACAGGTGAGTCACCAGTACCTGAAGGAGCCATGTGGGAGCAAAGGTGAGGCCAAAAACAAAAGGACACATTAGAAAATCACTTAAACCACTTAAAATGTTCATTTTGGTGTTTTATGATGGTTTTAGATTCAAAAACAGATTAGAAAAATGCAAAAGCTCAGATACCTATAAGTTCATTATGAATGGATGAGTGACAGTGATTAAGACCCTTCATAGCAAATCATGCCTCGTTTTTGTTCCTGTAAATACACATTTTAGTTTTCTTTCACACCGTCGGTGCAAGAAAAAAGAAAGAAAGAAAGAAAGAACAAGGTAAGAACTAAAGAACAAAGGAAAAAAAGAACAAAGTAAGAAAGAAAGAAACAAAAAAATAAAGAACAAAGAAAGAAAGAACAACTTTTTGCTAAACTGTCCAAAATAGCAGAAAGTGTTTGGAAACTGGGTGGAGTGTGAGTTCTGTGTGGGGATCAGGGGATGGAGAGTGGGCGAGTCCTAAATACACTGGCAGAAATTACTGAATGACAGACAGCAGCTCAGCGGCAACCAGTAAGGTGGAAAGATTCACGGAGCACCTACACCAGGAGTCCAGACGTCCAGATCTACCATGCTGCAACTTTTAAATGTGTTTCTTCTGCAGCACACCTGAATCAAATGTCTGAATTCCTTCTCCTGCATTTCATTTAGCTCTGCAGAGGTGGGGGGGGGGGGATGACATTATCCCGGACTGTGATTACGTTCACGCTGTACTCGAATGAATCGGACCTTTTTAAAAACAGCTTTTACTCTCCAGCAGAGGCAAAACATAAATGGAGCTACACCACATGACAGTGGTCTGGTTGATCAGATTTCTGAGTTATTTCTATTTATTTCTATCTGCGTTATTTCCATAGATCATGTAGGAAAGATGGAGCCTCCGGCGGTTAAAAGTGAAGCCTATGCGGCATAAAACTGCAGTTCCCCCTTCATCCACTAGGGGCTCCAAGACAGATTGAATCCCCATAGACTCCCATGTTAAAAAGACCAACTTCACAGCAGAAATAAACATGTTTACAGCCTGGTTCAAAAATCCATTTTTGGTTTATAAGTCAGGTTTAACTTCATGACAACTGTGGGGGGAGTGAATTTTTTTTCTGACTCGCCCGTTTAAAAGTAATTTAATCTCGAAATTCGGCATATTTAGGGGCGTGTCCTTTTGATTGACAGGTACCCGATTTCCCGCTTCAAGTCAGAAGAACGTAGAACAACCGCGGTTTTTAGCCAGTTAACAACGTGACTTAGCTTTAGCCCGCTTACCTCCGTTAGCTGGTTAACTCCTGTTATCTCCAGGTTAGCTCGGTTAGCTCTTAGCTACAGAAAGCTCGGAGTTCGCTCGATGTCACTCATCCTCCATGACGCGCTCACAGCCCCCCTCTCAGCTCCACCATATTTGTATTTTCCGGACGAGAAACACGCATGCCTCTGCCAAGATGGCGATTGTAGGAACCGCCCACCGAGTTTCATTTCAGCTCTTCAGAAACCAACAGGTGACGTCACAGAGGCTCCATCCATTTCTATATATACAGTCTATGGTTATTTCTCATGCAGAGCCTCTTATCCTGCACACTCAAATTTTGGTTGTTTATTTTCTTTTAATTTCATCTTAGTCGTTTATTTATTTACCAGTATTTTATATGTATGTTGTTGTTTTAAAGGCATTTCATTCGATTATTGATATCCTTAAATTTTATTTATATTTTACCCCTGCAATAAAGATATTAATGCACATCGTAGAATCGTGGTTTCACTTTAAGGTGCAATAAGTTTCAGTTTACGGTGTAGATATAAAAGTACCAAAAGTTTTGTTTTCCACATTCCTGTTCGAAAATTAAACACTGGATTCCTGACTTGTTTGGTGGCTAAAAACAAATTATTATGTGTATTTCTGGAGCCCAGCAGCAACTTAAGAAGCCACACTAAACCAGCTTTTATTTCCAAGACGCCATGTAACACTGCAGCTGACTTTCGCTTCACACACACCACATCACACACATGCAGAAGGATGTCAACATACCAGCAGTTTTGGACACACACTACGGCTTATCAGCAAAGAATCATTACAAGACATTAATGGAATAAAGAGAAACAGCAGAAAGAAAGGAAAAAAATTGAGAGATGAGGCAAGATTAAAATAAAGACTGACTTTTAATGGCTGGAGAAAGATCACAGTACAGGATGCAAGATGGATGTAGTGAGCGGAGACGTCGCTGAGACAATCTGCAAGTGTTCCTTTCTTTGTAAAAGAACCAGGAAGGATCTTACAGATGCACATAAACATGGGGACCATGAATTACCATAACTCTTCAGAGAGACTGTGTGAATAAAATATTTGTGATCCTTGAAGCACAACTTACCCCAGTAAGGAATAAACCATCTCATTTGACAAGAGAGAAAACATTTTTAAAAAAACATATTTTATGTTAGTATTTCCGCTAAAACCTTAACAGCCAAACTGCTTTACATAAGCCGCTGAACAGCATTAACAACAACTCTGCTCTGCATTATTGTAGCATTTAGCTCACATTAGCTCAAACGGCCATACAGCCTTCATTAGCTCATGATGTTCATGCACAGTTTCCTTCTAAGAAGAGCTCAGCTGGGTTTTCCACACTCAGGCGTTGCCAAGCAGACGTGCATCTTAGTGATGCGGTTGCTATGATACTTTCAAAGCTTGTCCCGAAATATTCTTCACCCAACAAATGTGTTTTACAGGGGACAAACATTTACCGGAAAGAGAGAGACACGTAAATAAAGACGATGATAAGATCATATAGTGTTGTTTGTGTATGTAGTTTTGTGTAGAAGAAAATTTAATTATTTGAAGTTGTTTTTTTTTGTTTTTTTTTTTTACATATGTATTGAATTAAATGGAAAATCATTGGATTTTTATCTTTTTGGATGAAGATGAGGACGAACACCACGGCGTATTACTTTATTTATTGGATAAAAACTTGAAAGAAGTCTGAATCATGATTTAAACAGCTTTTAGCAGTAATAAAATCAGTCTTACTTTCATATGGAGTAATTTTGCCCAACCTTATATTCTGTGATGCCTCTCTTTGGGGGATTTTTTTTTTTTGCAATTTCTCCGAGCATCTGACCTTAGGATGAACTTAAAAGGGACATCCCCTCCTGGGAAAACTAGTGGCTGTCTTCAGTATTTGCTATCAGTGACTAATCTTTCTGATTGTGAAATGATGAACTCCAAATCATGACTTTATAACCATTCCCAGATGCTACGGTCAGAAATCTGGTTTTCTCTTTGGCGACATGTTGTTTATCTTAGCAGGCACTCTTTGGCCATTTCAGCAGCTTAACCTGTCATCTGCTTGTCAAACATCTAGTCACATTACAGAAATTCCATCTGAGCATCAGATCGAGGGAAAAAGCAGCGTTTAACGTGGCATGTTGTTGGTGCCAGAAAGCTCATGCTTGTAGATGTTGACTTGTTTTTTTTCATGCTGTTTATCATTTTGTTTAGTCTGAATGTGATGTCAACCAACTTCCTATATGACCACATTCAGGATGCAGTAGATTTACTCAGTATCCAACTGCAAGCTGAAGCATCAGTGTGAGAATATAGCGCTCCGTGCTGTGGGAATACCCTTCTTTATCTCACAACACAACATTGGTCACATGGCGACAGCGCCGTTGTTGCCAGACTCTGCTGTAGCAGTGGAGTCTGGTTTGAATCAGCACTGTCCATTCAACTCCGGTTTTCTCTCTGAGGAAAGAGACTTTTTAGTATCAGATTTCCTACAGAAATGTTATTTTCACCAAAACAAAACAAAAATATCCCAAACAAACAAAAAATTCTCGTGAATGAGTTGTGAACAAGTAAAAATTAACTGTGAGCTGCAGAACAGTTAAGAAATACCTTCTCAGCCACTGCCATCATGAATGAGTATGTGACAAATAAGCTTGAAAGACATTGCAGCAGGTTGATATATCTTGTCATGTAGACAAGTTGAAGTTGAATCAGAATGAGGAAGATTTAGGTCATTTTGAATGTTGCATGGTTGTTGGTCTGAATATTTCAGAAACTGCTGATCTACTGGGATTTTCACTCACAACCTTCTCTAGCGTTTGCACAGAAGGTCTGACGAAGAGAAAATATCCATCGAGCAGCAGCTGTCCGGACCAGAATGTCTTGTTGATGTCAGAGGAGACAGGACAGACTGGTTAGAGATCGTAGATGATTGAAAGACAACAGGAAGTCAGATAAGCACTGGTTCCAACCATACTGTATATGAAACAGATGGACAGAGCCTTCATGGCATAAGCTGTAGGTTTCTGAAGAGCTAAATGGAAGCTAAGTGGACGGTTCCCACCATCGCCATCTTGAAGGCATCACGTGTGTCATCACTCAGAACAATACAGAACTGAGCTAACAGGAGCTAACCAGCTAACAGAGGTAGATGGGCTAAAGTTTTTTTTAAATTTTTTTTTTGTTGTTGTTTTTTTGTGTCTTTTCCAGCATTTAAGCAGGCAAAATGGATTTTTTGGATGCTATATTCTGCTGGGCAAATTTAATTAGCCATGGGAAGCATCATAGATATAATGCTTGCCTTGATATTCTGGATTTTAAATTTATTTTTCTATATTTTTTGCATAATTGTTTGTATTACAAAGTTTGTACTGCTGTACTGGACCAGAGAGGACAGAAGAGGGACAGGAAGAGAATTGAAAAGAAGAGAAAACAGAAAACAACTTGTAGAGAGAAAAAGAGAGAGAGAAAGATGGGCTAAAGTTAAGCTAAGCTAAGGTGCGATGTTAGCTAAAAACTGCGGTTGTGCTACACTCTGCCTTCTTTCCGCTGAATATTTGATACCTATCAGTCAAGAGGACACATCCCCAGTTGTGCAGAATTTCAAGATTATTACCGAACTTTAAACATGTTTATTTCTGCTTTAAAGTTGTTTTTTAACATGGGAATCTATAGGGATCAGTGTTGCCAGATCAAATGAGAAAAACCAGCAACCAGCTGACAACAAGTCCAAAAGCAGCAACCTGGCCCTTCAGCGAAAGAAAATTGTTACACTAATGTTGAACTTGATGTCATATACTGTATTATTTATATATAAATCTTTCTGTAATAAATGAATCAATAAATCACATTAATTGACCTTTAGCCTACATCCTAAATGCAAACAAGCTGACCCGACAGTTTAAGAATTGAACAGATAAGATTTAAGATCAGAATATGTTGTCTAAATAAAGTAAATGAAACACTCACACACACACTTTTTCCCCCCCAGACATGCTAAACCCTAGAACTAAAAGATGGTGAGTTTTGTGTGTGTTTGTGTGCGTGCTAGTCTATTGTTTTTGTTTTGCTTTTAGTTTATAATATGAAGTTAAGCATCTAATTGGATTATTTATTGAACATTGTTAGTGATTTACTGTAATTAATAAATCAGGTAGAGTAACCTTTCATTATTATTAATATCAATACGGTCATTTCCCTTATTGACTGACTGTCAGCCTGTTTAAAGTGTGTACCGGCTTGTTTTGAAAGATCATGCTGACCTTGCATCGTCTCTGTGAATCTGACAAATTATGCGATAAATGTGGAAAGAACATCAGTGCTCCATCACGCTGATGTGACATTTCTGTCTCGTTTACCAGCACCTCGTTAACCTTGTGTACCCACTCACCCCATTTCTGCACAATGCAGCCATATTTCAGAATACGAAAATGCACATTACAGTTGAGCGTCGCTGATCATTTCCCTTAAAAAAGATTTATGCCGCTGGCTGCTGAATTTCAAGAAATGTACCCAATTAGCTGTGTGTCTGCCAACATCCTGCTGATGCATTGTTATCGTCACGCTTTTGTTTTAGTGCTAGCGAGTGCAAACCTATTAGCTTCCTGCAGAGGTTTCCACAGAAGGAGACCTCCTTTTGAGAGACTTCTAATTTTTCCAAGAAGAATGAGCGGCTCTGCGTGTGTTATCAAACATGTTCTCAGCGTGGCGTTGGTCTCAATGTGATAAGAAAGGAGCTTGGGGTTGCTAGCTAATTGAGCTAACCAAGCTGATCTGAGTACAAGTCCTTCAACGTGCTACAACATGTTCTCCAGCTATATACCCAGTGGGTGAAAAAACAACTCATGCAGGTATTAATAGAGGCTTGTGTGTCAAAATTAAAATACATTGAGCTTTTTTAGCTGGTACAGACAACTAATGAGGCAGATGGATCCATCTGGGAGCACTGGGTCTTCCTTTTCATGTGCAGTCATTGATAGGCTAGTAACATCCATTTGTCATTGTTGCTGCTGTATCTCCAGATGTTTGATAGCCAGCTGACATTTGATAACACATAGATAAGATCACGTACACCAGCAGCGTCCATCTCAATTGGTATGCATTAGGTAAGCCTCCACCTGCTCTGCCAGATAGAAAGATGGTGAATATGCAGATTGTGGTTTCTTTGTTTAAAGCCAGATGGTGCCGCTTGAAATGTATCTGCAGGGTGCATGCAGTAAAATGTGGCTGTGCAAAGCAAGAAGTGATCGAATGAAAGACTAAGGTTTCTGTTTTTCTGTTCTCTCTTTTAAATGTTGCTGCTCAAAGATCAAGACATAAACGTAAACACGATTGGCTCAGTGGTAGCAGAAGGGACGCTGAGCAGAAGTGGTGGAAAAACAAGGAAACGGTCTTTGTTTGGAAGTCTTTCAAATAGAGGCTGGGGTCACGTTGGCTGGGAAAGGGACAGACTATCTGGGAATTCCATGTAGTGCTTTTCCCGCATGTGGCTGACCTTTCCAGGAACCGAGCTGCGACTGGCTGAAAGTCATCGCAGTCGGAGTGGGACAGGAAGCAGAGAAGCATTGCAAAACAGCAGTCATTTTAAAATGAACAAATTCCCGAAACATTGATGGAGCTAAAGGAAGTAGGTTCTTATGTTATGATCAACACAGTCCTGCTGAGTATCTCTGACTGATGATGGTTTCTGGGTTTCAAACTCCCAAGGACATCAGAACTAAAGAGTAACGATCCACATTTAATCCTCACAGTACAGCTGTTTGTTTGCCCACATAGCACATCAAAGTGTGAATAAGCAGAGCTTTCTCTGTAGCATCACACACCGATGAGCACATCAGGGCTAACTCTAGATGGCTTGGGGGTCTAACTGTTTGTCTTCCCATTGGTGCATGACTACTGCTGCATCTGAGCCACAAACCCACCGAATAAGAAATAAATGAATAAATAAAATCAAACCTAGTTGGGTTGAAGAATAAACTCATGTCAGCTGGAAGAAGGAGCATCTTCCCTCTTGTTACATCTGAATTCATGTTGAATTCCTCCTGCAGTCCAGCTAGACGTCAGGTGTCAGGACCTCTTCGAGCAGGAGGAGTAGCAGGACGGATTGAGTTTTGTTTAGAGGAAGAAATACATCATACTCTTAACATTTAAAACATTTCTGCGACACTTTCTTCTATGATTTGAAGCACATCTTCTCGTACCTTCATCACCTGCAGTAGGTCAGTTCTACTGTTTACAGCTTCTGGAGGTTTTATGTCCCAAACTGACCCAAAAGCAGGGACGGGAGGCAGGGTGCAGAACCATGATGTAGAACCGAGGGGTATAAATACACAGAAGGAACAACAAGGAACAGGTGAACTGAATCAGAAAATCAAAACCATGTGAGCTGATTAACAGGAAGCGAAATGGGAGCCAGTACACAAGGGAACAAAACTACTAAATAAAACAGGAAAGCAGAAACTAAAGAGACAAGACGAAACATCACACCTTAACATTTGGTGCTCATCACAGCTGAAGTTCTGCAGAGTTTGTCGAATGTGAATGTCCTTTCAGCAAACGTGAATCTGAATCCTTCAGTCGTCACATTTTCAAGTCACAAAGGTAAAGTTCAGCTTTCTGGTACAAGAAGAGTTCATCTCTGTAATTCCCCACCGGATGTTTTCTCACCCATCCATTTTCTCCTTCTGTTTATTCCCATGAGGGGTCATGGGGCGAGCCTCCAGCCTATCAGCGACCACTAGGCGAGAGGTGGGAGTACACACTGGACAGGTTGGACCGGATGTTTTGGGTTTTAGAAACACATCAATTCAAGCTTTTCCTTTTTCAAAGAAAACAACTAATCTCTAAAAGTTTGTTTTTGTTTTTATAGCAGGGAAATGAATGACATAAAACAACCAGGTCATTTAGAAGCCAGTGAGAACATTGTGTGGGAACTTCTGGATGCTTTACCATCCCAGCTCAGCACAAGAAGAGGCTGCAGATCAATATACTGCGTGTTTTTACTGCTACACAGACGTGTATAACCAGGTGCCATTAGGTAAAAGTCCTGTCCAGCTGATCCAACCAGTCACCAAACCAGTGAATTTATAAGCTGTTAGTGAAAACGCCTGTTCTACAGGCACAGGTAGATCCAAAAACATGGCAGGACTCAGCAGCTACCACAGCTGTCAGAGCCAGGAGTCCCGTCAGGAGCAGCGTGACATTTGCTGCTGGCCTGCTGGAGGATTGTTCTGGCCTGTTTTTGAAATATCAGCTTGATCAGTCATCATACGCTGAGCAGAAATGAACAGCTAGTTTCCATAAAACATCAGGCTTGACTCTCATGAGTGGGAGCACGTCACTGACATGATGATCCCGCTCAGTGACGAACATGGCAGTGATCTGAGAAAATAAAAGGTGGAGCAAGTAGCGAAGGAAGAGTCTTCCCACAGATGCAGGTGCATGCTGCAAACCAGTCTGGTCATCCAGGCCCGAAGTCTGGAGGCGTTCAGGTTTCCCAGAAGATCTGCATCAATTTCTATTTTATGCTGAAATGCAGGCTCCAAACTGTAACCCCGCAATGCCATATTTAAAGTTCATATTTGTTGTTGGAAGTGTTTCCATCTTCCCATCGCTTAGCGATGGCTCTAAATCATAGACCGTATATGAAAGATGGACGGAGCCTTCGGCAGTTAAAAGTGAAGCCTATGTGGAAGTGCATAAAACTACAGTTCCAGCTTCATCCACTAGGGGCTCCAAAACTGAGAAAATTCCCATAGACTCCCATGTTAAAAAGACCAACTTCACAGCAGAAATAAACATGTTTACAGCCTGGTACAAAAATCCATTTTAGGTTTAATAGGTCAGGTTTACCTTCATGACAACTGTGGGGGGGAGTGAATTTTTTTCTAACTCACCCATTTAAAAGTAATTTAATCTCAAAGTTCGGCATATTTAGGGGCGTGTCCTTTTGATTGACAGGTACCTGATCTACCGCTTCAAGTAAGAAAAAAGCAGAACAACCGCGGTTTTTAGCCAGTTAACAACGTGACTTAGCTTTAGCCCGCTTACCTCCGTTAGCTGGTTAGCTCCTGTTATCTCCAGATTAGCTCGGTTAGCTCTTAGCGACAGAAAGCTCGGAGTTTGCTCAATGTCAATCACCCACCATGACACTCACAGCCCCCCTCTCAGCTCCACCATATTTGTATCTTCTGGACGAGACGACACGCATGCCCCTGCCAAGATGGCGATGGTAGGAACCGCCCACTGAGCTTCAATTCAGCTCTTCAGAAACCTACGGGTGACGTCACGGAGGCTCCGCCCATCTTTTTATGTACAGCCTATGCTCTAAATGGATGGATTCTTTCTGGGAAAATCATCCAAATCACTGCATTTCATCATAGACTGAAAAAGCACATGGATGAGGGATAAAAAAATGAAGAAAAAAAAATGACATAATGAATATTATAAGTAGATAGATATTTATGTAATATTTTGTAGATATGGCTGTAAGTGTATGTATGTATGTAGTATATCTGTGTGGATGTGTTTATATGAATGGAGGTATATGGAAATGTGTGTGTAAGTGTAAAATGTAAATATAGATAGTAAATTGAATAAGTATGTTGTGACGTGTAGCAACAAAAAAAACTAGATGAGTAGAAAGGGGTGGGAATATCAAATAAGTGTACACTTCTTCCCACTCCTTTTTCAAACTCACAAATTTATTTAATTATCAAATTAATTAGGAATTATGAATATTGTTATTATTATTAATATTTGTGATTATTATTATTTTCCTAATAAGTATGTATATGTATGTATGTAGGTGTGTGTATGTACATATGTATGTATAGGTATGTACGTATATTTTTCTTTTCATATTTTCTTTCATTTGTTCGAAATAAATAAACTAACTAACTACATATTTCTTCATTTATTAATATTCTCTCAAAGAATAAAGTAACTTACTAAGCAGTTACTAACCTGCCGGGTTCTTTACTTTCTGTTTTCTCTTCTTCATGAAATTTGCTTTAATTTAATTCACTCCAACGACAGCTTGCTAATGTTAAACCATGATGTTTTATTAACTTAATCTCCATTACAATATTTCACTAAATAAAAGCAATATTTCCACAGTTTCGACAAACAAATTTGCATTCATTTTGTGAGGATTCCTCTTTGAGTAGGAAGGAGAATATGTTGTGGTTTGGAGCAACTATTGGGGATGATTCTGCTGTTGCTGCTGTCCTTCCTCAGAAGACAAAGGAAGTCATCCAGAAGACATATTTACTTCAAATTATTTGCATTTAATTAGACTGCATTCATTCCCCAATATCAGCTAAATTTTATCTTTTAATTTTGCTTCATTCTCAATTTATTTTGTGATGTGTTTGTCTCGCTGTCACTGGACTTACCAAACTTACCAGGTGACCACACAGCTAGCCGGTGAGGAAACTTTTCCCTTCAACCAGGTGATCAAGGTTGGTTTGCAGATAAATATGATACAAAATGTTGATGTGTGGCCTTTAGGTTTAATAGATAACACACATTAAAACAATTCCTCAAACAATATCTGTATCATGGTTGTGTTCAGCTGCTCTTAGCAGCAGCTAAAGTTACATCCCAGTCCGACTCCTTTAGACTAGAATATCCTTGTTTTTTAAGAAACCTGTTGCACTTTGCACATATTGATCTCTGGATGTTGAGTTTGTGGCACAAATGATGGATCATTGTCCAACAGGTCAACAAAATATAATGTATCCTGATAATTATCACTGTCACACTAAATGCACTAACGTGTGAATAGATAAAAGAAAGCGTGAATTAATGAATATAAACCATCTATTCATTTATTTTCTTAACCACTTATTCCAGTTAAGGGTCACGGGGAAGCTGGACTGGTACACCCTGGACTGGTCTCCAGTCCCTCACTGGCCTGAAAGCCATTTAGATTAAGTTCTGCATGAACGTATGAATGAGTGTAAAACAAATAAACAAAAGAATAAATGAATGAACAGACAAACAAATGAATGAATGAATGAATGAATGACTGGGAAAAGGGGTTATAAAAGTCTCTGGGCAGTGGAGAAATAAACTAAAAGCTGATGAAGTTCAGCTGCCTCTGTAGTAAAGGATGTCATGCTGATGATTAATTCTCATCTCGACTCAACCAAACTATCTTTTATTATGTTTGTTAGACATAAAAGCCCTTTGATTATTGAGCAGATTAGTTTTCATACAAGAGTAAATGGATATTTCTGGGTCAGTGTTGCTGACTTACTGACCGACTAAGGTTTCATAACATCAAAAGTCAACTTCATGTTCTGAAAGTGACCCAGATCTGAGCGAGTTGAGGAGTATCACCTCACCGTGGCTTGTTATTGAATCTTTACACCGTTTCTTTTCTGATTGTTGACCAACCTAGATTGCAACAAGGGTATTAATCATGACACGAATAGTGAGAAAAAAAACATCTTTTCTGCAAAAGGTCCTGCTGTTGGATAACACACACTAAATTTCTGGTGATATACCTTCAGTTGTAACTTGTGTTGTTGAGAGAAACTCGTTAGCATGCATGAGTTGTCCCAGAAAAGCCTGAGCTGAATGAGATTTAAGCGTTGGGTAAGAAGATTTATTTGAGCTCTCTTCTTTATTTTACATTTAATGAGTATATTATCAATGTACAAAGAGAAAAAAGGTCTATGCTTCACTGCAGGGACAAAGAAGCAAAACTTCTAGTCTCACCATCCTGCAGCACTCAAACACGCCATCCATAAATGGAAAGAGAGCAGCTGCGATGAGATAGACAAGAACATGTTCTGGCAGCTGGAATGATCATGTAAATTTTGCACCAAGCAGCAACTCATGACAACATGTTTACAACACATCAAGTATGTTCAAAGAGGAGGCTTTTGGCTCCAGAATGAAATATGTCCGAACTACGATGTCCCGATGAACACCGGCCACAAAAGGCCGAAATCTGACTGCTTGCTCCTCAGATGCTGAACTTCACCCCGGAGTCATGCATCTGGAGAGGGAGACGTTGGAACTACAGTTCAGGGCTGCATCTCAAAGACTTGTTTGAGTTTGTGAATAAGGAAATGTATTTACAGCGACTATAAATATGAGAGCTGATTTCCACCTGCAGTGTTTTTAGTAACCTTGATTTACAGTTCATATTATGAATATGAAAATCCCCAAATATTATTAAATAACTGAAGAAGGAAATACTTTGTCTTTTCCTGAGGGAAATTTAACTGAAGAAATGTTTTTGTTTCTTTTTTTTTAATAAAACTAACACTTAAATAGCTCATTACACATTAACTACAACCAAACCAAACTTATGTTGGCATGACAACACCCCCCCCCCCCCCCCCCCCCCCCCCCCCCCCCCACCCCACCCAGGAAAAGTTTACGGGAACACAGTTGCAAGGTGTAAAAGCACACCAGCCATGATCACAATTATAGAGTGTTTTATTTGTATTCATATTGACAAGAACTATTAAAAATATAACAATCATTTCAACAGGTACCTGGGAGCCAAGGTGTGGCTCGCCTGCACAGGACAGGAGGGAGAAGCAGTGAGCCACGTCCTCACTGACGTCTGATTTCAGGACAAATATCATCACAATGCATAAGAAACTTAACTGGTTGTTGGTCAAAAACAGACTCTTGTATTCACTGACAGTTGGAATTAGAAATATATCTGGATTAAAATGACCTGTTATTCTATTTAATAACCTTACTTTTAGTGCTGGAAATCACAAATATACCACAAGACATACAAAAGATGGAAATTTTAGTTTGCCTAAAGCTAAATCAGATGCCATAAAAAGAACTGTTCTGTATAGAGGCATGAAAATATGGAATTCTCTACCGAAGAACGTTAAATTAACCACTGACCTAAAAAACTTTAAAATATTATGAAAAGACTTTTTTTCAAAAGTACAGGTATCTATATAAATCATAAATATAAGGGTTTGGTGATAAAAGTATAATAAATACAAATGAATGTGTAATAGAGTAAACAAACTGATAACATGGATAGAGGTGTACTCTAAGATTTGTATTATAGATAATCAAATATATAGGTTTATATCCAATAAAAAGTAAGCGTATTATTGTGAATGAATAGTTTTATATGATACGATGTAACATGAACTGACATGACATGCATGCATTTAGTATGTAAAAATGGATGTAAAGAGATGGATTTGAATATGTAAATAGCTTGTATTCCCGGGTTGAACTGAAGTGCTGATGTGCTGTTTAACTTTTTACAAGTTTCTGTTTTGTGATGTTATAATTGTGCCGGACCCCAGGAAGAATAGCTGTAGATTGCTACAGCTAATGGGGATCCTAAATAAACTTAACTGAACTGCTTAAAAGCTAATCGCTGCGTTTCCATGACAGTTGTTTACAAAATAAAAGCAATATTTCATAAGTTTCGCCAAAGTATGATTGCAGTTTGTTTCCATTTAACGGTGTTTTGTGCTTAAAATCTTATCGAGACGAGACTCCACGCTGAAGAGGATGGAGGTGAGAACGTTTTGTGTTGTGGAGCTTTAAGGTGCTGCTACTGGTGTTGCTTCTGTTCTCATTAGAAGACAAATGCAGAAGGAAATAGTTCAGCGGTAACGTGCGTATGTATGGAAGCAGACATGAGTAAGTAATCTTCCAGCAGGGGTGTAGAAAGTAGAAGTCCTGTCCGGCAGCTCTTTCCAAGCAATCACTAAACCAGGTGAATCGGCTCAGCTCTGCTGCAGGTAGACGAGCTTGTTAGTGAAAACTCTAAATGCATCAGTAGATCCAAAAACATGGCAGGACTTCTACTTTATTTTTACTTCTACTTCTACTTTATACACCTCTGTCTGCAGGAGCGAATCAGGAGTTCACAGAGAAATTATGGACTTTGAAATGATTTGGTCATGTCACCTCTTACGTCTGGTGACGTGTAAATTCTACAAAATATTGTTTTTATCACACTTCTTAAGCAACACGTCTGAAAAACTGCCTCATAAGGGCATGAAAACTTTTTTTGGCAATTTTACAGAGGTATGTTTTAAAATCTAAATGTTTCCAGTAACTTATTTTTATTTTTAACAATATTTGTGTTTCCTTGGGTTAATGGAAACACAGCTGTTGAGCTTAGATAGTAGCAGGACAAACCAACACTAATGTTAAAGTTTGCAGGAGACGTAAAACATGCACTGGCTACGGTTACATGATGGTTTTTAATTTGGAATTAATAATTTGGAACTTAATAATTCCAAATTACCAGTGTTTTTTTTACAGGTTTACATGGAAATAATAATTCCAAATGGAGCCTTTCGGCCAAAGACTGCTGACATAGGCTCCAGCTTTCCCGCGACCCTTCATTGGACTAAGCGGTTAGGATAATTAATGAATGAATTCCAAATGAAGGTTTACATGAAACATGTCTTTACTTAATTCCTCTTTAGAGCGGCGGGTTGGGAAGGGATCTGATTTGACAGAGGGTGACGTGACGTATGACGTCTACCGAAAATAAACAAAGTTGGCTCCCTGCTTCTCGTCTTTTTAGTCGTAACTTGTAAAAACTACATAATAAGCACCAGTTTTGCCGCTATTTTTATTATAAATGTGAAGTAGCAGCTCAACACGAGCATACTATTTCAGTTTCTGCAGCAACTGAGAAGAAAGATAGACCACCGAACAAGGGAGGCAAAACAACGCGCGTCATTGGGACGGGACGAGGTAACGAGCATGCTCAGAACGACCAGAATTAACTTAGAGCGGAACGAAGGTTTACATGACAGAGGAATTAAATAGTTCGGGATTAAAGTGTGAATAAACCAGCCGCTTACATCAGAATTAAGTTTAATTCCAAATAGACTTTGCATTAGGAATTAAGTTACATGGTCGTTTTTCATCAGTTTAAAGTGAAATGAACTTTTATTCGGAAATAAAGAGGAATTAAAACTCCAATGTAAACGTCGCAAATGTGGCTAAAATACCAGAGCCAAACAAACACAACGCATGTTCCAAACAAACCAGCAGGAAGAACGTAGACGCAACTAGACTGCAGCCTGGACAGAGTTCCTCTGAACCTGCTCATATATCGCAGAGACCCAGCAGGTGTAGGTCTTCCGCGGGAGGGAGTCCTGTCAGGTATTCTTGTCTTCTTACGGCTAAATGAAGGTCATTTCTTTGAAAGCATTTCTTTGAAGGCCCATAAAAGGAAAATCTTTGTGACTCATTCTACTTCCTTTAGAAATATAGGCAACACCTCATTTCTGAGATTTGTCCTGGTCAGGATTGCAGAGCTGCTTCAGGCTTTTCTAAATGAAAAGCAGTCCTGACCAGACACTGACATCCTGACCCGCATGCCGGATGTCTCAGCCAGTTAGAGCGAAAGTATTGTTTGTGGCTACCGCTAGAGGAAGCTGGCTCAGGGCTTCTGTATCCGGCGCGTTGATTTTCCCTTCCTGCACATTTAGTTGAAGTCTCAGAGAAGGAGGCTGTTAGCAGAGTTACTGTTCCTGTTAGCCGGCCTCACTGGCCAGAGTAAATATAGATCCTCAGACTGAATGAACAATAGCTTTCACAATCCTGAGGCTATATATAGACACAACTATAATTACTTGGCCTTGCCTTAATAAGACAAAACGGAAAGAAAGAAAGAGTCCAGACATTCTGTGGACACTGTAATCCACATACGGTCACTGTATGAGGAGCCTGCATGAGAACTCCACCTTGGTCAACACCAGGAGGTTAAAGAGATCTTTATACAGTTTCTGTGTCATTTTATCCAAACTTATTTGTTTGATAGGAGACTATTCGATCAGATTTATTTATCTTTTAGTAAGAAACTGAAGCTCAGATTGCCATTTATCAGGGGTTTTTTTTATGTTTGAGTGTGCATCTTAGCTGTTCCTAGGTTCATATTTATCTGTGAGAGCCGGAGAGTACGCTGGCGTAACTTGGCTGCTTTGTTTCCGTCTCTGGCTGTGGCTAAACATGTTGCTTACCATCACCATGTATGAATGAGGAGTGAATGAATGATGGATTCAAAGTAAAGCTCTAATGCCATGTACATCTGATCAATTATTACGATTATTATGTGATCTTTGCGTTAGCATTCACTTAGCATGCTAGCTTGTTAGGCGCTATGTCAACAGATCCAGCCAATGTACCTTCGGTTTATTTGATTGAAATCGGAACAAAATAAAAACACAACAATCGAATTACACAAAACAGTCACACTTATCGTGATGAAAATGTTGGGAGCAGACTTTCAAAGATGTTGGGATGTTAGCAAAACTTAAGTCGGTGCGTCTAACGGCAAATATCCATGCAGTAAATCTGTCTCCTCCGTGTTACATCAGATACAAGAATCCCTTGATTTTGCTTTCATGTAGGAAACGAGTGAAAATACAAGCCGTTACCTTTTTTTTTTTTCCCCCGATCGATCGTGTGCTTGAACATTGCAGCCGACTACACAGCAAGTTCTTCCCATATTTACTGCAATCCTTCTCTATGGCCTCAAACAATGGCAACTTTTCCCATCAGCCACTGCCAGCATCGTGACATCATGTTGCCAAGCCCGATACTCATCTACAAAATGGTGTTCCTGGCATGTAAAAGTAAACTGTATTGTCACCTAGTGGCAATTTTTTAAGCAAGCAGCAGAAGTCCACCAAATAATTGAAAAGAAAAGAAAAACCTATATTTAAAAATAATAAAATTAGCAATGGCGTATATGAAAGAACGCAAAAAGTCATGACATCATCTTTACAAACATAATAGAGAATGAACAGAGGAGTTTTTAAACCAGTATTTTGTACATGTAGGCAGTGAGCATCTGCACCTGTTGGCAGCAACACTTTAGATACAAGACTTGGGTCAAACGCAATGCTTTCTACTCTGACCTGGTACAAGGTTTGTAGATTCATTTATAGTGTACCAGCAGCCGTTGTTCACCATCTCGATCTGTTCCAGCCAAGTCACACCAGCAGATATAAGAGAAGGTTCAAAGTGGCTGAATAAAACTTTTTATATGCAAAGTAGCCACATTAAATCTACTGAGTTTACAATTTAAAAAAAACTATGCGTGTTGAAGTGTAGTGAGCCACGTCTTCAACTGCCTGGCTTTGGATCTGGACCATGTAAAAGATGGACAGGGCCTCCGTGGCGTCACCTGTAGGGTTAATGAGAGCTGTAGTGAAACTCATTGGGCAGTTCCTACCGTCACCATCCAAGAGGTCGAGCTGAGAATGGGGCTGTGAGCGTGGGGATGGATGATTGATGTCGAACTCCAACCTGCCTGTCGCTAAGAGCTAACTTGGCTAACCTGGAGCTAGCAGAGGCTAACCAGCTAACGAAGGTAGGTGCGCTAAAGCTAAGTCATGCTGCTAGCCGGCTAAAAAATGCAGTTGTGATACTGGAGTAGGATACTGGGTTAAATTTATTAAAGAATAAGATTAAGTTTATTAAAAACAAATGAGTTTTGTTTTTTTTTAAATCGCACCCCCACAGTTGTCATGAAGGTAAACCTGACCTATTAAACCTAAATTGGATTTTTGAACCAGGCTGTAAACATGTTTATTTCTGCTGTGAAGTTGGTCTTTTTAACATGGGAGTCCATGGGGGATTTGCTCTTTTTTGAAACCCCTAGTGGATGAGGGGGGGACTTCACCATATGGCTTCACTTTTATCCACTAGAGGTTGCAGCTTGATCTGGAGTGGAGGAACAGGTGGAGACTTTTGATGGCCTCTCTCCCAATTAGGAGATCACAACTTTAGATGCTCCAATTACCACTAATACCACTGTGGCCTCCACTTCTTTCATCTTTTCTCCGTTACTCTTTAATATTTTTAAATCCTTTCATGTTCTTTCTTCCACCATGACATCCAGTTGGAAGGTCACTCATAACTTTCCCAACTTCCTTGATGGTGTGTCCCATCCTGATCCTGAAACTTTCTAATGAAACTCTGTATAAATGCTCTTGTTACACCACCCAACTGGTATCCCAATAGCAGAGTTCATCTCTCACCTAGAAAGTAGAAAATAGAACCTCCTTTGTGTTTAACATGTAAACCAAACTCATGTCCAATAATTTTAATGTCTGACTAACTCCTGTCTCTTGTCAGTGTGCTGACAAATCTAAATAAACTTTATCTGTCTGAAAAACAGAATATGGGGAATATTTGTACAATCTGTACAATTTTGGACCGATACAAGTATTTGTCATGAGATGGGATTTAGTAAATAAACAGCAGGGGTTTGAAAACTATTAAAATTTTCAGATAAATACACTTCATTTTACTTTTTATTTAAAGTAGCTTGACATTTATTCTGAGCGTCCAAATTCTTGGGGAAACCAATGCCCAGCGGTATCCTTAGGCTGAAAAATGACACTTCACAACTTATTTTCTTGTCCAGGTGCAATTTTACGGCAGCATTTAACTTCATGGCATCCTGTCATAATCCATCACCTGGATTTGAACACACTGGGTATTATGAATGTGTAGCGATTCAGCAAAGAAACCCAAGAGGGTTTTATAGGAAGAAAGAAGGGAAAAGAAAAGAGTGACAGAGCAACAGATAAACAGACTTTCACTGGTTGGACAGAGCTCAGAGTGGAGGTCAGATGCAAAATGGACTCTGAATTAGCTAGGGGGCGTCCTACTGAGAGAATTGGCCGAAGTTCAGTCGTGTCATTTCAAATAAATTCACAAGTAGCAATAATAATTTCCTATTATGCAGGTAGTGGACTTCTACAGGAATGAGGCCGGTGTATTAAGTAAAGCTGAAATAATACATACATTGTAAACAAAACTCCGTTTCTGCCAGTTATGATGATAAAATGTTGGTTTTGATATTTTATTAATAGGTAATTGTGAGATTAAATTTAAAACAGATTAAACTGTGTTCTTGTCCATCTATTTTATCCATTTGCAAAAAAATCAAACCTAAAGTTAGATAAATTTTTGTTAAAATGATGAATATGAGACGTAGTTTTCATTTGGCTGCAGCAGTACTGCACGTTATCAGCGTTGGATTGTGTGTATGCTTCCATTTCTGCATAAATGAAGAAAGAAATCTTATTAAATCAAGTTCAGATCAGATAAATCCTTCATGCCTTTTCAGATTTGAAGGCACATTACACCCAAAACAGACTTTCTTTTAAAAAGCAAGGATTGTTAACATGTTCCCACTGCAGGGGAGTTTCTGTCCTTATGAGAACGTCTGCTTCTCCTCGACTTAAATTCATGAACCCAAATGCAAAATCTCCCCTCAAGCACAGACATAGTCTTCACACCCCCTGAGGACCACAAGGGCGTTCAACACGTGTGGAGTATTTCACTCAATGACGACTCATTTACTTCTTAGGAATAGTGTGGAGGAAATTCAGCTCGGAGGAGTCTCCTCATCCTCCCACGCATCTCACTCCATTGGCTGAGGTGTGTGATGTCACACTCCACATTGCCCTATAAAAAGTCACTTTCCCACACAGAGAGCAGAACAGCTGGGAGCTCATTCAGCCACAACCAGAAGCCAGGACTCTGCATTTAAGTCGCTCAGAGGAAACTTTGGAGCTACCCGAGCAGGAAAAGCATCTCATCATGTGCAGAGGACTTGAATTGCTGCCTCTCACCTGCCTGGAGAGGTGAGCCTAAGAGCTTTTCCGCTCTTTTTCTAAGGCTGAGATCCCAGATTTCTCCCTTTTTTACGAGTGTAAGCGTGTCTGTTTCTAACGTTTTTCTGCATCTGTTTCTGCAGAGCGAAGGAGCTGAGAGCTTTGTTTGGAAGTTTGCTGCAGAAGTCGGACCACAGCCTCAGCGAGAAATCAAAGAGATGTGACAAACTGAGGTGAGAATTCACAAAGTGTCTGTTTCGCAGCACTTCAGTGCCATTACAGCCCCTTTCAAACTTTTCTGACTTATTTCTCTCTGTTGTTCATGCAGGTTAAATGAAAATGAGCCTCTGAAATGGAAAGAGTCTTTTGAGAGTCTGCTGTCCAGTCAAAGTGAGTATCTTCCTCCTGACTAGATTTTATGTGAATTTACTTTTTTCTACCTAAAAGTTTCTAAATATTAACTGCTTGTCTCCTGCGCCTCCAGATGGACTGTGCCTGTTCAGAGCATTCCTGGTTTCAGAGTTTAGTGAGGAAAACATCGCTTTTTACTTGGCGTGTGACGACTACAGGGCGACGAAACCCTCAAAGTTGGCGGCCAAAGCAAAGAAAATCTACGAGGAGTTCATCTGCTCGGATGCTCCGCGAGAGGTGCGGTATAGATCTAATCAAGATCAGACTCTCAGATGCTCATCGTGCTAAATGATGATGTTTAACCACCTCTCTACCTTATTCTGCAGGTCAATCTTGACCACGTGACCAAAGCGATCACCAAAACGAACATGGAGCAGCCCAGTCTGTCCTGCTTCGACCAGGCGCAGGCCAAAATCTACACCCTGATGGAGAAAGACTGCTACCCTCGCTTCCTCAAATCTGCAACATACCTGGAGCTGAGCAAAAAAACCAACATGGGCAAAAGGACTTAAAAACAATCCAACAAGAGAAAAGCGATCAGTCTACAAGCATAAGATTTCACGGGAATCTTTCTCAGAGGGATGGAAGCTAGTTGACGCACAGTGGAGACTGGAAACGTTCAGGTGGAACAAATACCTCAGGGGTGATGAGCTGTGGACTTATTCTCAGCCAGAGATCCTCAGAGATTCCACCCTGATCAGGGTCTGAGCTGGAAGCTGGGACACGTGAGGAAGACGACTCAGACTAGAAGAGTTTACTGTACATACATGACCCCATGATGCCAGTCATGGTTGACATGAGATGATTTTTATATATAAAAAAGCTGCAGAGACATCTGGAAAGTTGCTGTCACACAGCAGAACTAACACTGGGAGAGATGAATGTTTATTTATTCCTTATTTATTTCAAATGTTGGTTTTGTGAATGTTTGCTGTGCAACTGGTTGAAATGTGTATTTTTATTACAAAGTTGTTGGTTTTTTTTTAAATCAGAAGTTCTGTGTGTAAAAGGAAATGTGCTGAATAAAAAGACAGAAGAAAAACATCAAGACTTGCTTTGATTCTTTTCTCATGGAAAACATGCAGCGTTTGCAGACGTGGTTGTCGTTAGACATCCCCGGCAGGAAGAAGACTTAGTTACCAGCCAGTCTGAGGCCTCGGTGAGTCCACTTCACACGTGGGTGACCGATGACTCCTTTTCTCCGAGGTGGAAGATGTGCACTCAGAGTGCATGTGTGTGAGTTCACACTGTGTTATAAATGATTTAATAATGACCAGAGGGAAAATGTTGTGCAGAAAACGTCCTTCTGTAACACAGTGAACTGAAACACGTCGGCTAACTCCGACCTCAGCACGCATAAAGATGGAAATAACAAACAATAAAAATAATAATAATTATAACATAATTTATTCTCATATTACATTTTACATTATTGCCTTTTTTGTAATTCTGTGACATGTTCAGTAATCCCTGATTCTGACAGCTAGCCGTGTAACTTTTGTCTTATGGGCAGGAGGGTGGAGAGGTGTAGGAGGGAGCAAGTTTGTCTTGTCTTGTTTTGTCTGAATCTTAAATATGTTTTGTCTGAATCTTAAATATGGTTTTGCGTATAATTTGTGTAATTGTTGATTATAATGCATTGTTTTATGTTTCTGGACCCCCTCGAAAACGAGATGGTACATCTCAAGCTGCGTTCCATAAAATAAACTTCTCTAAATAAAGAGGAACCTAAGTTTAAACGCAGGAGCATTCAGGGGGACTGGTGATCATAGAAATGTGTTGGTATGAAGTGGAAGTTGTGCAACAAATCCTGGTTAAAGCCAGATACACTTTATTACGGTTCAGGCAGAGCATCATTCAGCGGAGAGCGCTAAGATTTCTCCCTGTCTGAGTCGGGAAGGTGGGACAATAGATCAATAGATGAAACCAATATGGCGGTCAGGGTGTGTGTGTGTGTGTGTGGGGGGGGGGGGGGTGTTACAATGTTACTTTTTAAACCAGGTAGTCTATAATTTCTACACTTTTATAGTTTTGTTTTATTTTTTTTAACTCATCCACTAAAAGAAAAAAGCAGATCAGATTTTCGGGGTGCTTTGCTTCAGTTTAAAAAAGAATAATGTGCTAAAAAAAATCCAATGATCTGAACCATCTCCTGCTGCTTTCATCGTCTGATGAGGACAAACCGACATCGCTGCTCCAAAACGCCAAATGCCTTGTATCTCCGTCCTCCTCCAGGTGGAGCCTCGCGGGATCAGACTTTCCCAGAGCTGCGGCTTTTATACTAAACACTCCATCGTTAAAAACACCTGCAAATCCCAACAGCTCTTTGTCAAATATCGCTTTTATTTTACAGAAAAAAACAAACTGTGATGAAAACGCAGCTAATGGTGAAAAGTATTCCAATAGCTTGGCGGAGGTGTTCGCTGTCTGAGTGCTCCTTCATTCTGCATTCATGTAGTTTTACCAAACAATGTTTGAGAAGGTTGCAGTCCAACAAATGTCAAGCAGCTTGTTTAAGGTTTTTTTAATCCAAGAAGAAAAAAATAATTCTTATTTATTTTGTTTACATGTTTTCTTCTATAATTAGTTTTATGAAAACAAAAAGGATTATCTGGTAAAAACGTAGATGATTATTGACCCTGTAAAGTTTTGCACAGAAAAAAAAAAAAGCTTTTTCTTTGAACGGTAACAATAAGCATCACTTCCTTCTAACAAATGGCTGAGAAACAGTTAATAACAGAAACTTTGCATCAGGCTGTAGAGACTCAGACAGGTTTACTTTTTTCACAACTTTCTCTTAAGATTCTGGGTAGTAACAGGTTACGCGCAGAGTTGTGAGATAACGCGTCCGTGTGGGCAAGCGTGTGTGTGTGTGTGTGTGTGTGTGTGTGTGTTCAAAACAAGTTTATTCTGCTTAGAAGCATGAATGTCAGAGCTTGTTGTCATGGAGACAGTGCAGCCCCACGCCGTGCACCTTCACAAGCAGATTTATTTACTACCTTTGCCGCCACTCAGCCTGTGAGTCCCAGAAGCGCCCCCCCCCATTCGACTTGCCACCATCCATCCATCACCTCCTGCTCTCTGACAGCCACTAACGACTCCTCTTCAAACACTCAGCCACTACTAAAAGAGGTGTGTGTGAAGTCATCAGCGGCACTCTGACACTCGTGGAAAATGGCAAAGGCCATCTCTCCGCTCCATCTTTCCTTGTCTCCATTATTTCCTCTCAGCAGAGAGGTCTCCTGTAAACCTGGACGAGCACTAATGGAGATAAAGTGAAGAAACACTGGTTTGTTTTTTAGCTCAGCAAACTGTAACTGCTGTGTTTAGTGAGGAGAACAGATGGACTCGACTTCAGCCGCTGCTGACTGCTTGCTTACCAGCTGATGTGACCTACAAAAGGCTGCAAGATTTACTTTGCTTGCGCCATCTTGTTGGGCAGATGTTCATGATTCACATCTCATTTAAGCTTCTAAATGTCAGACTCAAAAACGAAAACAACATGTTGAGGCTCGATCAGGCATGTGGGTAAAGGAAACTTGTGGTTTTATCTTTTTTATTTATTGACATTGGTCTTGAAGATAACGTAGACTAATAAAACAGATATTATCTAACAGGTTTGCTGTGGGAAAACAACATTTGCAAGACATGACAAGCACTGTGTGTGTTTTTCATCTGCTCTGTGCATTGCTATGTGATGTGTCTATGTACACAGATGATCCTCTCTGATCATCAATCCTCTTTTTCTGCCAGAATTGAAGTTTTTTTAGGAGGTTCGGCAGACAACAACAGGGTTCATTTCAACTGCTTTAAACTAATTAATAGCTTAATCGACACATTACTGTCATTTGTGGAGCTCTGCTTTTGATTGGAATTTGAAACCAAAGCCAGGTGTCAAACTCCAGCCCTAGAGGGACGGTTTCCTGCAGGTTTTTGTCGTCTCCATGCTCCAACACACCTGACCAACATTCATAAATAGGTTGACGAGAAACTGCTGGATCCATTTGATTTGAATCAGCTGTGTTGGTAAAGAGAAACAACAAAAACCTGCAGGATACCGGCCCCTGCACGAACTAGGATGGTTTAATAAAATCAAAGACAGATGAAAACAACTTGGAAAGACTGACGGACAAACTGTGGTGATGACTGAAGCGCACTTTTCCAGTTTTCTCACTGACGTCGCTCCCTTGTTGACGGCTAATTCGGCATCTATCTCGCATCCTAAAAGTATAACTGTCTTATCTTGTCGCTTGTCTTGTTTCTACTTCTGTTTTTTCTCTTGCTATAGGAATACATTTTCTTACATTTGTTTGCTGAAACAGGCATGGTGTGCAGTCAAAACCGCTGTGCGTTTACGTTAGAAACGGGCATTTTGGGTGATTTCTAAGTCGACTAGTCAGACCTTTCAAAATCAGTTGATTAGTTGTGACATCATCATGATGTCGTCAATAATCGAATGAGAATACTTTGTCTGCAAAAGGAAATAGAGTGCGTGAGGTGATTTTTTCAACATTTTGCTGCTTTTTTGTCCTTTACGATGGTGGGATTGAACCTTTTCTGGCTGCATTTATGTAGCCGTTATGCTAGGTTAGCTAAACCCAGCTCTCACAGGGGCGTTTAGCAATAACAAAACCAGTCATAAGTTCTGTCTAATGTTTGATGTGTCGATTTTGTGCCCCGTTTTGACAAATTAGTTAGTCATGTAGTTTGTATCTGTTTGCTGGCGTACAAAGAGCTGCAACGTCACGCAGCATCTCAAATGAAAACGTGTTGAACAGCGTGTGCTGTTCTCAGCACAACCCATGTGTTTTGACAGCCTGGTAAACACCTTTTTCTCTTAAGCATCTCCGGACAAGTAGTGATTTTTATACATTTGATAATAAAAAAAGAGCGTTTACCTGGTTGTTGAAACACAGTAGAATGACCAATCAATGCCACCATAGGATGCAGAACAACAAACAGTTGAGCAAAAATCCTACTTTCACCTGCTGCGATGTCGACTCGTTTCCTTATAATCACATGACCATAATGAAACTAAATACACAATTTATCACTCCTGATCAATAGGAGCAGCAAGAAACGGGGTGAATATGGGTAATAAAAATAAGAACAGTTTAATGCAGTTTCTCCACCATGTGAAACAGCTTGGCAACAACAGTTACAGAAATGCACATAACATACGTCACTGTGCCATCAAACCAGTCTGGAGCATGGAGTTTTAAGCTCGGAAAGTTATGTAATGCACATTTAAAGAATTATGTTTTAATTAGACTAATGCATGTTGCGGCAGGCAGCCAGGAGAATAAAGATATGCATGATGTGAGAAATAATCAGAATGTGAACAGAAAGACAAACTGATCACATACGCAATGTGTCTGTAAGTTATTAGTTAGACACATATTGCATACATCCCTAATTTCATAGCAGCACACCCAGTCCATTAAACAGCAGCATGTAGGAGAAAACTCCTCTTTATTTACTTTATACTTATTTGCCTCCTTTGTTCCACATTCCACACTTTTTTGTATTTTGGGAATTCTAATAACAAAAACATCAATATATTAAGAATTAACATAATGAACACTAAAAAAAAATAAAAGGAATGCAAATCCATCAAAATCTATCAAACTAACAAAAGATGATCTGAGAAAGTGACCGCATGTGAATTTTAGATATAATTTACTGGACTGTAGTAAATGTCGTGTGTGCTGTGCTTTTTAGTGTCAACATTCACAATGTTCTTTTTTTCTGTTTTTTTGTTGTTTTGTTGTTGTTGTTGTTGTTGTTGTTGTTGTTTTTAAAGACCATTTCTGAAACAAGAAAATGAAATATATATATATATATATATATATATATATATATATATATATATATATATATATATATATATATATATATATATATATATAAAATAAATGAATACATACATGAAAACTTTTCAAAGTGGAAATAATTTCAGCCTTGTTTTCAGTGTTGGACGTTTTTCCAACAAAAACATCCAAAACCCTGAAACTCCTGCCAATCCAAACTGGAAAACTGGAAAACCAGTTAGAGCAAGCTTTAACATCCACCTGAAATAGTACGGTAAGATGTGGAAAACATTTGACAAAATCTTAAAGAGTTTTTTTTCTGTCTTGAAAAGTTATCTAACCTGATTTTATCTACTTTCCAGACATATGTGCTCTGAAATTCTCTGTTTCTTGCCTCTTTTATGTTATGACTTCCAAACTGGCTGTTGTTTGATGAGTTAGTTCATATGAACAGCATTCATTATAAATCGTCATAACACCAAATTCTTTCCTTTCACTGAGGCTGATCACAACATCAAGGGTTCAGATCCAGCAAGGAATGTGTGTTATCTACCAGCTCTTCCTCTTTCTCTTTACATTTTCTGTTATCTCCTTATGACTCATTGTCCAAAACAGCTTTTCACCGCTCCAAAAACATCCAGATATATCTCCATGCAACACAGTCAGGTTTAAGTCTGCTAGTATAATTAACAGGTCATTTTACACTCCCAACTCCCACTATTATCACTATTAATCAGCTAAAATCAATACAGTAAACCGTGCTCACCAAGACCAGTAAGAGAGCACATATGCTAAATCTTGTTTTAGGTCTTCATGGAGGTTATGTCTTTGTTTTCAGAGTGACATTCACACAATCCTGCATATTGTTTTCCACAGTCCTCTTGATTTTACATTTCCCTTAACGCTTGACTCATCTTGCAGAACAGTAAAACAAACAGATGATAAAACCCTTTTTAACTGCCCTGCACATGCAGTATGTATGTATGTATGTATGTATGTACAGTATGTGCTCATATGTATTCATCCCCTTTCATTAAAGAAAAGGCTGAATTTACAACAGTCACTCATATAACTGGAGACTTAAAAAAGGAACAATAACTAAAAATTTGCAAAAAATATAATTTATTAATATAGGACACTGCTTTTTCATTTAATTGAGTTGAAGAAAGAAAAAAAAACCAAAAAAAAAAAAACCAAAACAAATTGTTCCTGGACAAATTAAAGCACTTTTCTGTTGAACAGTGGGACAAAATACCTGTCAACAGGTGCAGAAGTCTGACTGAGAGGAACAGAAAACACCTGACTGGAGCGGAAACATTAAAGGATTGTTTAACTAAATATTACTTTATGACTGATGTAATATGTAATAAATTATCTTATTTGTTTGCTTTTTAAAAAAAATATTTCTATTGAACCAGAATTAGAAAATAATGTAATGATTTTCATAAAATGTTTATTTATTATTCCTTTAGTCAATTTCAGCTTATTTTACAGGCAGCTGTTTTTTTCCTTCTTTAATGAAAAGTTATGAATAAATATGAGTACAACTGTATGTATGTATGCAGCAGTACATGCTGTAAAACGGTTTCATAACATAAAATGCATTACTAAAGAGCTGACATTAATTAAGCCTTTTTTTTATTTAATATTCTTTAAAGATACAAACACTGGGATTTGACTGGGTAAAGTTGAACTGGCCTGTAGCTTATATGTAAAGCAAACCAAACATCAAGTAAACATCCATTTTTAAGTTTTCTAACAGCTAAGCAACCAGTCTGTTTCATAAACAAATATGTAATCGAGGGCTGTTTCGTATCCAGCTCTGTGGTTTGCAGTGTTTTTGTTGGACTTGATTACTGAACTCTGATGATTTGACTTTTTCTCCATTAGCGGCACATGATGTGGGTGTCTTATTTCACTTTATTAGCACAGTCATAAGTTTGGAAAGAAAAAAAAAACAAAAAAAAACTGTCACTGCATGCCTCATCTCAGTTTTATGCCAAGTTAACCCCTGTAAACAGTAACTAAGCAGAGAAGGTTGCTAACAGGGAGCTATGCTAACTTCTGCTTTCAGCAATGACAGGAAAAGACTGAATTTCCACTTTCTTAAACAACTCAAACCTCACAGTTTTACCATGTTTTGAGTCAGTGCTACATTATTTTTTTCAGTTTAGTTCAGAGTTGTTTACTTTGGCACCATGTTTACTCAACCGAAGAAGCTAAAGCATTGATCACTGCTAGCTACTAGCAGAATGCTAATGTTCGACTGAGAAAGTATTGTGCCAATAAATACAACCAGATGATGTCAAAATCCCAGTATGGTTTTAACCCCATGAAGGCAAATGGATCATATTTCATACATAAAGTTTTTGCATTACTTTATGGTAAAAAAAAAAAAATTTGCTCCTGTTGAACACAATCTTATACTTGTCTTCCACCCCAAGCAGAAGAATGCACTATAATAATTTAGACATTTCACTCAGTACTAAATGGTAAATACCCCTGCCAAAAAACTGGTTATGGTTTTTGTTACATTTTGTTAAAGGGCCAAGTGAAGATGTCATATTCAAAAAATTGGACTTTTCTTACCAATTTTTCATGGGTTGGGCTTTAAAGGGTTAACTTGCATAACTTTGTTACATTTGAGTTGCATATTGTTCATCTTTTGAGAAAAACTAATGTTAGCTTAACTAGCCTAAGAACAACCACTCTGACCACTGTGTCCTCCATGCTGGCGATTCATCTGCACTCAAACAAACCCCATATTTAAAATAAAACAATTATTAAAGATCATACTGACGCTTCAAAATATCATGTATTTCCAATCCATATACATATATATATATATATATATATATATATACTATATATATATATATATATATATATATATATATATATATATATATATATATATATATATATATATATATATATATATATTAGTTGCAAGAGTTCAGCTAAACACAGCAGACAAATCATACAAACACACGTGGATACGTCAAAAAATAAATATATATATATATATATATATATATATATATATATATATATATATATATATATATATATATATATATATATATATATATATATATTAGTTGCAAGAGTTCAGCTAAACACAGCAGACAAATCATACAAACACACGTGGATACGTCAAAAAATAAAAAAAAAAAACATTAAAAGGGTAACTAAAACCATAGGGAGCATGTCTGAGGTATCTCAAAGTGCATTGCCTAAAGTCATAACTGTTAATGGAAAGTAACTTTAAGAGTGTTGAGATGCAGTGCGTTTAATATGCTTTATCTGAGGTCAGAAGAGCAAACATCTCAGTAGCAGGGTGGTCAAGAGGATCATCAATGATCTGTAAATCTCTTGTTAAAGGTCTGGATTTGCAAATGTCCTTGAGGACTGGTAAATCGCAGCCTGTTGCCCCATGAACAGAGCGAACCACTCTGTTTTGTTTTCTGTCACAGTGACATTGCCAAACCACACATGACAGAGCTGGTAAGCAGGCTTTCAATGCTTTCAATAAGTTCAAAAGAAGATTTTGTTTTGAGTAAATTCATAGAAAGAAGAAACGCTGAAGAGCCTTTTCAGCAGTGTGTTTGACTGCCAGCTCAGATCTTTGGAAAGAGTGACACCCAAGAACTTATATTTATTAACCATTTATACCTCAGAATCATAAACGACAACAGGCACCTTGTTCTTCTTACAAACAACTAAAATCAATAACCAGTTCACAGGTTCACTCCTGCAAATCTAAGAGAAAGAAGAAAAAACTCAGATCACAGGGTTGGTTTGTATTTTTAGAACGGTGGCTCTAAAAAATAAGCGATGCGTCAACATGAGTGTAAAAAAGAAACAGATGATTTATTTTAGTTTGCTGTTTTGTAAACACATTTCGTTTTTGCACAGACAGGTTCCGCACCTGGATGAGCTGGCGCAGGAGAGGGCCGGACCAGTCGTTTCCAAAGCAACAATCAGGTGAAGTGAAGTGGTGAAAATGTCAGGAGAGTGGGTCCTGCTGCGAGCAGATGAGTGGGAGCGCTGTTAAACGGTGGACCTGGCTCGTCAGGGCGCCGGTGGAAATGAGTCACTTTAAAACATGTCTTCTGCGTGAGTGGTGATTAACAACATCGCCGGCTGCGTTTCAACTTGAAGTGGAGTGAAAACAAAGAGGCGTCGTCATGGTTACTCGGTTACCGAGGCAACAAACACTCCACAGCTGAGTGGCACCATCTCAGTTTTGAATGTAAAATAATTATTCTACAAGAGCTTAAAGGTCATTTTCATTTGAACTGGATTGCAAAGTAGAAAATAGTTGGCTGGAAATAAACTCCTCTGTGTCCACTTGTTAAACTCTAAACACTTAATGAGCTGTTTAAACCGCTAACAGGAAACATGCGACTCCAACACATGCTGGTAATTATTTCATGCCATGATGCACATGAAGCCAGCAGTGAGTCAAGGCACAAGGGAACCACTATGAATCACTTTTGTTGCTTAAATTATGAACATATGCCGAAGCTTTATGTGTGTCACGTTTACATTAATCATATTAAACACTATGAACATGTGTAATATGTAACTATGGACAAAGTGTGGTGGTTAGGCTTGTTGAGGTGCATCCCTCTTTGATACAATCACAAGCAAAATGTATCAGAAAATTAAGCTAAAAGTTGTGTTTAAAGATAAAGAAAATGTGTTTTTTTTTTTCTGAGAGATTCTCCTTAGTGCCTACAGATGTTTTCTCTTACAGATTTTATTGCGACATTTGGAGCGACACTTGATCTTTCCCACAATCACGCTGTCAGAAAACAATTTTTTTCTCAGATTTATTGCGAATTATGCCAGTAAATAGAACAGTTTATTTCTGCAACAACGTTTCACACCATTTTATTTTTCCATTGATTGTGTCAAACACAGTTTTCATCTGATGAAGAACTTCCCAATGCAAGCTGAGGCGGTGATGTGAAATCATAAACAAATAAGAATCCTTTTAGTCGATTTTAATCGGGTTAAATAAATCCAGACTGGACACAGCTGGATCAGAGGAGCCATTTTATCCAGAACATGACAAAAGAGCTCAAAGAGAAAAAGTCTGGAGCTGAAACTTGTTTGTATTCACTGAGTCAATCAGATTGATATCAGGGTTTTACCTGCAGGTCATTCCCAAACATGCTGTTTCTACTTGAAACATTGTGTGTTGTTTTGGACTCAGTGCTGTGTTGAAAGATGAACCTCTGACTCATTCTCCCCTCTGGAAAACTGGAAAAACAAGCCATCCTCGAAAATGTAGCCGTATTTAGCAGCTTACATCATCCCATCAGCCAGTTTCTGCAACCTTGCTGATAACAGGTGGCTCCGCAGGATAATACTGCCACCACCGTGCTTCCATGTGGGTACGGCGGGCAACCTCCAGTTGATGAGAGGCGTTCCTGGAGAAAGATGTCCTTGCAGGCCACACCTTGCTTATATCAGGCTGGAAATGCTCTGTCTTTCAGAACTGACTTTACTCTTGGTGTCAAAGATCCGACAAGGTGTTGGAAACATTCCTCAGAGATTTTGCTCTATGTTGGCATGAAACATCACACAGTTGCTGCACATCCAGGATGAGAATCTCCTGTTCCACCCATAGACTGTATATAAAAAGATGGACAGAGTCTCCGTGATGTCACCCGTAGGTTTCTGAAGAGCTAAATTGAAGCTCGGTGGGCGGTTCCTACCGTCGCCATGTTGGTAGGGGCATGCGCGTCGTCTCGCCCGGAAAATACAAATATGGGCAAAGAGGTGGAGCTGAGAGGAGGGCCGTGAGCGTCATGGTGGATGATTGACATCGAGCGAACTCCGAGCTTTCTGTGGCTAAAAGCTAACCAAGCTAACCCTGAGATAAGGGGAGCTAACCAGCTAACGGAGGTAAGTGGGCTAAAGCTAAGTCACGTTGTAAACCGGCTAAAAACCGCGGTTGTTCTACGTTCTTCTGACTTGAAGCCGGAAATCGGTACCTGTCAATTAAAAGGACACGCTCCTAAATTTGCCGAACTTCGAGATTAAATTACTTTTAAACGGGTGAGTTAGAAAAAAAATTCACTCCCCCACAGTTGTCATGAAGGTAAACCTGACCTATTAAACCTAAAATGGATTTTTGAACCAGGCTGTAAACATGTTTATTTCTGCCGTGAAGTTTGTCTTTTTAACATGGGAGTCTATGGGGATTTGCTCTGTTTTGCAGCCCCTAGTGGATGAAGGGGGGAACTGCAGTTTTATGCACTTCCACATAGGCTTCACTTTTAACCACCGGAGGTTGCCGCTTGGTTCCACCAAATCCCAAAGCTGTTCTGCTGGACTGAGATCTGGTGACTGTGGAGGCCGTTGGAAGACAGTGAACTCATCGTAATGATGAAGAAAGCAGTTGGAGATGATGTGAGTTTGATGACATGGTGGATCGTCCTGATGGAAGTAGGATAGCCGTCTGCTCTATTAAAAACAGGACTAAATGTATAAAAATAATCAGCCGAGCTTGAAAAATCAGTCCACATCCAACCACAATGGACTCAATAATAAGCCCTCCACACAGCACACAAACACTTCGCCCTACTGCCCTCAGGGTGTCGATACACACTCAGAAATAGAGGTTCCAGCTTGTACCTAAAAAGGTACAAATGCTTGTCGCTGGGGGTGTACTCTTTTGAGAGACATTTCTGTACCCTTCAGTTCTGGTCTATTTTTGTACCTTATCAAGTTCAACCTCACCTTGTCAAGTTTTGTTTTTTATGTTTTCCACAGGATTAGGCCTGGTCCATTCCACTTATCTTTAATCTAGAAATAATCTTCAAAAACTCAAATTACTGACCAGCCATACACTTAGTTTGTAGCATCTGACCTTCTTTGTTTAGTAGTACTACTGTCATCACTCAACTCTGCTCTAGTTTGTAACATTACAGCCATTAACATTACATTTTTCAATGCTGCAGGTACCCTTATGGTCGAAATGGTACAAATTTGTACTTTATGTCACTTTGAACCCTTTTTCGTACTCTGAAGGTGTGTTTCTGGTCTCTTAAAGACCAGTATTGTGCTTTTGAGTGAACATTTCTTTAAAATGTACCTATAGGTACAGAAATGTCCTTATCTTGTACCTCTATTTTTGAGAGTGTACAGGACGTTTTGGTGCAGGAAGGCTCGTTTTGGAAAAAGCCTGATGCCTGCAGGCGTAGCTGTCCTAAACAGCCGGCCCCGTTGAGTTGTGTTCTGTACAGTGGACTACTTTTATGCTGTGTCATGTTGTGTTATGTGCAATACGACTTAGTGATGGGAGTCCAGGGACTCGGTCTGTGGAAAAGAATTTCCAATTAAGTCTGGGACAATAAAGCCCAAGTCTAACGGTGGTCATAAAGGGTTAGACATGGTGGTGGTTAAACCATGGCATGTTGACATATCCTCTATGTCATTACACCACATGCTGCCTTAACCCTGATCCAGTGAGTGGATCCAAGCTTTCATGTTGTTTCCTGCAAATTCTGATCTTCGGTCTTCGAGGTCCACAATCCAGCCGATTTTCCATGTAATCCTGCTCCAACGCACCTGACTCCAACTGATCAGTCACTTTGCAGAACTTCATTGGCTGTTGGATCCATTTAATGGAAGGCAGGTGTGTTGGAGCAGGATACATGAAAAACCTGCAGGACATCGGCCCTCAAGGACTGACTATGGGCACTCCTTCTTTAGACATATCTGACCAGAACATCATCTTCTTTTTTTTTTTTTAGTCTTTCCGATTATTTTCTTGGAGGAGATCACCTCCAGGACCAGACTGAAGTTACCACTGGTTGCTCCTGTCCTGGTTCACTGTCAGATATTAATACATATTAATTTGGACAAAGACATTTAAAAGGTTGAAAGTACTCCAACATGACCTGCAGCTGTTATTTAAAATATTTACATGTTACTTTAACTTTAGGTCTCTTCAGTTTTTAGCGTAGGATATTTTCCAATTGTTTTTTATGGTTGTAAAATTAAATGTACTTTTCCAAACGTTACTAAAGCATCACTTTACAATATTTATGTCTGTGTCTATTTCCTTTAGTCGTCCAGTAAAACCCATTTAAATTAAAAAAAAAAAATGTATTAAATTAATTAATTACAAAGCCTGTAAATAATTAGATCAATTTTTTAAATCAAGACCCCACTCTAACCCACTAATAACTTAGCCGCATTGCGGCTATATTTAGTGCCGTTTCAGACCCTTCAGTGACTTTATTTAAAGACTAAATGAGGAATCTATATATATATATATATATATATATATATATATATATATATATATATAGATAGATAGATAGATAGATAGATAGATAGATAGATAGATATATTTACATATACATATATATATATAAATACATACATGAATCATAAATAAATCATAAATACCATAAATCATAAATACATGTAAACTTCCTTTAGGTTTGCTTATGAAAATGCATGTTTGTCTTCGAAACTTTCTGTTTCTAAGGCAACAAAGTAGGAAAATTGTCATTTTATAATATTGTGAATGTGTACAGTTTGATAACTTTGTAACTTGTCTTCATGTTTCTGAAATAACTTGGGATTCCCAAAAGCCTGTTTTTACCTAAATTATTCTTTTCCAGGAACACGCTGATTGTTGTGGCTTTTTATAAACTCAACAGGAACTTCGAAAGCTCATCACTTAAATATCATTTCTTGAGGGAAATCCATGGAAGTTAATATGACTGGCAGTCACACTGTTGTCACCCACATCAGCAGCAACAATGACAAATGTGTTTGGAAATAACTGAGTGACTTCCCCGCTTACAGGCTACTTGCGTTTGTTAGGTCAGCTTTGACAAAGCAAGCTGGAAAGTCTGACTGACCTTTGTAGAGCAATGAATCACATGTGCCTCAGCAACTTCAATGTCTGTACATAGCTCAACGTTGAGCTTCCAGTTCAGAAAAAAGAGCAAAACCAAGAGGGATTATAAGAAACAATCTAAACGTCTCCTGTAAAGCCCTCAATAGGCTGTTCAGATACTGTAAGACATGATGTGGACAGCAGACAGATGTTGATGTGGTGGAACATGTCCACTGAAACTGGGCTTTCTGATTAAACATGAAGTGTGCTGAAAGGACGGAAAAAATAGCCACAGAATGATTGCGAACACGTGAGACCCATGTCACCAGTCACTAGAACGGCCAAAAACGGTGGCAAGAGCTGAAATTCGTCACTGAAGCAGCAGGAACTGGATGCACCTTTCCAGACCTCAGACACTCGACCCCGGTCACTTCACACCAGCAGACCTCCTCCAGCACCTGATGCACAGTTCCTGCTCTTTTAAACTAGACTGTGGAGTGTACACTGTCTCTGGAGAGGTGTGTGTGTGTGTGTGTGTGTGTGGTGGGATCATGTAGAGACAGTGAACCCACTGCTCTCTTCCAGCAGTCAAAGTGATGGTTGTGCTCATTGGAAAAGCTGATCAGAATGATAAAGAAGAGCGAGGAGAATAAACACATGTGCATGTGAAACATGTGAGCATTTGCTTGTGTTTCTCTTGGACTTCTTCTTCAGTGTGTTTCATCCAGCCAGGTGGACGGAGCGATGTCGCCATCTGCTGGACACGTGTGGAGCCAAACCATGAAGGTTTCACTTCCACGCCACGTCTTCATCAGACTGCTGCTACTCTTTGTAATGCTGTCAAATGTTTGACCCTTTAAATTGTTTTATATATATATATATATATATATATATATATATATATATATATATATATATATAGAGAGAGAGAGAGAGAGAGAGAGAGAGAGAGAGAGAGAGAGAGAGAGTTGTTTGTATGTTAATTTTACATATAAAAAAATGCCTTGCCTTGTTTTCTTTTAGTATAATTGTCTTTAAGAGATGTTGTAATAAAGTGTGAAAAAAAAAACTTTCACGCCACGTCTTCATCAGTAACCTGAAACAAAGCTTTTGTTTAAAGCTGCTAGAATTAATCATTAGTAAATAAAAAAAAAACTGCTCCTCAACCTTCTATTTTTTTATTATTTCATTTCCCCTGTTTTGTAATCCTAACCCTAACCCTGATGGAGGACGATCCTCCTTTTGCAACCAAACGTTTCGGATCAGACCTCCACAACTCTTGGTAGAACTTTTTTATTCAGCTATATTCCTGGAACATGTGGTGTGAATCACTCTGTTGAGGTCAGGCCACAGCAACTCGATCAAGCTGAGGTCAGAGGTGACTGGACCATTTCCCTCTGCTGAAACCATTCTGCTGCTGGTTTACTTCGCATCGCTCTTGAGCTTCAGCCGATGAACAGATGCTCTTCAGTGTATTGAGAAACTTTGGAATTATTTTATCAGTCGATGACAACGATCCGTTCAGGCCCAAACCATGATGCTCCCTCCACCATATGTCACAGCTGGGATGGTGTTTTATTGTTGGTATGCTGGGCCTTTTTCTCTTCACACATGGGGTTGTGTGTTTGTTCCAACAGGAACATTTTTCCAGTAGAACATCCAGGTTCTTCTAACCTCAGACGTGCTGCTATTTGTTTGTTTGTTTGTTTGGACAGTAGTGGCTTCCTCAGTGCTGTCTTACCATGAACTTTTTGTTGATTTGTCAACATTTAGGAGATAAATCTGCAAGTCTTGCTGGCAATTTCGGATTTTTCTTCAACTCTTGAGTTTTCTGCTCCTGCAAACATGTTTATTTGTACAGAACAGATCATGTACAAGTGTTTTACATGAAACATTTAAAGCATTACAGATGGTGGGGGGAAAAAAAGAAAAAAAAGCAGAAAAGAAAACACAACTAGCAAAATCATAATAAAATTGTCCATTATTATTGAAATCATTAAAAGCAGGATTAATTAAAGGGCATGAGAAAAGAAATGTTTTTAACCTGGATGTGGAAGTGTTTCCACTGCAGTTTGTTCCTGTCTGCTGCGAAACAGCTAAATACTGCTTCTCCATGTTTAGTCTGGACTCTGGTCTGGTCTCTGGTCTGGTCTCTGGTCTGGACTCTGGTCTGGTCTCTGGTCTGCACTCTGGTCTGGACTCTGGTCTGGTCTCTGGTCTGGACTCTGGTCTGGATTCTGTTCTGGACTCTGGTCTGGACTCTGGTCTGGTCTCTGGTCTGGACTCTGGTCTGGACTCTGTTCTGGACTCTGGTCTGGTCTCTGGTCTGGTCTCTGGTCTGGACTCTGGTCTGCACTCTGGTCTGGACTCTGGTCTGGACTCTGTTCTGGACTCTGGTCTGGACTCTGGTCTGGTCTCTGGTCTGGACTCTGGTCTGGACTCTGGTCTGGACTCTGTTCTGGACTCTGGTCTGGACTCTGGTCTGGTCTCTGGTCTGGATTCTGGTCTGGACTCTGTTCTGGACTCTGGTCTGGATTCTGGTCTGGTCTCTGGTCTGGTCTCTGGTCTGGATTCTGGTCTGGACTCTGTTCTGGACTCTGGTCTGGATTCTGGTCTGGTCTCTGGTCTGGACTCTGGTCTGGATTCTGGTCTGGACTCTGTTCTGGACTCTGGTCTGGATTCTGGTCTGGTCTCTGGTCTGGTCTCTGGTCTGGATTCTGGTCTGGACTCTGTTCTGGACTCTGGTCTGGATTCTGGTCTGGTCTCTGGTCTGGACTCTGGTCTGGTCTCTGGTCTGGACTCTGGTCTGGATTCTGGTCTGGTCTCTGGTCTGCACTCTGGTCTGGATTCTGGTCTGGTCTCTGGTCTGCACTCTG
The DNA here is from genome assembly GCF_933228915.1 of Telmatherina bonti. Lineage (NCBI taxonomy): Eukaryota > Metazoa > Chordata > Actinopteri > Atheriniformes > Telmatherinidae > Telmatherina > Telmatherina bonti. The sequence goes on from NC_136625.1 coordinate 34,952,341, forward strand.
GTCTGGATTCTGGTCTGGACTCTGTTCTGGACTCTGGTCTGGATTCTGGTCTGGTCTCTGGTCTGCACTCTGGTCTGGATTCTGGTCTGGACTCTGTTCTGGACTCTGGTCTGGATTCTGGTCTGGTCTCTGGTCTGCACTCTGGTCTGGATTCTGGTCTGGTCTCTGGTCTGGACTCTGGTCTGGACTCTGGTCTGGATTCTGGTCTGGACTCTGGTCTGGATTCTGGTCTGGTCTCTGGTCTGGATTCTGGTCTGGACTCTGGTCTGGACTCTGTTCTGGACTCTGGTCTGGACTCTGTTCTGGACTCTGGTCTGGATTCTGGTCTGGTCTCTGGTCTGCACTCTGGTCTGGATTCTGGTCTGGACTCTGTTCTGGACTCTGGTCTGGATTCTGGTCTGGTCTCTGGTCTGCACTCTGGTCTGGATTCTGGTCTGGTCTCTGGTCTGGACTCTGGTCTGGACTCTGGTCTGGATTCTGGTCTGGACTCTGGTCTGGATTCTGGTCTGGTCTCTGGTCTGGATTCTGGTCTGCACTCTGGTCTGGATTCTGGTCTGGACTCTGGTCTGGACTCTGGTCTGGATTCTGGTCTGGACTCTGGTCTGGATTCTGGTCTGGACTCTGGTCTGGACTCTGATCTGGATTCTGGTCTGGACTCTGGTCTGGATTCTGGTCTGGACTCTGGTCTGGACTCTGTTCTGGACTCTGGTCTGGATTCTGGTCTGGTCTCTGGTCTGCACTCTGGTCTGGATTCTGGTCTGGATTCTGGTCTGGTCTCTGGTCTGGTCTCTGGTCTGGATTCTGGTCTGGTCTCTGGTCTGGTCTCTGGTCTGGATTCTGGTCTGGATTCTGGTCTGGTCTCTGGTCTGGTCTCTGGTCTGGTCTCTGGTCTGGATTCTGGTCTGGTCTCTGGTCTGGTCTCTGGTCTGGATTCTGGTCTGGATTCTGGTCTGGTCTCTGGTCTGCACTCTGGTCTGGATTCTGGTCTGGTCTCTGGTCTGGACTCTGGTCTGGACTCTGGTCTGGATTCTGGTCTGGACTCTGGTCTGGATTCTGGTCTGGTCTCTGGTCTGCACTCTGGTCTGGATTCTGGTCTGGACTCTGGTCTGGACTCTGGTCTGGATTCTGGTCTGGACTCTGGTCTGGATTCTGGTCTGGACTCTGGTCTGGACTCTGGTCTGGATTCTGGTCTGGACTCTGGTCTGGATTCTGGTCTGGACTCTGGTCTGGATTCTGGTCTGGACTCTGGTCTGGACTCTGTTCTGGACTCTGGTCTGGATTCTGGTCTGGTCTCTGGTCTGCACTCTGGTCTGGATTCTGGTCTGGATTCTGGTCTGGATTCTGGTCTGGTCTCTGGTCTGGTCTCTGGTCTGGATTCTGGTCTGGTCTCTGGTCTGGTCTCTGGTCTGGTCTCTGGTCTGGATTCTGGTCTGGTCTCTGGTCTGGACTCTGGTCTGGTCTCTGGTCTGGACATTTTTGTTTAAAATTTATATTTTTGTTAAAAAAAACAACTTTTTTTTAAAAAAATAAATAAAAAAGTAATCCATTCTAAAATTCTGTCATTTTACACGTTTTATTTTATTACACGTTTCTTTTTACTCGTCTTCTTGGGAGTCATGGCAGCAGAATGATGGTCTGTCTGCTGGGTTGTTTTTTCCTCTTTGAAATAAAAAAAATGACAAGCAAAGAAAAAAAAAAACAAAAAAACAAATCGGAATACAATCAAACCTGTAATACCTTAGTTTCTTCTGAACACTGATAATGATTATTTAACATCTGGATTTCATGTTTTATCGGCTTCTGTCGTATTGGGACATTAATGATTACTATGAGAAGATGCACATTGTGTCGCACTGAGGATTAAATCTCTTTCACTTCTAATGTTATAAAACAAAAACAAACAAACAAACACCACCAGGTAAAAAAAAAAAATAAAAAAAAAAATAAAAAAAGAAAAGAGGTAAAGGTGGCCAGATAAGCAGCAACACCTTATGACACTGGGTCATTGTTTTTGTTTGTTTTAAGCCAACAGTTTATAAAAGTATATCCTGACTGGAATTGGAATTAAACATTTTAACAATTGTAGCAGATTTACAAAAACAAAAAAATCAACACTTTTTTATTTAATTTCTTTTTATGTAATCTACATGTTTGCTTTATCTGTTTTTCTTTATTTACAGCATCTCCTGAGTTGGAGTCTGCATGTACGGGACCCAACTGTCCAGGTTCTGCTCTTTGCTCTTATAGTTATGGGTAGTCTAGCCATTCATTACTTATGTAGCAATGGGGATGTTACCTGATGTACTGAGAAGTACCTCGCTCTATTTCTCTAATATATTAATGTATAAATATATGCCAATATTGGCATCTCTAACTTATTTCTCCTTTTTTCCGCAGGTCTTCCTGAATAAGTGCAGTTGTACATGTTGATCTGTCTTTCCTGTCCTCTCCACCCCAACCAGTCGAGGCAGATGGCTGCCCTCCCTGAGCCGGGTTCTGCCGGAGGTTTTCTTCCTGTTAAAGGGCAGTTTTTTCCTTCCCACTGTCGCCGTGTGCAGCTCAGGATGGGGATTGGATCCAAGTCACGACTCGATGCAATCAGTTGGTTTCTATTATAGGACATGTATGAATTGGCTCTAAATGATGTGGATGTAAAGTTCCCTGTGACAACATTGTTGTAGAAATAAAGTTGAATTTAATTGAATTTACCATCATTAATTTAATATATTATATAAAACATTTATTATTTGTTATCAGTATTTTATTTTGTATTCAGTGATAATATTATTTATTCCAATCCTTTTTTTTTTTTTGTCATTTTCATGTTATTTTTTCACAGAATACTTCCATTAGTTTTTCATATAACTGTAAATAAATTCAGGCTGAATGGATCATTGTCTAAGTTTAGACAGTTTTCTGGTGTGCATGAGCAGGAAGAGACATCTGCAGTGATCTGTTCCGACTCATCCATGTCAGGTTATAAAGTCCTTTCTACTGTTTGGGGTCCAGATTTCTACAGGAAGAAAGATTATTCACAGGAAGAAAATATCCAATGTAAATCCTGCCCAAAGTAAAGCTCAGAAAAACTTTTTTTTTTTTTTAAAGTTTGTAGAAGAATTATCAATAAGGAAAGTCTTAAGCTTGATCTTAAAAGGTAGAGAAGGTTTCTCCCTCCCAAACCCAGAATGGGAACTGGTTCCATAAAGGGAGGAGCCAAATAGTCAAGTTGAGAACCACAAGTAGAACCTGCAAAAGTCCTGATCTCACAGTGACAAAGTAGACTTCAAAAAATTCCTGCATCCAGGTGTTGATCCGGATCACTCCCACTAACGCAGTGCTTCTCAATTCCAGTCCTCAGGCCCCCCTTGTCCTGCATGTTTCAGACATGATCCTCCTCCAAAGCTTCCACCTACCATTGAACTTCCTCATTGTTACGACCCCAGTGGTGTCTAGGAGAAAAAGGGGGTTGCAACACAAAAGAAGAGTGGCAACTAAAAGTTCCAATAAAAGGTGGGATTTTATTCACAATGATTCAAACCAAGGAAACTAACAAAACTCCAAAAGGGATAATTCAAAACTTCCCAATACAAAAGAGATAACTTTCTTAATACAATGACACAAAACCCAAAACAAAATCACTGCAGGTTCTGTAACTCTACAGCAAGTCAAAAAGTCCCAGAAGGCAAAACCTCAGCAAAACCCACAAACAGTACAACAGTGGCAAACTGTGTCACACTCAAACACAGCTGCCCTGAACGAGGCTGATGACGTCCCTTAAATAGGAGAGTGGCGGAGGAGGTAGCCAAAATTTGTCCTGAAAAGTTCTCCACCAATCCTAAAGCACCAAGGGTAGAGGCTGTGATGCGGAAAGATGGCCAATCCTAGTCTTGTGCGGGTGTTGGGACATCTTCCTCCACATTCCAGCAGGCTTGGGCCGTAACACTCATCAAGTTCTTTGCAGCCTGTTAATGAATCTTTATTTCATTCAGGTGTGTTAAAGTAGGGTTGCCTATAAAACATGCAGGACGGGGGGGTCTGAGGACTGGAAGGGAACAACACTGATTTAACAGAATCTAAGTCAGATCAAGACCCGTTCTCATGAAAATCCGTCCAGTAGGTTGTGTGTAAATTTGCTAACAGACTAAACATGTCCTCCTTGGTGGAGGTAATTACTTCACTGCATGGAAAGACTTCAGATGGTTATACTCTGAATCTGCTCAGTTTAAGCGTATTTTCCCCCTCGTATTAACGTGGCTCATATGTGGAGACATCTGACGGCTGCAGCTCGTCTGTAACTGGTCGACTCAAACCCAGCAGCAGATCCACAACAGAATAACTTAAAAAGAAAAGAATCAAAGTGTGAAAGTCCAAACCTGAGCCTGACGGAGAAGCTGAGCTGGAGGCTGAAGAGAGCCAAACAGAAACATAATGCTTGGAAACATCAACGGTTTTAACCTCAGAAAGCAACAAAGGACATAAGCTGTTCTGTATATGTGCAGTCTGAAAAGGAGGCTTTGTATTGTTGAAGTCCAGAAATCTGCTCCTGTATCATCTGTACCCGCACACAAAAACTGATCTATTCTACTTCTATATTTATATTTTCAGACTAAATATAATTATAAGGAGATGCTGTACTTTTATTCTACACCCCTCTAAATGTCTTGTGGAAATATTTTTTTTATATAGCTTTTAATGCACATGTAGCTCATTCGACCTTTAACCCTTCCAGTCACAGTGGTTGAGCGTTGATCAGTGGAAACAAGGGCTGAGACGATACGCTTTTGTCCCGATTCGATTCGATTCCAATTTTTTAGGTGCTGATTCAATTTAAATTGCGATTCTCACAATTCTTTGATATTGCTGATTTTTGTTGATTAAAAACAAAATAAATCTATCAAACTTGTATTTTTGCTTGTCATTTTTCTTGATTTCAATTAGAAAAAAACAACAGAGTATCCAGACCATCATTCTGCTGCTATAATGCCCAAGCAAACAAGTAAAAAGATCAATAAAAACAATAAAAAATTATTTGTTTGAAAAAAAATCCTTTTTTCTTTTTTTTTTTTTTTCTTTTTTTTTTTTTTTTTTTTACAAAAAATCTATTTTAAAATTGTGAAGCAAAAACAAAAAAAAATCCCGATTTTTGATTTTTCGATTCGATTTTCCCACCTCGTGTGGAAACCAACAGAAAGCAGAAATGTTGCTCTTTTGTGCTTTTCAGGATAACTTTAATTCATTCTTTTACCTGTAAAAATAACTTCTTAAAGCTTGTCTGTTTTTTTTTATTTAGTGGGTTATTATTTTGTTTTGTATTTTTTAAGAAGAGGGTGATTCTCAGGTCCTTCATGGAGCAACACCGACCTGGTTTTATTCCCTCTGACGCCACTAGATGTCATGGAAGCAAACTGACAGCTTGTGAGGAGAGTCTTTCTCCTTTCAGCACATCTTCCATCCAGACCAGCGGCTGATCAGCCTTTCTGCAACATCTCCCCAGTACAACACCAGTTCCGAGCTGTGGTCCGCGGAGCCTCGAGGGGAAAGCGACCCTGCTCTGAGCTCCGTGCGTCATCGGGACACCGTGCGTGTCAGACGTGCGTCAGACCGGAGCGGAGAGAGCCGGTCAGGATCGGGTCCTTTGCATCGATCTTCAATCTGAAAACACAATCAGTCGGTCGCCTCTCCACGCGCATGACCTCCTGAGACTCAGTGTGAGTGAGAAGGAGGAGGAAGAGGAGGAGGAGGAGGAGGAGGAGATGCGCATATCTGCAGGTCTCTAGCGCGGTCGTAAAACAAGTGGGGAGCCAGTCATCTCTCTCTGGAGCCATGCCGGGAGTCACTAAGTACAATTTAGTGGATGACGCGCACGATCTGAGGGTCCCCATGCACAACGAGGAGGTGTTCCAGGATGGGGTCTGCTTCGAAGCAAAGGTAAGTCCCTCTGCAACAGGAGAAGGGATCCTGCCTCCGGGTCTGGTGCCAGGATCAGGGACTCCAGACATGGCTTCTGACAACAGCCAGCATTAGACTGGTATTTTTGGCATTTTTACACACTAAGATCTCCAGTCTTGTGTTTTGTCAGAGTTGTGCTTTGATTAAAAAGCCCTTTTCTCTAAGAGGCAGTTTAAGTTTGGCTCTTTGGCTCGTGGTTTGCAGTCAGACCAGTCTGGATGTCATGTATCTGCAACACATCTTTATTTTTTACAGGTTAACCAACCAACAAAAAGTGTTTTCATTTCTTTCATTCTTTCTTTTTAGTTTTTTTTTTTTTCTTTTAAAGAGGAGCTGCAAAAAATATTCAGTTGGATATAATATCTACTTCTAAACCATGTTTGCCGGAAGTCTGATGTGTTTGTATTGTAGGAGTTTTGGTGACTGAACTAGTTCGGTGAAGGTGATGAAGAAAAACTGTGCAAAGGTTTTGAGCCATCTCTCATTTCTTTATTTAATAAAACAAAACGTGATAGAAAAAATCTTATTTCAGTCAGGTCTTCACACCTGACCATTTTCAGTGTTTTGTATTTTTTTCACTGATCCACAAATCATCCAAACGACAGAAAAGACCCAAAACTCAGGAGAAGAACTAACGTTGTGTCGAAACTCTTAGCTGCAACGATGCATAATGTGTTCCCATTTCCTTTATTGCATGTCCATTAAATGTCAGAATATGTCTCTACAGCGGATTTTAAAGTGATGTCTTCAATAAATACAACAGAAATATGAAACAACTCTGAGTTTTATTGTGCTGTAATTAATTAAAAAGCGTTTGAGACCTCCAATGTTCAGGAAAGAGTTAAATTCGTGTCGCTCGCCTTGTAAAAAGAATGTATTTTAACTCAAACTCTGATCTCTTCTAACCTGAATGGAGTCATTATTTCCCAACTTAACCATTTGATGTTTAACAGTAACCATGGCAACTTGTGGAATGGGATCTGTAACACTGATGATTGTGCAGCAAAAAATGGTTTATTTTAGCTGAAATTGAGGCTTTTTTTTTTTTGTTTGTGTGTTTGTTTTGGCAAAGTAATGTTTTGGTTGTCTTTTTTTCTCAACCCAAACAGGAAGTGGAAAGTGTTTTAGTCATCATCCCACTGATGGAACCAGTGTTACGTCTCAAGCCTTCCCCGATACACATAGCAGCGTGTCTCACAAAACAAACATGGATTTGATCGTCCACGCAAAAGCGCAGATTTATAACATTAAAAACTATTCTTTCAAAATCCTCAGAACAAATTGAATATTTGAAAATAATGCTTGTGTATCTGCGTGTGGACAGTGAGAACTGGGGTTTTAGGTTTTAAAACGTCCCTACCTGTGACAAAATAAACGCTCAGTCACATGGGCGACCTCTGGATGGATGGAGGCCTTCTTTATGTACTTAACAACGCGTTTATGCAGGTAGATGTTGACAGATTTTAAAAATGAAAAAGGTGATGCGGACTCAAGTTTTTTGTGTTTTGCAGGGATGAAGACTTTGTAGCTGACTTGATCATGGTACATTTAAAAAGGACTATTTTTGTGTACCACTTATCTCGTCGTAGCTGACCTTTCAAAGCTTTAACACAATATCCAACATTCACCCGATCACACACACTCAGCACTTCTAGATGCAAATTAAATGCTTCCATAAACATTTATAGACATTCCTTCCCCAACGGACCGCCTGGGAAGCAATGTGAGGTTGTGTGTCTAGTTCAGGCAGTGTGTGGAAGCCAGGAGGCGATGCAGTGATGGTGGTAGATGACAGTTTTTCCTTCTTATGAGCTGCAGAAATAAAGAGGAATTTCTTTACATAATCTCCTCCAGGCATCTTGAAGAACTTTTTTAATGTTCTGCTTTGGATGTTTCTGCTTTTTATTCTGTCCCCAGTCCAGATGATCCCACACTGCTTCAGCACTGTCTGGGTCTGGGCTCTGCCTGGGGACGATTCCCCCCCCCCATACACCAGCCATCTCCCTCTGTTACTGTTACTTAAGAATGGCTTCTTGACAGCCATCCTCCCCTGGAGAGGATTTCTGGTGAAGTTTCAGCCGACAGTATATGGATCAACTGGGGGTCCAACCTGTCTAACATGGTTATGTCTGTTCTTTGTTTATTCCCTTGAAACCATACTGGGGGGGGGGGGACAGTCTGAAGACACAATATAATAATTTCTTCTTCATATTATTTACTTTTATTTGCACATTTCAGTCAATCACGTCCCTTTTTCCCAACAATATTAAAAAATGAATGTCGGTTCGAGACCTTTGCACAGTTTTATATATTTGAAAGAAACAACATACAATCCCACCATTCCCCATATAACCAGTAACCTTTAAACCTCTTTTCTTTGCAGTACATTGGCAGCTTAGAGGTGGGTCGCCCCGGCAGCCGAATGGAGATTGTCGCTGCCATGAGGAGAATCAGAGTAAGACAATTAAATATATGACTTTCCCGACCGACTGAACTTGACCCTGGCGATAAAAGCCGCTTCGACTCCTCAGCTGTGAGGCACAGATTTATGTCACTGCATGCACACTTAGCATGTCTCCCTCCTTGTGCTTCATCCTTCTACACGGTGCTTATTGGATGCTCTCACTCAGCATCCTCCTTTCACATAAATCACCTGTCTGTGCAGAAGTCCACACTGGGCACATTCACTGGGCTGTCTGGAGGGGTTAAAGTCATGGTAGGCTTTCTGTTGGAGACGCTGCTGTGGCCAGTCGCTGCTGCGTTACACAGACGCTCAGAGTGGAAGGATTTAGCCGCTTGTCAGCTGTTAGATCTAATCTGAACAACCAAGTTATTGTGTCAGCCAGCGGTCAGCCGCATCCAGAGGTGACATCCTGGAAAGACTTAATCCTGATCGCTCGCAAACACCACAGACTAATGCTCTTTTTATTGTACTGGCCAATGTGTTTATTGTTGCAATGTTCTGGTATTTATCCTTCAGAAATCACAGAAAAACTTTAAAATGTTCGAATATTTCTTGGGATAATCGAGATGATTTTCCATCTGCTGCTTCATTTAATTCACAGCAATTCACTTCATTCTAAATATGATACTTTTATTAGAGTTTAATAGTTGTGTTCATATAAATTCATCCAATTTATTAAGAGAATTATGTCGATAATAAAATCAGCTCAACTAATTAAACCTAGCAATGTTCAGAGTTCAATCTCCCACCACTATTTAAGTGGAAAAAAACACACTATACAAGACCATTCCGAGTTTAGAGGCCTTTCTGTTCAATGTGCATTTTTCATTTGTGCAAAAATGAATTAATCTCAATTAAATACTCGTACTGTGTTCTTCTTTTAAAGCAAAAACTGCTAAATGTGTTTGTCTGAGGCTTTTAGTCAAAACTAAGAGAATGCAGGAGATAAAGAAAACAGATGAAGAGAGAAAAACTTACCTAGTGGAGGTAAATATGGTTCAGCTTAGAGCTGAAAACATAAAAGCTCATCTGTGAAAGCACCAGGCTGTTTATGAGCTCTGCGCGGTAAGTAAGAGTCCAGGGGAAGACAGACTCTGAATATTCAAACGATTAATTTGTCCTCAAAGCTCTTGCAGCAGCTCTGAGGTAAGACTGGAGGTGAGCTGGTTCAACTTGTGGCTGAGTTAGTTTCAGGCCAATGCACATGAAAAATGTTGCGTGAACGCTCCCTGTGTTCCACTTCATCTCCCTCTGACAGCAGCGTGCGAGGAGATGGATGGTCCTTTTGGTCTAGATTGTGTGTGTCTGCGTTAGCTTGGGGTAACACACACAGACATACAAGGATCTGTGTCCTTCATCTGAACACATACAACCCAGTCTGCATGTGGAAACTCCCACACAACAACAAGGTGGGTTAAATGGATAAGAGAACATGTCAAGAACAGAATTCATAAGCTTATAGACAGAGGTGGGTAGAATATAGAGTTAGCCTTATGTTACAAGTTGGAGGCCTTTCTAAGCGGAGGTAAAATCGTTGTTGCACATCAGTTATGTTTTAAGCATAGATGGCATATAAACGGTGGATGGAGTCTCCTTGACGTCAACCGTGGGTTTTTGAAAAGCTGAACTGAAGCTCATTGGGCGGTTCCTGCTGTTGCCATCTTGGCAGTGTCACGCGTGTCGTCTGTCATGGAAAATAAAAAAAAATAGTCAAAGAGTTCAAGCTGAGAGGGGGGGCTGCGTGAGGGCGAATGATTGACGTCTATGAAACTCCGACCTGCCTGTAGCTAATAGCTAACCAAGCTAACCTGGAGCTAACAGGAGCTAACCAGCTAATGGAGGTTAGTGGGCCAAAGCTAAGTCATGCTGTTAGCCGTCTAAAAACCAGAGTTCTGCTAAATTCTGCCATCTTGCAGCAGGATATCGGAAACCTGTCAATCAAAAGGACACACCCATAATTATACCAAATTTTGAGATGAAATAACTTTTTAATGAAGGAGTTAGAAAAAAAAAATCATTCCCTGGTGAATGTGACATTTTTAGCATAAAATATTTGTTTGTACCAGACTGTAAACATGTTTTCTTTCTGCTGTGAATTTGGTCTTTTTAACATGGGAGTCTATGGGGATTTGCTCTGTTTTGGAGCCCCTAGTGGATGAGGGGGGAACTGCAGTTTTTTTACACTTCCACATAGGCTTCACTTTTATCAATCAGAGGTCGCCACTTGGTTGGAAAATATTATGTTGTCAGAGAATAGTTTAATCTGAACAAAGAAAAAATGAATTCTGTGTTGAATGAAATTTTGTGCTTTCTCATCTTTGTGTGGACACAAAGCAAAACTTTACCACAGTTTTATTTATCTGCTGTGTAAGTTCTAAGTCAAGCAAAGTTGTTCATTTCTAACTTAATGACATACATTTTCAGTTAAAATGATAGACTATTCTCAGAGACGTTGCATTGTTTGTTACGCCGCCACGTTGGGAGGGAAAAAGCTAGCTGCCGTTATCAAGTGACTGTTAAGATTATCGTTTTTTATCAAGGATGGTGCTGCTTTCCAGACCAGTTCAGGACTTATGTGGGCGAGTAAAATAGCCAATTTTTAACAAAACGTTACTTGTTTGTGCTCAAGTTTTGTATGATTGACCAAAATCCTGGTTTACAAACCTCCAAACTGCCAACCGATGGAGAAATTGCTACTTGATTTAGCTTAAAATGACATTTATAATTACTTTGTCAATCAGCTGTCATATTTTACAGTATTTCAAAAGTACTTTTTTTTTTTTATCAATATTAATGGAAAAAGTACCATAAGTCAATGGTACCGCATAGACAGGAGAATGTTTGAATGCTTATCCCTAGTCATGTGACTGCATGGCTGCATCTGATTGGTGCCAGAGATCCACTGTCGGTATCTCTGGTAAAAGTAAAGCTTTTCTGATTGAATAAGTGACGATAATATTTTTCAAATAGAAAAAAAGTCATTCTGCGACGATGCTGTCTGAATGTCTACACTCATCCCTAACACCTCATTTACGACGGCTGCACTATGTAGCAGACTATAAAAGTACAGTCATTCTGTTGCCCATTTGGACACAAATCACATGGCTATCGGCTGTCACCACGGCAACCACCACACGTCGTTCCAAATCCAATCCAAACTCGTGTGAAAGAAATATACTTTTATATGCTGTATTTTATTTGTTGTATATTTATTTACTAAATAAAGATATAAAATGATCTATAGTCTTCTCTTAACCTGCTTTGATGTTCATGTCACGTCCAGCACTTTAGGCTCCTGCCTGCAAAGCATTGTGGTCTATATTGACCCGCCTAGTGACCATAAATGCTCAAGATGCATTGTGGGTAATTTTGAGTGTACTCCTTTTTTTCCTGGACATATGGACACCCCTATAAAATGGTGTGAGTACTTTTTAGGGCACTATGTAGGGAATAGGGTGGACATTCGGACACAGTCTGTGAGCCCTGTTTCATCTTCACATATTTACTCAAAAGTAAAAACTATGGCACAGTAAAACTACTCTTTGAAGTATTGTTTTGTTTTTTTTATTTACTTGTTACTCCGCTCCTCTGCTGGTTTCTGACAATAGTCATTTTCAAATTCTCTTTTCTTGTGCAGCACAAATGAAAAAAGCTTTTGTTTCCCATTCATCTGAACAACATAAACCAGCTCTGAGTAGTTTAAAAAAAATCAAAGAAAAGATGACAGAGAATATCCGAGCTCGTCACGCTGAGCAGACGAGGGTTCGTTTTCTGGCTGTGATTTCACAGAACTTCATCTGATCTATTAATCATGTGATGTTTGTCTTTGTGTGTTTTTTTTTTAAATGCTATGTGCTTTTCCTGATAAAAAACCGTGGCTGTTTTTCAGTCTCTGATATTTGGAGTCTGATCCCGCGGGGGACGCACAGTCTGTAGTATTAATCAGGCGGAGGGATGAAAGTGTCCCACACATGTCTGCCTCCCAGCAGGAGCTCGGCCTTTGAAAGCTTTAACAGCTTTCAGAAACTGAAACTGACAATTTCTCCGTGTTTACTCAATCTCAGATTTCCCTCGGGAAGATAAAAACATTCCCCTTTCCGCACGACCCCCCCCTCTTGATTTATCCTGTGTAAAGAGCTCTATCTCTACAGTGATGCTCAACACACCGTGAGACACTGTAATCACTCTGGTTTGATTTGACTTTGGTTATTTTCTGGCCAACTTTAGCTGTCGTTCTTTCTCCGCAGTATGAATTCAAACTGAAGAACATAAAGAAAAAGAAGGTCAACATCGTTGTGTCCACCGACAGTGTCAAAGTGATCCTGCGCAAAAAGAAGAAGGCAAGTTTTGTCAAGTTTTCACTTCTCTACTTCAGTCTTGTTTATCTTAACACTTAGCAGATATAATTCCACATGTTTGTGTGATTCCACAGAGAAAAGGGTGGTCATGGGATGAGAACACCATCCTGGTGACACAGGATCCCATCTACCGGTGGGTTTGTTTGGTTGAATTAGACCAAAAACAAGGATAAGGGAACCAAATATCGAAACCTGCTGACCTGAGGTCGTTTGCCTCCACAGGATCTTCTACGTCTCGCACGATGCTCAAGACCTGAAGATTTTCAGCTATATAGCCAGAGATGGACAGAGCAACAATTTCCGCTGCAATGTGTTCAAGTCAAAGAGGAAGGTAAGTTGAACCATACCTTAGTAGAGGTTTAGCATTACATGTTTGGTACATTACATGAACGGTACATGTTCCCAGACAGAAAAGCACCTACAGCTTTATGCTGTGGCTAGCGGACGTTGTGATTACCAAAAGATTTTAGGGCTGGGATGCACTTGTTGTGTATTTTTGCGTACACGATAACGTTCAGCTCCATCTGTGTGTAAACTTCTGCAAACAATGCACGCATGCTGCAGCCAACAGGTTCAATACTGGAGGTCACCACTAGGGGGCAGTACATAGCACTAGGACTCTGAACTGGTGAAAAGTCAATGCACCGACACTGTTGCCAACTTGACGACTTTCTCACTAAATCTGGCGACTTTCCAAATCACCTTGGCAACTTTTTTTGTGAAAAGCGATTAGCAACTAATCTAGCGACTTTTACTGGAGTTATTGGAGACTTTTCTGGAGACTTTTCTTTACTGAGGAGTTGGCAACAGTGTGCACCAATAACGCTGTATATCAGTTTACCAATCTGGTGTTAAAGTTACACACCCCCAGTACTCACTGCTCTATGTACTGTGAAGGAAATGTTATATTTGTAAAGCAGGTTGATTTCTCTGAAGTCACAATCTTAGCTCAATTCAACTTGTTAAAGATGGGGTTGGTAATGTTGGGGAGCTATCAAGATGAGAAAGTGGCGCCCTGTCTTGGCTCCTCCCCCTCTGGTTTCGCACCTTACATGACCAAGGCTTTTTTATTCGCAGCTTTTTCCACCGATTTTCTCTTTCTCGGCTGTTTAGCAGGAGGAGGTAAATAAACCGAGCCGGGTCGGGAAATCCTTCCTGCATTTTCTCAGCCATGTTTGTCTTCCGAGTTTCTTCTTCTCTACTTTGTATTTTCATCCTAACATGCTGTTTATATGCAGGGTGTAGCTATCAGGTTTGTTCTGCTGGAGGGGGAGGAGGGGAGCTGGGAGAAGAAGCTTACAAAATATAAAAAACTATTTCGGCCCAAACGTTTTAATTGGTCAGAGTTTTTACGTATTTACAGTGAACTGAGGGTTCTAACTATATTTCTAACTGGTCATGATTTCAAAATGTATAAACTACTATCAGGAAGAGGAACTACTTCACCCAGAGTAAAAAAACAAAATGTCCAACTATAGCTTTAAGCTTCAAAACCTTTTCTTCTGCTAGTATTGTCAAATAGTAAACAAAATGACCTAATATCCTGATTTTTTCTTACTTTTCTTCCTCTGCCTTATTTAGAAAAACATTACAAGGTAAAGAAAAATTAACAGAAGAAGCTCTTAATGACAAAGGAAGAGACAACTAAGAACAAGTGTCCCATGTATCAAAACGGTATCGTAAGATAATAAGAAGGCTACAAAATATTCTAACCCTACTTCCAAAAAAGTTGGAACACTGTGTATAATTAAAATAAAAACATAATTAAATTGAATCCATTTTTATTCCCAACAGAACAGAATAGAAATTCATAGAAAATACGAGGCAGCAACACAACTACACAACGTTGGAACAGGAGCAACAAAAGGCTGGAGGAGTAATTAACACAAATCCCAAGCAACTGGAGGAGCATTTTACAACAAATGAGGTTAACTGGCACCAGGTCGGTGACAAGATTGGGCAGGGTGTATTTCAGAGAGGCAGGATCAGTGTGTAGTATCATCAAAAGATTCAGAGAATCAGGAGGAATCTCTGTGCGGAAGGTCAAACTAGAGGCTGTTGACTTCAAGGTCCTCATGCAGCACTCGACTGGAAACCACTACATGGACTCAGGAAGACCTCACTGTGAACACGTTTCACCCTGAAATCCAGAAATGCAGGTTAACCCTTTATGGGGTGAGTAAATATGCAGCATGAAAATATGTATTTTTGGTTGTTAATGTAACAACAGAGTGGAGGTCTTGGTACATACCAGAAGGACAATTTTAGGGTAAAATTTCTAATTTCAAGTATTTCGTTGAGTGCCCTATAAAGAAGAATCCATATGTGAAGAGGATCCAGAAACACGCCGTCTTCTCTGGACCAAAGCTCATTTAAAATGTTCTGAGTGGAAACCTGGATGAAGATGTGGAAGAGTTTGTGGACAGCATGGACGGCGTGTCCTGCAGACTAAAGAGGAGAGGGAGCATCCAGCTTGTTATCATCTCTGATGGGATGGGGTTGCAGCTTCCACATCTGACAAGACAACAACAGCATGGCTTCACAGGAGAACTGCTTCTGCCTGCAGTCCAGACCTTTCATCAATACAAAACATCTGGAGCATCATGGAAGCAAAAATCCAGCAACAAAGGTCCAGGACTGTAGAGCAGCTAGAATCCTGCAGTATGCCTCAGTTTCAGCATCAGATACGGTTTTTATGTTCTACTTGGAATAAAATACGAATGTGTGAGATTTGTTTACATTTTGTTTCTATTTACATTTTACAAAACTTTCCTGGTAGGCTCAAAAATCTAATATATCACCAAAAATCCAGTCTGTACTTTCATCTACGCGAATAATTGTTGGTGTGATCCGATAAAACTAATCCAGCGTTACGGTGAAAGCTGCTGCCACAAGGAATTCTGGAGGCAAAAGACGCCTTTTTTCCTTTTAAAGGATAATCCACTGCCTCCTGTGCCAAAGGAGTTGTTAAAGGAAGCCCTGATGCTCCTTCCCTTTTATCATGATGCACTGTTGAGACACTTCTGGGTCATTTCACCAAGGTGGGAATATTGTATTAGCCAGGAAGACTAAATGAGCAACCAGTTTGTCTGTTCTGCCATCTGCTGTCTTTGCTGGAGCTGCCTACCAACGGCGACAGCAGTCGGATTCACTGCTTTGGGCTGCAGGGCTCAGTTGGTGATGAAGGAATAGAACATAAAGGGAGAAATTTACACTTTCACAAACATCCGTTTTCTAATTTTAGAGGCGCTGTGGAAGTGAGCGTCATCGCCTCAAAGCAAGAAGGTTCTGGATCAGTTCTCAGCCGGGGCCTTGTGCGTATCTTCCTCCAACAGTCCAAAAACAGCCATGTTATGTTCATCTGCAATTGGTCTGTAGTGGGCGTTAGCGTGCATGGACATTTGTCTCTGTGATGGATCTGTCCAGGTTGTATCACCTCTAGAATAGCTCCAGTACCAGCTGGGACACTCTGCAGCGAGCCTGGATAGGATGAAGTGGGTATAGACCATGGATGGATGACTGCTCTGCTACTTAACGTTAGCCTGTTGAACCTTGGCGCATGTTTTATAGAAGACATTTGCTCTGTGATCATTAATTGACCTTATTAAAGCAGTAAATGTGTAATTCACAATGTTCCAATTACTTCCCATGCAGGTTTTCAGTTAATGCAACATTTGGGTTTTTTCTGTTAGATTTTTGTCTGTTTCAATCACTGATAAAAGAAATACTGGGTTTCCAGAGTTTAATTAAAAGGAAACTCATTAAGGAGGTTGTTCCACATTGTTATGCAGCGTAAAAAAAAAAGATGCTTTTTCAAATGAGAAGCATGAAGGAATGAAAACACTGGAAACTACTTGAAAACTTCAGCGAGATCCTCGTACTGTTAAAAATGTGCGTGGGATTCAGAGAACAAATGGGTTTGTAGATGAAAGCGGATCAAGAAAGTCCTTGTCAAAATGAATCATGGTCATCTGGTGACGCTCCAGAGGCTGCGGCGGTCCATAAAGCTGGACTTTGGCCTCCTTTAACAAATACTTTGCAGTGACATTATAAACTTATAAAACAAATAAAACTTATGTATTCATAAACAGTCAACAGTAAAACAGTCGAGAGTTATTGGACAAGTGTAGTTGTGTGTATAAATGATACGTTTAAGATAAAAATGGTCCAATGCACAGGTTTGTGTATGTTAAAGGATCCCCAGGACATCGTTTCCTCACAGTTTGTCCAAGCCAGATGTTGTCTCTTTTATGTTTATTCTTTTACTGACATTATTTTTGTTGGTTAAAGAGACAGTAGACTATTTTAGAAGCTTTATCAGGCAACACGAGTTTGGGGGGGTGTCAGAGTGTGTGTGTTTGAATGATCATGTGGCTATTTGTTTTAATATATGAAAAGCGGACGCTTTTATCCAAAGCAACTTACATACATACATGATCATACCACAATAGGATTGTGCTGAGTCATTGTAAAATTAAAAATGCTACTTCTCACAATGAACGGTGGGATGAAATGATTAAAACAGCCAATTATGAGCAGCTGACATATAGATCTGATTTTAGTCCATTTTTATTTATCTAACTGTACGAACGGTTTATTGTGAATCATTTCCGTGATGGGATAGGATAGAGAAAAATGAGTCTTTGGGCTTCAGCATATTTCTTTTCAGTTGCTGAGTGATTAATCGTTTTGTAAAACTATGATTTTACTTTTGGATTTCAAACCGAAATAAAAAAATATTCAGTCATTTATTTTACTATAAATTTATAATGTCCTTTATCCTTGTTGAACTTTGTTGTTTTTATACTGCGTTAGTAATTAAGTGAATGTCCAGAATACCAGAAGCAATGTGACGATTACCTCACCTTGTAGCTTAAAGAAAAGGTTTATAGTTCAGCTACATGAAGGAGGTCAGCGGCGGTTCTAGACAGGAAATGTTTCGTAAAGAGCTTCCAGAGATCTTCGCAAAAAGGTGTGAACTGGCTGAAGTTAACCCCGCAAAAAGGAAGAAAACACTGTTCACTTATTAAAAACTTTAAGAAACGTCACTGACGTCCCACTTGTAGTTGAACTACAAGTCATTTGCTGAAACCACGAGATTTGATCAAATCCAGGAAAATTTAAAAGGACTTGTACTTATATAGTGCTTTCCTAGTCATGCAGACCACTCAAAGCGCTTTACACTACTTGTCATGTTCACCCATTCACACGCACACTCCGATAGGCACATTGGAGGGCAGCTTGGCGTTCGGTGTCTTCCCCCAGGACACTTCAGCATTTTAGTCAGGGGAATCCTGGAATCGACCTCCCAACTTTCCAGTTGAAGGACAACTGCTCTTCCTCCTGAGCTACAGCCATCCCTTACAGGGTGTATTTTGAGAATTAATGGTTGTGTTTTTCACATTTTAGGAGTTTTCTTTGTTGGGTTTTTTTTTTTACATTTTTGTACAAAGCTGAAAGTTGCTGATGATTTGGAGCAGCTGAGAGCTGCACATGATCCTCCCAGTTGCCTTAACATTTATTATCAATATGGATTGTTGGACAGATATTTCTTGCCTGGAAAGAGGCTCTGAGGGCTGTTCTTACCTTTACTGGGAAGAATCCAGATGGCTCTGATGGTAAACCTCAAATCATTGATCTAATTTGCATAGAAAAGATAGTTATATACAGATAATTCATGCAAACACATACCAAGGATTTTCTTCCAACCACATGCCTTCAAGCAAACTCTTTCTGCTGGCAACTTCCCAGATTGCTGTGTATTGTTGTGATAAACCATCTGGAGGTGTCAGGCTAACAAACATGAAGCTGAAAGCTCATAAAGGATCAGCTGAGATGCAGTAGATTTGCGCTAACCCTGTATATGCTACGTAGAGCTGGAAATACTTATAATACTAACCATACATACTAATTATGATCATTATAATGATAGAAATATAAATAAACATCCCCTCTACATGGTGTTGTAGACTGATTACATCATGGGGTGCATCAACACAGCTAACCCAAAAGATAAAACAGAAATAAGAAATTTCAATTTAGCTTTATTTGTATAACTCCACTTCACAACAAAATCATCTCAGAGCACTTTACAGACGTCAGTTCAAACCTATTCATAATAAATAACCTGGTTAAAGAAAACCAACTTATTGCATCAAATCTTGACTTGGATCCAATCTCCCATACTGAGCTGCATGAGGCGACAGTGGGAAGGAAAAAACTCCCTTTTAACAGGAAGGCAAAACCTCCTGCAGAACCCGACTCAGGGGGGGCAGCCGTCTGCCTGGGATGGTTGAGGTGAAGAGGACAGGAAAGACAGATCAACATAAACTACAAGTTTTATCCTGCCGCAATGACCACTTTTGTCTTCTTAGAGTTAAACCAAAGATAAAATTCAAACAGATGGACACCAGAGGAGCCTTCAGGTACCTTAATGAAATCAGCTACAGTTTAACAGATTTTACTGAAGTATTTGAACAGAAAATGGACTCTGTGATGCTCCTAAGTAGCTGGTAATGTCACCACAGTGACGGCCTTAAAGCCTTTTGGCAGCAGCGCTGTATGGAATCTTGTCATCTGGTAACTTGGGCAGGGTTGAAACTAAGAGGTTGGATTGGCTGGGGAGGGCTTCATAAATGCATGGAGATTATATTAATTTGATGGTTTTTGACTTCTGGCCACCAAAAGCTGACTAAAACAGATCTTGTCCCTCCTCTACTTAGTTCCAGTCACGTCATCTTCACAGTTGTCCTCTTCCCATCTGCTTGGCCTCCCCTTTTTAATTGCTTTCTCCCTGTAATGGATGAGTTGCCACATTTCCCCACCGACTCTTGTCATGGTGACTTAGAGCCCAGAGTTCAGGGTATAAACTTAACTATGCTCCATCTAATATCCCGGCTCCACTTCCTGAGAGTATATTTCAACCTTTTCCTTTGACCTGTCTCTTTTTCACTTGAATGAATCTGACTGAAATGTCATGTTTCTTTATTTCTATGTGATTTTCCACCGATGGAAGTTTGATACAAGTTTTGAGATATTGTAATGGCCTATTTGACAAGAATCTGCAGGTATTTGCATTATGGATTAAGTAGCAAAGCCAAATAAAACAACAGCAGTGCTGTTTTGTTTGGTGTTTTTATTTGTTTGTTTTTTTTGTATTTTTTGTTTTGTTTTGTTTTAAGCCAAAGGTAAAGATGGAATCCAATAACTTATTGATTTGTACCACAAAGATGGCACTCAAGGAGCTAATACTGTTTATCAAAACAAGCCTCTACAGAACCCTCAGCCTAAAGTCAACAAACCTGGAAAGGTCCAAGATATTTATATGCTATGTTTGTTCTGCACATGTTTTTTTTTTTTTATTTACAAACCACAAAAATAAAAGGTATTTGTGTATATTTAGATTTATTCTTAACTTTTGTTGATAAAACCATCAAATGAATGGAAAAGGGAAAATTCAGTGGCTCCATAAATTCATTTTAATGACTCAGATTTCATTATTCTGAAAGCATTAACTTCATCATTAACATTGACTTTTCTTGTAGTTTGGCTGTATAAGATACTTTTGAGAATTATTAAATTAGTTTTGAGATAATTGAGGGTTGAGATAATTGATGATTAGTTTTATTCACAACTGGGAAAGTTAAAGGGTGTGCCTGATTTTCCTGTAATACCACTTCTTGCCACTAGATGGGGCATTAATCACCGTTGTTTCCAGAGGAAGATGCGTTTGGGGATGTGCAGAGAAAACAACAAAAACTCTGTTGTAGTTTCCCTGCTCCAACACACCTGATTTAAATGGATCTATCAGCTTCTTTTCAGTTTCTTCACAATGACCTTTTTACTTCAGTTTGGTGCATTGGAGAGGCAAAGGAACATAAACCTGCAGGATGGCAGCCTTTAAGACTAGAATTTGACAAACATGTTGCCAAAAGAGAATTAAATTTCGAAGAATTCAGTAAAAGCACAACTATTACAATAAAGACAGAAGTTCCTGGCAGGTTAACATTACCTTTTCCTCCACCTTCTCCCTCAAAAATACCACGTTAGCAGCAAACACAGTTATTAAATTCATGTTTTTTTCCCATGTAAAACAATGATTGTTACAGAAATTGTTTAATAGTTGAGTAGATAAACAAATTAAAGAATTTCTATTTTTAAAAAAAAGTATTTCATGTTTTCTACAACAAGCATTTGCCAGTGTTTGTTCTCTGCTATTTGTTGCGTTTTTACTTTGAAGCAACAAACTCCTGGTGCTTTTTAACATGGCAGCCCAAATGCTTTATGAGATTGCTGGAAACATTCTTGAGGCCTGTGGAAATTTTAGCTCTGTTCAAGGCATGTTGCTGTTGTGCTAGTGGGAGTTTTTGTGTAATAAAGTCAAATTGCGGACATAATGCTAATGCTAAATGTTAGCACAACTGTGAGGCAGCTACTTCAACGCCTACCAACTCAAAACAATATGTCACAAGACCGTATAACTTTCTGGGTCTCTGTGTGGAGGTAGGCGTCATGAAGACTTATTTTTGTGGTATTGGATGGTATTTAGACAGAAATACTTTCTGTTTGAAACGATTGGCGAGTACTCCTGTTCTAAACCTATTCTACACAATCTGATACTTGTCACCTGCCTCTTAACTCATTGGCTGCTAGCAGGGAGCCTCATTCTGTCGGCATTTTGACTCAACTTTCAGGACCTCTGAATGTTGTAGATGTGGAGGGCTGATTTTGCTGGTTGCTGCATCGGGGTGTCTTTGGAGCAGAATTACAACATGTTGTGTGCAAAGAGTGCATTTTGGGGATGTTTTGATGACCGTATCCGGCTAACTAATACAAAGAGCACAAAAAATGTCTTTGGCAGCCAATGCGTTAATGGATACCAGAAGGCTGAAGATTCATGGGTCAAAATATGTCAAAATACAGAGAAAAATAAGTTTAAATATGGTCCAAATAAAAAAATTCAGACTGGATAAAATGGAACTTTTCTCCCAAATTTTTCCCAGGGTCGGGCAAGTAAAGCAAATACATTCTGATTTTAATAACCTAGATGTAGTGGAGTTTAATCAGACACAATTTTATCTGTTTTTTTGATTACCTTTATTACATGCTGGTGGGAGCTGTTTCACATGTGAGGCTGACAAGCTACATGCTGTAGATTTATTTGAACTACAACATTCAGCCTTGCTTTCATTTTTGTTCTACTTCTTCTGGTAATATTTCTGCTTTTTGTCTCTGATTAATTTTCCCTGTTGTACCGCACACATGGCGCAATACATCTGAGCGTCTCACGTGTGTAATTTTGAGAGGAAAATGAAAGGCATGCTTTCCTCCATATATCTGCATATCCGGCAGAGGCAATTTTTCTTCCACGACAAAGACGGAGCATCAGTGAGGTTGACTCCCATCCCCTCACCATGGATACCAGGCTGGCGGTGACCTAGCAAAGCTGAATACTAATCATTCCAGTGGGAAGAGGAAAGAAAAGGGGCTTTTTCTTTACGCATTTAAAGACATTTTCACCACAGCTGAACGCAACACCCACCACATTGTCATGGAACACAAGCAGAGGTGCCTCTTTACCTCCCCAGGGTTGCAAGGCCTTATCTGGGGGTTGCAGACTAAGCATGTCTGCTGAGTAGGTGGAGATGGATCAGCTGATAAATGAAAATTTAATTTATTTTCATGTTGCAGTGGAAGGCTTAGACGTGAGCTCAGTGCATCATACTTGCCTTTTGTGCTTGCCCGTCAGAGGGATTGAGGTTTAACAAGACAGTTCAAAAGCAAATTAAAATTCTCTGTTCTGTTCTGATGGGACTTTATAATCAATTTCCCCACTGTATTCCTGTTTTATTGGTTGTTTTTGGTTTTTCTGTTGCACTTGATTAAGCTGGTTTCAAGCTTGAGTTACCTTGACATATTGGCCGAATGGCTAGAGGCAGGATGATCCTCCAGATGCAGGCAGCAATAAATTTATTTTGACGGGGCTCCTGCTGACATTCAATATAGAAAACATCACCCTTAGTGAAGGTAGACGGATAAAGATTAATTCCTGCAGGTTGAAAACACAATCAGTGAACCACATATTGATGCTTTGAGAAAAAAAAAGAGAAGTGGGGTCTTACAGGTCATACTTATTTTTCCAACCTCTATTTAAAACTTGCTGTTAGGTAAGAGCTAAATGTAATGTTTTTGATATATAAATACCATATATTCATGATAAGCCCTGCGATGGACTGGTGAGAGGTCCAGTGTGTACCCTGCCAGTGTGCCCAAAGACTGCTCAGAATTTTTAATTAATCCTAAGCACAAAACTAACTATAAATCCTTTGAATTCCTGACATTAAATTTATCTCATCCAAAATGGAATTCAGAGAAACCGCTCCTTTTAGCATTAGTGTATCGCCCACCTGGACCTTACTCCGAGTTTCTGACCGAATTCTCTGATCTCTTGTCTGAGTTAGTGCTGACTACTGATAAGGTCATTGTACTAGGTGATTTTAATATTCATGTTGACGTTGAAAATGATAGTTTAAACATTTCCTTTAGCTCTATTCTAAACTCAGTTGGGTTTTCACAAAATGTCAATGGAGCCACTCACTCTCATGGTCACACTCTTGATCTTGTTCTAACATATGGTATTGAGACTGATAAGCTCAAAGTATGTCCTCAAAACCCTGTCTTGTCCGATCACTTCTTATTAACCTTTGAATTCACTTTATTTGATTACTCACTGACCAAAAATAAATTCTACTATAGTAGATGTTTATCAGACAATAATATTACAAAATTTAAACAATCAATTGAATCAATTTTTTCACATCTACCATGTGTTAGCATGACCGAGAGTCCCCCTTTAAGCCTTACTCCTGCTCAGATTGATCAACATGCTGATACTATAACAGCTTCAATGCGTACAACCTTGGATAATGTTGCTCCCCTAAAGAAGAAGAAATTAGGTAAGATTATGAAGGCTCCCTGGTTTAATTCCCAGCTTCGAGCTCTAAAACAGGCATCAAGGCATTTGGAAAACAGATGGCGTTCATCAGGACTAGAGGAGTCTCACTTAACCTGGAAAGAAAGTTTAAGCGTATACAAAAAAGCCTTACGTATGGCAAGAACAGCTTATTATTCATCATTGATAGAGGAAAACAAAAACAACCCTCGGTTTCTTTTCAGCACTGTAGCTAGGCTTACTAAGAGCCGGAGCGCTGTGGAGCCATGTATTCCTTTCTCACTTAGCTGTGATGATTTCATGTATTTTTTCAGGAATAAAATTGACACTATTAGAGATCAAATTCACAATACTCTTCCTTCTACCTATAATGTTGAGCCTGTTGTGGTCTCCGAAGCATCCTTAGAACCAGGATCTGACTTGTGTCGAAATAGTTTCTGTCCTGTCCAACCCTCTGAAGTAACTAAAATAATAGCTTCATCTAAACCATCCACCTGTATCTTAGACCCTCTCCCAACGAGCCTCTTTAAGGACATTTTCCCTTTAATTAATACATCACTACTAAGTCTTATCAATATGTCTTTAGTGACAGGATATGTACCACAATCATTTAAAACTGCTGTAATCAAGCCTTTACTTAAAAAGCAATCTCTGGATCCAGAGGTGATAGCAAATTATAGACCTATATCTAACCTCCCGTTTATGTCCAAAATTCTGGAGAAAATAGTTTCAGCTCAGCTACATGCCCACCTGAGCAGAAATAATTTACGCGAGGAGTTTCAGTCAGGATTTAGAGCTCATCATAGTACTGAGACAGCATTGGTGAAAGTTACTAATGACCTTCTTATGGCCTCAGACAAAGGACTTGTGTCCGTACTTATCTTGCTTGATCTTAGTGCTGCATTTGATACAGTCGATCATAACATTCTGTTACAAAGACTAGAACAGGTGATTGGAATTACAGGTACAGCGTTAAGCTGGTTTAAATCATATTTATCTGATAGACTTCAGTTTGTTCATGTAAATGACAAGTCCTCCTCCCAAACTACAGTAAGTCATGGAGTTCCTCAAGGTTCTGTACTTGGACCAATACTCTTCACGCTATATATGCTCCCTTTAGGCAAAATTATTAGACAGCATGGAATAAACTTTCATTGTTATGCAGATGATACTCAACTATACTTATCCTTTAAACCAGATGAAACAAATCAGCCCAATAGGCTACAAAATTGTCTCATAGACATAAAGACTTGGATGTCTAGAAATTTTCTCCTCTTAAACTCAGATAAGACTGAAGTAATTCTCATTGGATCTGAAAAACTCAGAGCTAAATTTTCCGGTTTTGTAATGAACCTGGATGGCATTACTTTAGCTTCCAGTGCTACAGTGAGAAACCTTGGAGTAATATTTGACCCTGACCTGTCCTTTGGCCCACATATTAAGCAGGTTACTAAAACAGCCTTCTTTCATTTACGTAATATAGCCAAAATTAGGGACATTCTGTCTCGGAGTGATGCAGAAAAACTGGTTCACGCTTTTGTTACTTCGAGACTAGATTACTGTAACTCTCTATTACTGGGCTGTCCTAAATATGCCCTGAAAAGCCTTCAGCTGATCCAGAATTCTGCAGCCAGAGTCCTGACCAGAACCAGCATGAGAGATCATATTTCTCCAGTTTTAGCCTCTCTTCATTGGCTGCCTGTTGAATCTAGAATAGAATTTAAAATCCTTCTCCTTACATATAAAGCCATCCACAGCCAGGCACCACTATATATCAAAGACCTCATTGTTCCTTATATACCAAGTAGAGTACTTCGTTCGCAGACTGCAGGCTTACTTGTGGTTCCTAGAGTCTCAAAGAGCCGAGCAGGAGGCAGAGCCTTTGGTTATCAGGCCCCTCTCTTATGGAATAAGCTCCCAGTTAGTGTTAGGGAAGCAGACACCCTCCCCACCTTTAAGACTAGGCTGAAGACTTATCTTTTTGATAAGTCCTATAGCTAGGGATGGTTAGCATCCCTTAGTTATGCTGCTATAGGTTTAGACTGCTGAGGGACATTTCCTGATACACTGAGCTTCTTTCTTTTTCTCTTTATCTCTTTCTTTTACCCCCCCCCCCCCCCCCATAACAGTGTTGCATCATTAACATGTATGTCTCCTGTCTCAGCAGGTCTCCCTGGCCGGGAGTAGCAGTTCCTGTTGTCTGTTGTCTTTCTGTCCTCTTCCCCCCACACAGCAGAGGCAGATGGCTGCCTGTCCTGAGCCGGGTTCTGCCGGAGGTTTCCTTCCTGTTAAAAGGGAGTTTTTTCCTTCCCACTGTTGCCAGTGTGCTTGCTCAGGATGGGAGATTGAGTTGGACTCAACTCAATCTGTTGGTTTCCTTATATAGGCTGTTATGAATTGGCCTTCATTATGTTTTCCCCTCTGTCTGTAAAGCGTCTTGAGATGGCATTGCCGTGATTTGACGCTATATAAATAAAGTTGAATTGAATTGAATTGAATTGCTGGGATAGGCTCCAGCTTCCCCGCAACCCTTCATCAGACAAAGCGGTTTGGATAATGAATGAATGAATATTTACCTCCGCCAAGGAGGTTATGTTTTCATCAGAGTTTGTTTGGTTGTCTGTAACATTACT
Organism: Telmatherina bonti; assembly: GCF_933228915.1. Classification (NCBI taxonomy): domain Eukaryota; kingdom Metazoa; phylum Chordata; class Actinopteri; order Atheriniformes; family Telmatherinidae; genus Telmatherina; species Telmatherina bonti. The sequence continues at coordinate 34,978,696 of NC_136625.1, forward strand.
CAAAAAGTTATGGATGGAATTTAATAAAATCTTCGGGATATGTTGGAGGTGTCACAAGGAACAAATGATAAAACTTTGGTGGAAGAGATCCTGGATTTTGGCTTTTAAATAAAAAGTACAAAGCAGACACCGCGCCACTGACTACCACGCCATCGTATGGGCGTGTGAGTAATGCGCGTAACTTTGGCTATGATTGGTCAATCGGTATGACCGACCCCTCTTTCTTATTGTGTGATACGGTAGAACCTTGCTGATGTCATCATGTTTACATAAATGTGACCAATCATCACAGACAAAGCAGGAAATGTTCATGACACTGAATGACTGACACCCGTTGTCGTCCAATCAAACTGATGTTACCGGGCAGAAAATGGTGATTTTGTCCACCTAACTACTCCCGAAGCACCGTGGGAAACGTAGTCGCTTGACTGAATGCAGTTTTGTGTCGGTGGATTAAAGTTTTGGAGGAAAAACAGCAAAGGTAAGACAGAATATGTGACGATGTTTTTCAAATGTGAAGCATAAATTCAGCCTTCTTTTGACTCTGGTTGAGTGAATCTTGGTCATAGCGACATTAAACTGGTATGACTGGAATCTGTGGGATGTGTACTTTCAGTAGAGGTGCTGTTTGTTCCTCTCCATGCCGCTGGGTGGACACGAGGGTCCAATATTTTAGTTTGTTTTGTTCTGTGGACTTTGTTCACCTGGTCTTTTAATTACCTCCACCAAGGAGGTTATGTTTTCGCCAGAGTTTGTTTGTTTGTTTGGTTGTCTGTTAGCAACATTACTCAAAAAGTTAAGGATGGATTTTGATGAAATTTTCAGGAAATTTGGGGGTCTCACAAGGAACAAATGATTACATTTTGGTGGAGATCCAGCAGAGATCCTGAATTTTGGATCACTTTGAAGTTATGTTGGGTGGTAATCACAATATGCTTGGCGGAGGTCTGCGCTCTCCCAGTGTTAGAAAAGCCCTGGGAGAGCACAAACTTGAAATGTTGCCTATTTAAGCTGCAAATAAAGCATTCTTGCATGTTTGATTTATAAGTCTTTGAATGGACTCTCCACCATGCTTGAATGTGTTTATTATGTTCAAATCAAGTATAAATGACAGCTTCAGAAATTATCAGAATATGTATCAGTGTGCCATCAATTACATGTTTTTAAGGTAAGAAAGATCATTTGTCCTTTAAGTTTGATTATAAGACGAATTAATGATTGGATATAATGGCAAAAATGTCCTTTTATAAACAGAAAACTGAGTCTGGAGTTTAGTTTGATTAATTGATTAATTGTTCTTGTTTCTTTCTCACACAGTTTAAAGGTACAGTTTGAGAAATACTGACATTTAGTGGTAAAAATGTGAATAAATGCACAGTTGTAAAAAGAGCATCAGCATCAGTGGCAAAAACCCTTCCAGTGGGTCTAGTGCAGCAATGCCTGCACTACAGGTATTCAGACTTTTTCTATGGTCCTTTCAGGACTCCAAATGGAGCTCTTGTGCCAAAACAAAGCTGCAGTTTTAAAGCTCAAAATGTTTTCACTTCACACAGAGTTGTTTGTCCATTCAGAGACACTGTACTGTACAAATATGGCAGCTTCCACCTATGAGGACCCACAGCAAGTAGATTTTCTAAGGACCCACTTGTGCTCCCTAACATACATAAATGGGACCATCCGTTTCAAACGTTGTCATACTTTGTCACTATCATACTGCCATACGTCAACTTGCCATAGTTGTTGAGTCGATTTGAGTTGAGAACACCAGTGGGCAGTTTGGAGTCCACTTCCTCGTTTTGACACAGGTTGGTAGTGATGATGCAGTAAAGTTGTTTACAATCATCCAAAAACACCAGAATGGATTGAACAATAAAACCGCTTTTTTGCTTTTCTTAATTTCTCCAGTGTCTTTTTCGGGTAATTTTTATTGCGCCGTCTTCTTCCAGTTCCTTTCTTCTTCTCTGGTTTGTTCCGATCTCCAGATGCGTGTGGGCTATATAACTCAACACTGCCGCTGCAATTTCTGGTGTTGTTGCTCCATTTTCTGCATCAGCTGACGGCCAACTAAGCTCCTTGAAAACAGACCAAATTACACTCAGGAGACTAAATGTCAGTCTGTCTGTGTATCCGTCCTCTGCATCAAGCTTAAATGGGCCTTAAGAGAATAACAACATATCATTTTAGATTATTTTGGTGACATGATTAGACCTGTGACGGACTGGCGCCCTGTCCAGGGTGTACCCTGCCTCTCGCCCAATGATTGCTGGGATAGACTCACCCGACCCCTAACTGGACCAAGCAAGTAAGAAATGGATTGATTAGGTACCAAGTAAAACACAGCTTTGAATGCTATCCATTTTTCAACGATTGACAGACGCTGTACCTTTTATGGAAAGAGCTCGTAAGTGCTGCTCCTGGAAAAACCTGGTTTTTTTTTTACTGTAAAGAAACTGATATTTTAGAATAAAATCCTTGATCTAAGTCCTGGAGAAGTGTCTGAATGCCTCAGTAAAGTAAGAAGGGGTCGTCAGAGGTTTTAGCTTTGACCAGTAGACAGGCTAACTCTGGTGGACTCTGTGACCTCTAGAGTCCACCTGGCATCTCAGTATTCATTCATTCAGCTTCTTTCTTGGCGTTCTGTCCAGCATCAGTATACAGGAGCATCCATCCTTCCTCTTTCTCCTATGATTTCCAGTAAAAAATGGACTTAATGAATAAATACCTTGTAAAGGTTCAGCAGGCAGCTTCATCATATCAGAGCAAGTTTCCTGATCTTTTTCCAGAAGCTCTTGGTCCTTGGGTTGCTTGTCTCTTTAACCTCATTCATTCAGTCTTTGCAGGGATGACTACTAAACATTAAAATGATCATTTAGTTCCTCCTCACCACTGTTTTCCTCCCTTTTTGATCGGAATAGTCAATGTTGCCCTTTTTTCAGTAGGAACTGTTTTCCATGGGAGGGATGTGAATAATATCCTGCCCTCTGCTCTTGGCAGAGTTTTCCTAACTGGACTAATATACTGCGCTTGGGGAATTTTCCACAGAAGGGGAACTCTCCCCCTATTACTAGAACACCTTTAAGATTTTCCAGAGAATTAGAGGGCAGAACCTGTAAATAATTTAGGAAACTCCAAAGCAGCTTGGGCAGAGTATGATCGTCATACTCTCCATCCAGCTGGACTCCCTTGTGGAAAACTCAGCTGTATTTCTCAGGTATTTCAGCAGCGGGTGTCCTTTTCCTCAGCCTGTGGCGTTCACTCGTTTTGTGCGATGCACATGCTGCCAGGTGTGTCAGTCACACTGAATCCTGACGGATAAACAGACACACTGGGAGGACATTCCTGCACCGCATCTTCGGATATCAACAGTTTGCTTGTTGAAACAAGGAAGCTGCTAAAATATTACTGTATTTATGTTTCATCCGTGTTTTTTTCTTTTAGATCAATACAATTGGATTGTGTGTCATCAGACTGATTTATTGATATTGATGAATTGCTACATTTACATGGGAGTTTTAATTCCTGTTTTATTCAGAATAAAAGTAAATTCCACTTTAAACTGATAAAAAAAAAAAAAAAACGACCATGTAAAGACTTTTTCCTAATGCAAATTTCTATTTGGAATTAAACTTTATTCTGATGTAAGTGTCTGGTTTATTTGCATTTTAATCCCGATCTATTTAATTCCTCTGTCATGTAAACCTTCATTCCGCTCTAAGTTAATTCCGGTCGTTCTGAGCATGCTCGTTACCTCGTCCTGTCCCGATGATGCGCGTTGTTTATATAAAATTTAATAAAACTTCTTTCTTCTCCTTCTCAGTTGCTGCAGAAAGTCAAGTAGTATGCTGGTGTTGAGCTGCTACTTCACATTTATAACAAAAATAGCGGCGAAACTGGAACTTATTATGTAGTTTTTACAAGTTACTGAAAAGACGAGAAGCAGGGAGCCAACTTTGTTTATATCAGGTAATGTCATACGTCACGTGCACCCTCTGTCCAATCAGAACCCTTCCCAACCCGCCACTCTGAAGAGGAATTAAGTGTTTCATGTAAACCTTCATTCAGAATTATTATTTCCATGTAAACTCTGAGGAGAAAATACTTGTAATTAGGAATTATTTAGTAAACATCAGGTTACTGTAGCCGTTGCGCTTTAACTTAGCTGCTTTCTTCCCTCTTATTTCCCTCTGTCTCCTTAACTCCTTTACCCCCTCATGTCCTCCCCTGCTGTGTACCCTCATTTTTGCATCCCTCCATGATATTCCCCCCCTCACTCATAACTCCAACCCTCCCCCCCACTTCCTCTGCGTCCTCCCACGCAGTCTCAGGCCATGAGGATTGTGCGAACGGTGGGTCAGGCCTTTGACGTGTGTCACCAGATGACCCTGCAGCTGAAAAGCAACGAGCAGGAGGACGAAGAGGGGAGGGCGGAGGAGCAAGAGGCAGCTTCAGGTGACTCCCACCTACACACACATTCGCACAAACCTGAATCTAATAAATGAACCCCCCTCGCTGTTTTTCCCCTTCCGAGCGTCACACGAACTCCTCAGGCCTTCATCTCCGGCTGTCTTACTCCCACAGAACCGAAATTCCCTGCAGAAACAGCGATAGAGCACATTTCTCTGAGAAAACATGTCATTATCCTCCAGTATTTTCTCTCTCTTTGCATTGAAGCTGTAAATTTTGTTCTAGTGAGGCAAGCGAGCCGATGATCAAAGACCGCTGTCGCGTGGGCTCTGCTCGGCTGTGGCTGCCTCGAGATGTGGTGCAAGCTCTGACATCAAAACAGCATGAACACCCCTCCGACGCATCTCCTTTCTCTGCAGCAACGAAGAGGTTGGCGTTGTCAGAGGAGACGGACCTTGAAGCCACCACAGAGGAGAGCATCGAGTGCATCTCTTCATCAGACCTGGAGAAGAACAAAAAGGACGAGACCCTGGCAACAGACGGGAAGGTAGATCACATCGTTCCGCCGTTCTGTTCCCATGCGTCTCTAAAAGCAAATATTACTATTTAAATCAAATCAAATCAAATCAAACTTTATTTCTTGAGCACTTTTCATGCCTCAGGCAACACAAAGTGCTTTACAGGATAAAATCAAGTCATAAGGATTAAAACAAACAGTGGATAAAAAGGCATTTAAAAAAAATAGACACAAGCTCTTTCCACACACTCACACACACACACACACAAGGACATAGAGCAAAGAACCCCCCCCACATTCCCCGAAAAACATCATTCCCTGAATACTGTCTCTTTAACTGAATTCTGGTTAATAAAACAACTAAAAACATTAAGTAAGTGATAAAAATTCTGACTTGGTGCTGATTTGAGGAAACAATACCTCGGGATCCATCCACACCAGGAGCCAGTCCCCCGCATGCTCATAGGGGCCGTTGCCACAGCAACCGCACAACTCCCAAGCAGCAACGGGGCCACCCCACAGCCGTGAAGCTGCAGTGCTGGACCCCGCGCCACCCAAACAGCAGAAACGTGTCAATATTTTTATTGATGTTTAATTTACAGAAACAGTTAGTTTAGTTCAAGCTTTATTCATTCCAGGTTATATAAAACCACGTTTTCATCAGCTCGTTCTGTAGTCCCATCTCTGGTCCTCGAGGTGGAGTCAAATATATTCATCATGACCCGCCCACAGACTTCTAGTACCGACATGTTAACACCACAACTGACCAACCTTGTGACTCATCTGGAGGTTTTATTTAATCCGAGCACCACTCGCTCCATCTTATAAGGATGTCGGTTTTGTTTGGACACAGGAGGTCGTTTGCTTTACAAACTGTGCTTCAGCATGTAAAGACAGATCTACAGTAGCCTCCATACCACGCGGAGGTTTTCCTGATGCTGTCATGGGACCAGACTGTCCAGGTCTTGGAGGAATTAATTCCCCATTTGCTCACAAAACTGCTTTTATATGTTATTGTAATCTTTTATATCTCTAACTACGTGGATGTGAAGGTGCATGGAGATGGAGACCTGTTGCTGGGTGAAGACACTTGAGGCTGGGAGTCAGCGGTTTAATGAGGAGAGAAGGAAGACAACCAGAAAGTAACACAAGGCTGAAAAGTGTCAACTAGGAAGCAGTCTAATACAAACAGATGGAGAGATGACACTGAACATCGACATGGATCAGCCAATGAGCAAAAGAAACCAAGGACAAAAAAAAAAACACAGAACAACCAGAACCAAAAATCCACCAGAACATAATGAAAGTCCATAACAAGCTGAAGCGGTAGAAACTGGATGCCAGAGATTTGTGCATTAGAGCAGTGGTTCCCAAACCTTTTCTGCAGAGCCCTCTTTTCATTGACGACAATAATGTCAAACCCACCTTACTCAGAAATGCGTCATTAGTTTAGTGGCTACTGTGTCGTTAATTATAGTGAAAACCGTGTCTGTAATATGAGCCATTCTTCTGCTTTAGTGTGAAACATTTTAAACCAGGACAACTTCAGGTGAGTTTCCACGGAAACGGATGCTGCTATAGTAAAACAACTCTGCTGTAAGTTGGAGGGTTTATTTCTAAAGTTACCAACTGTCTTTTCTTTGTATTTAGGATGAAAAGTCCCCATCTGCTGGTGTCACTTTTTGGCTTCATACTTCATAATATAGATGATAATATTTTGATCCACACAACACACGTTGGTCTCTTCATTATGGTGATTATTACTGTTACTTGACCATTAAGCAGGTGTACATATGTTCCATCATATTTTCGTTTTTTTTTTTTATTATTATTACTTGTTATCTCTCTTGTTGATTAATCAGTTTCCCATCAGTATTTTTTACAAACCAGTGCAAGAACTCCAAGTTTTATTTAGCCTTGCTGCACATACATGTAGAAACGTTTGCAGGAAGCGTAGGACAAATGGTTTTCAGGCTTTACTGGAATCTGCTGCAGGCCTGAATGCCTAAAAGAAGCTTTATGAACAAATTAAAGCTTCTTTAGTGAGAAAAAGCATGACGTGACGTGACTTTGTGCTGTTGCAGTGAAGTAAAATTCAACTGAAAACAACTTTTGATTTTATGATTTACATAAAACGTTGGCAGATTGCATTTTGTAGGTTAGAGCTTGTAAGTATTGGGAATGTTGCTGGTTTTCTGAACTCGTCTCAGAGGTCACACATCTATTTTGGTATTTGAATAAAATGCTCGTTCCCAGATGGGAAGAATTTAAGGAAAAGTGTTGCCTTGTTTCGTTTTTGGTAACATGCGTAAGGAATTTGCAGCCTCACACAAGACTGCAAACTAAAGTAGGGATATTACAATGATCAAAACAGGAAATGATGCACAGCACTTCAGATCAGGACAAACAGGAGGCGATCTGAGCTCATTTTGCAATAACTCATTGAACTGAAAAGAGTTTAAAAGCCATGCTCATTAAGAATTCCCAGTTTAAGATCAGACAGGATGGTGTTGAAAGTGTAAAACAGCTCTGAGGGATGGAAGCTGCACAGCCAAGTCATTAAAAGCTTGTTTTTAAGGAAATGCTCCAGAAAGTTTCTTAAATATTGATGGGATCATGTAGCTTGTTGATGAAATTGCCAGAAAACAGCAGTATTTTAGTTCTGCTCCTGCTAATCCTCTAATGTCCATAAAGCCAGCGTCTGCCCTCTCGTACATGTCTGCTCATCAACACTCTGAGGGCTTTCATACTTGTGTGAATTAAATGTTCATCTCAACAAGTTATGCCTGTCCTAATCCAATCCAGTTTTATTTGCAGAGCACTTTAAAAACAACGCTGTTGACCAGAGTTCTGTACAGAGAGGAGTTTAAACATTTAACTCTTAATAACTCCGTTAATAAAACATTAATAACACTAAAGGGAGACGTGCAACTTAAATCAGCCTAATGTGAGTAATGGATTGTTTCTGGGGTCAGTATACAGAGCTAGACCTGTGTCGGCGCTCCGAGGGGACTGCCCCCTTCAGAAACCAGACATTTCTAACTTTGCAGGAGCGAATCCGTCATGACATCATGTGACCTGGAGCGCAATGCTTTTTAATGTGTCGAGTGCAGCGTCTTGTCCAATTCCCTACCACATAGATCATGTAGAGCAGGGCTACTCAATTAGATATTCAGGTGGGCCAGATTTTCAGAAAAAAAAAAAAAAAAAAAAGATCAGGGCCTGATAAATAATGTAAGGGAAAATGAATCAGTAAATAAATAGATAAATAAATAAAAGAAACATTTACATTAGGAAAAATAAGTAGTTTAATTTTTTTTATTCTGAATTCAGTCCCATATGACCAGGGCAATCCTGTAATATATGGAGTGAGGATTGAAAATCATTGCTTTGGTGTCTGAAACTCCAAACAGAAGGCTAGTTTCTTTATTCTGCAGAAACAGATTAAAATACAAAATCCCGCTCTGATATGAGTTTTATGTACGAAACTTGACACGCTTGAAAGCACCGATACTCGTCTTTGATACTCTCCTGAAAAGCTTGCTGCATTTCTCTTGAACTATCAGTCTTTAGGCAAAGACGTTGAATAAAACTTCAACAAGTCACACAAATATTTTAAGAGCTTGTAGCAAAACTCCACGTGGGGCATTAAGAGGTGATGACATCCAAGTGGCAATCTGTGGATTTCTGCACCAGGCTGAGATGAAATGGGCGCACGGCCATCAGCACACTGTCTCTTTGCAATTCCCTCCACGAGTACATCAGACCAGCACACACAAGTACACACACAGTCTCTCGTGTATTTTTCTTCCCACTACTACTCTATCATTTAGGGTTGTTGGCTACACCTCCCTATCATTTCATCACAGTGATATGATTTGTTGGAACTGCATTCATTATGGAAATGTGCAGCATGTTTTGGAGAAGTTTGGCTGCAACGTTCAGAAATGACAGCAATTTAATTCAAACTGTGTACAAATAAATAACTACAAACAAGATTTCAGAGTGAACTGACCGCAGTGAACCACCACTGGCTGGACCAGTTGTGTCTGCTGTAACGCTTCCGTCATCGATTACTGAGCGAAACCTTTTATTCCCAACAGGAATGAAGCTCTGATAGCTTCATAGTGTTTAGATCCAGAACTATGAGGCTAATCTGGACAAAAGTCATGTGGAGACTTGACTGAAATGTAAAGGCTGGACAGTAAAATGGTTGGAAATGAAGACAGTCCATCTTTACTTCCACAGAAACAGAAAAGGCATCAGTAGCAGCCAGTTCCTGCTGATTAACTCATCCATATAACATCAGTGTGAGATCCTCTATTACTGTGTTTCTCTTCGGCTCAGGTCCCCCATGGGGGTCCCCAGATAATTGTAAGAAATCTTTACCAGGGCTGTAAACAATAAATCATTAATACAGAGATAAATCTGTGAAGTTAGCACTTTATTTTTTAACATATAAACCAAGCGGCAAACTTCGGTAGTTAAAAGTGAAGCCTATACGCAACTATATGCAGTTCCCCCTTCATCCACTAGGGGCTCCAAAACAGAGCAAATCCCCATAGAATCCCATGTTAAAAAGACCAACTTCACAGCAGAAATAAACATGTTTACAGCAGAAATAAACATGTTTACAGCAGAAATAAACATGTTTACAGCGGAAATAAACATGTTTACAGCAGAAATAAACATGTTTACAGCGGAAATAAACATGTTTACAGCAGAAATAAACATGTTTACAGCAGAAATAAACAAATTTACAGCAGAAATATGCATGTTTACAGCGGAAATAAACATGTTTACAGCAGAAATAAACATGTTTACAGCCTGGTACAAAAATCCATTTGAGATTTAATAGGTCAGGTTTACCTTCATGATAACTGTGGGAGGAGTGAATTTTTTTTTCTAACTCGCCCGTTTAAAAGTAATTTAAGCTCCGAAGTTCATCATATTTAGGGGCGTGTCCTTTTGATTGACAGGTACCATTCTCAAATCAGAAAAACGTAGAACAACCGCGGTTTTTAGCCGGTTAACAACGTGACTTAGCTTTAGCCCGCTTACCTCCGTTAGCTGGTTAGCTCCTGTTATCTCCGGGTTAGCTCGGTTAGCTCTTAGCTACAGAAACCTCAGAGTTCGCTCGATGTCAATCATCCACCATGACGCTCACAGCCCCCCCTCTCAGCTCCACCTCTTTGCCCATATTTGTATTTTCCGGGTGAGACGACGCGCATGATGCTGCCAACATGGCGATGGTAGGAACCGCCCACCATGCTTCAATTCAGTTCTTCAAAAACCTACGGGTGACGTTGTGGAGGCTACGTCCATCTTTTTATGTAGAGTCTATGATAAAAACACATAAGCAACAAGGTTAGTACACATACAATCTTAAAAATCATAATTTGCATGATCTCCATGAGAGCAGCTGATTTTGAGCATGGAGGTGTTTGTCACAGTGGTGAACATGATCACCCAAAAAACATTTTATTCTCCTTATTTATGAAGTTTCTGATACTTTTCCAGCCGTACGTTCAGAGCAGTGGCGGGCCACTCCGGTTCTCGAAGGCCACAGTCCTGCAAGTGTTCGGAGTTTCCCTGCTGCAACACACCTGATTCAGATTAGTGGGTAATTAGCAGAATTGTGCAGAGTTTGATTTTAAGTTCCTAAGGACGGCTGCTAGATGACGCATTTGATAAATCACACAATCACTCAGTTGTCTCGGGTGGAGGTTGTGAACGCCAGCGTATGTTGGTATACTGGCTGAAAACGTTCTATGAAAGCAGACAGACACGTCTTTGTCTGTCGCATTCAGATGTGTGTTAAAAGAGACAAGGAGGAAAGACATCAGAACTGATCTCAGAGAAGCAGCTGTTGCTTCTCATCAGTCTGGGAAGGTTTGTATTTAAGATCATTTCTACTTGGAATTTATCATTCTACTGACAGAAAATTATTCCCAAGTAGAAAAACTTTCAAGACAGTTGGTAAACTTTCCAGGAGTGGAGTGGGCCAGCACGGTGGTGTAGTGATCAGCACTGCAGCCTCACGGGGAGAAGGTCGCTAGTTCGAGCCTCGCATGCAGAATTAGCTTGTTCTTCTCGTCTATGCGCAGCTCGGGCTTCCTCCCACCCGCAACACATACATGTTTGGTTAACTGATCACTAATCATCTGGATAAAAGCATCTATGTAGAAAAGTTCAGTCTAACTTCACACCAGAAATAAGAAAATAAAAGCATGAGTCGCATCTCAGACCCCACTGGCTTGTTAGCTTGTTAAATGTGAAAGTTCATGTCAGAACAATCAGAAAAAGTCTGAACAAATACAACTTGTTTGCAAGGATAGCAGGAGAAAATCTCTTCTCTGTACAACTCAGCAGCACAGCTGGGGTTTGCCAAGCAACATCTGAACAAACCAAGACTTATGGAACGATATCATTTTGGATTGAAAACTGTCAAGCACGGTGGAGGTGGGCTGATGATTTGGGCTTGTTTGGCACCCACTGCATCTGGACACCTTGCAGTCACTCAGTGGACCATGAACATCAAAGTGTTCTAGAGACAGATGTGAGGACATCGGTCTGGCAACTAAAGTTGACTGGGTCATACAACAGGAAGATGATCCCAAAAACAGCAGCAGATCTTCATCACAATAAGCAAAAAAAGAAATAAATCAAGGAGTTGAGGTGATCAGACCTCCACCTGATTCAGACGCCATGACAAGATGTTGAGGAAGCTGTGCACCAAAATTCCTCTGAGAGAGTAATAACATTGTGCAGAAAACAAATACAACTGAAGCAACTGAAGGTGGTTATACGAGCTCAGGAAGGCATGGCAGTGCAGCGTCACTGAGACGACATGTGCCTCATTTTAAGCCTTAGTTAAGAATTTGTAATTTGTGTAGAATTTTACAAAATGTTGACTTGACTTCAATTTTAAAACCAGACACTAAACATGCCATCAATGCGACACTGTCATGATTTTTCTCTGCAGGTGTGTGACGAGCCCCCTCTGCTGCTGAGTTCTCCCATCCTCGGGGCCTCTGTGTCGGGTCAGTCGGCAGCAGAGGCGTCCTGCACTGCAGAGCATCAGCTCCAGCTCCTTCAGAAACAGCTGCAGCAGCAGGAACAGCAAGCGCTGGCGGTTTCAGCACAGGTACTCTGTTTGGTGTGCTGTCTCTCCTCCTGTGTGACAGGCATGCTGTTCCCAATGAACAGTCTTTACTTCTGATTAACTGCAGGACTAATTAAACACCCTGAAGATGCCAAAAGAATAAGCAAATTACTGTTGTTTTTTTTCATATGTGTGTTCTGCATGTTGTCTGTGTTGTTGCATTCAGGTTCATGTCCTCCAGGAGCAGCTGTCTGTCGAGATGTGTGCACGGACGGAAGCCCAAGCCAGAGTACAGAGGCTGCTGCAGCAGAACACCGACCTGCTGCAACATATTTCGCTCTTAGTTAAGCAGATCCAGGAGCTCGAGCTAAAATCTGCTGGCCAGTTAAGATCCAGTGAGTGAAAATCAGCTTTTCTTCTTCACTTCCCGTTCAGCTGCCATTCTCATTCCTCTTTCTTCTTTTCTGTTTTCTTTTACTAACATCAAACCTCTTTTTTTTTTTTTTTTTTTTACTTTCTTGCCCCTTTCTTCCTGTTATAGCTCGTTTTTCTCGTCTACTTCTGGCATGCAATTAATTATCACCTGACAGCCTTGTCGGAGTATGCAGCACCCACCTCTCTTCTCCCTTCCCAGCTTTCGGCCAGTGATGTGCTGCAATGCTAATGGCTTATCAAATCCTGTCTTCCCACTCTGTAATCTCATCTGTTTCAGTGTTCTGCATCTCTGTTTGGATGTGATAACTGAAATCTCTTCTGTGCTTTATTTCATCCCGTCTTTTACACTTTCTTTTCATCTTGTCTTTGTGTGTCTTTAGTGGGCTCCCAGGACAGTCTGCTGGAGATAACTTTCCGTGCGAAGCCCCTCAGCGCTCCCTGTACACCCCTCACCCCTTCATCATCTGCAGCCCCATTAGTGGCTCAGTCCCAGTTCCAGATCGGTGATGGTACATGGGTGTCTGCTCTGCCAGGGCCCTGCTCTCCAGGTACCGCCAACGCCATTCCTCTGGGCATGAGCGGCAGTGGAGTTCGACTTGAGTGCTTTCGCTTCTCGGCCACCGGGCCTGACAGCCAGGGGCAAGGCCAGGACCCCGGAGAGACCCCCAGTGATGATAGCTCGCTGCTTGGGGAGCAAGTTCTGGGAGCCTTGGAGTTACTTCGTTTTAGGGAATCTGGGATCGGATCAGAGTACGAATCAAATACAGACGAAAGCGACGACCGAGACAGCTGGGGGCACGGGGAAGGAGTGGGGGCGGATGGTGCTGCACGACTCTTAAATGTGCTGAATGCAGAGAGCCTCGCGGACTGCTTAGGAGATGAGATGGCTGTTTAGTGGCGTCCATGCACAAGGCAGCCTGAACTCATGCACCACCCAGTAGACACTCAGAACCTGCAGGACTTCACAGAACTCAAACATTATGATTTCATCATCAGCAGGTGTAACTTATCATGTAATTGTGACGCTCACTCATGACTGTTTTGGCCAAAAAGGCCACATTATTCAGAGTTTCCCTGTCCTTCAGTGTTTGTCATAGCTTCTTGTGCATGGTTAAGGCTTGAAAAGTCCCAAAAGCTCCTCCTGAACTGCCACAAACACACGTCCTTTTCTTTAGTCGCTAATGTGTTTTTATTACAGCTACTTGGATGCTTGTTTGGCAGGTTTGTTTTCAGCTCAGCAATGTTTAACATAGACCGTTATGAAAACCAAGAGCTCCCATGTTTGCAGTTGTTTATTTATAAAGCCTTTATCTCGACATTACGAAGCTTATCATCACTTATAACCAGACAGCCACCTTTTGTTCTTTTAGATAACCATGTACTGATTATCAAAAGATGATAAGCTTTGTTTTCTGAAAATAACATGATAGAGAAGGTGAGCTTGAAAATGAGCAGTTAGCATGTAATTAGCACAGAAGATTAGCATTGTTACCTGGCATTGTTATTGGTGTATGGGCGTGCCATTAAGGAAAATTTTACAACCTGCTGTTCACAGGATTGTATAGTTGGCACGAGGACTCATATCTTCTTACCCTGATGCTCCCACCCTGCAACAGTGTAAATATGGACTCATCAGTCTAGATAATTCCACCAAACGTATAAGTCAGGGGTCTGCAATCTTTGACTCCTCGCTGGCTCCAGGAAAACAGCGTAAAACTGAGCTAGCCAATTCACTTGGATTCATTGCCAAAGATGCTGGCTTAACCATATGTTTGATTTGTACCAGTAAATTATGAAACATTTCAAGGCATTTGCAGTGAAAACAAAAACATTTGCTGAAAAGTACTAAGCTGAAGATGATTTTTTTTAAAAAAAACATTTACTATCATCATTACAAATAAAAAGCAGTAAAATGTGAACAGTTTTATTGATTCATCCATTTTCCAAACTGCTTAATCCAATTCCGGGTCGCGGGGAAGCTGGAGCCTATCCCAGCTTTGGGCGACAGGCAGGGTTCACCCTGGACAGCTCGCCAGTCCATCGCAGGGTGTGAACAGTTTTATTTATTCAAAATTATTTTTAGCATCAAATAGGTTTTGCGGCTCTAAACTGAACATGGTGGGATAGGTAGTATACATGGCTCTTTTATGAGTAAACATTGCAGACCCTGGTTTAAGTCATCACCGATCACCATCATTCAGGATGTTTTTTTGGCCGCATTTCTTCAAGGAAGACGTTGGGTCCACCCTCGCTTTCCAGGTTTAACTAATGCATTGTTCATTTTTAATCCAGTTTTGGTAGGTTCTGCATCTCGCAAGATGTTTTCTCTTCTCTGGCCAATAATTTGGCCCTTCTGAAACATCCACCAACACAGGATGTGTCTTCAGAAATGAGAACCCACTAACTGTATCAGTCAGAGTTAAATAACTTGTCGAAACATAATAAATTATGACGTAATTATCTAATGGGAAGCTCTTCCCTATTTGCCCAATTCAATCTAGACAGGGATTTATTCTTTTTATCATAGCTTTTAAAAAATAATTAAACAATGATCCTGAGATAACAATTTGGTAGACTAAATATCTTCAGATAATAATTTCAAAGAAAATGTTTTCAAGCATGGCCGCTCTTGGCTTCCATATACCAGGTTAGTTTCCTTTACTTTCCTTCTGCTAGAGCTTCAATATTTAAACCATGAGCTCTAACAACAGGTTTCATTCACTGGATATTAATAACATGGATTACACGTGTTTTTGATGTGAGGAAAATCTATATTCGGGGCCCTCTGGTTTTTATTTCAGCTCAGCATGAGATGTGTTCACAAGGTGTGGGGAAGGTCATTACATCAAATTTTCATTCTGCTTTACGCCTGCTTGCTTCTCACTTACTTCTTGTGCTCACACATATTGTATATTAACACAGCCAAATTCCCAATGAATCCGCTCTCATTCATAAATTTCTTTGTTTCAAGTATGACCTCGTGATTGACCAATACGACCAATAAGATTACCAATACCAGTACGATTATATGTCCATCTGTGATTACTGCAGAAGTCACGGCTGTTGCTTGGCAACATAATCTGAACAAATTTACATCCAAATTAGGTTAAAGGTGATGTCTGTGCTGTAATTGTTATTATATTTACATGTATGAAATGTCCTTGAAACGTTCTTTTAAACAGTCCACAGCCTCCTATAGTTTACCACACTACCATCACTGAGCATGCTCAAGGTGCTCACTCTAAGTTGGCAACACTGATCGTGTCTGTCTCCTCTTTTTACACTTCAAAGTTGTGATTTGTTTAGAAATAGATGAATTCTGTGATTTTTATTTTCAATACATTTTTAATCTTTGTGATTACATGGGCTCATATCTCAGAGGTAAATATCTCACTGGTCCCTGATCCTGTAAAATGTAGCCACTTATGCTGTCAGCATCACTTAATGTCAAAGTGCAGAAGTGCTAAACTGCTGTGTCACTGTTTCTCCACCGGTTAAAGGATTTGTTTTGTAAAGTCCTGAAATATGAAGTCATGAAAACATTGATGCGTGTCAAAGATTTCAGGACTCTGATGCTGTGTGCCAACTGTTTGATTTGCTGAATTAGGAAGGTGACTGAGCTGTTTCCAGTGTCGATCAATCTCTTGTTGGCTGCCTTCTCAAATTCCTCCTCTTCTTATTGTTCCCTGAAACTCACTACATCTTTTCCATGTCTCTCTGTCTCTAACATTTCTTCCCAAGGTTATGTCTTTTCACAAGAAGTGTGCTCAAAACAAAAGTGCACTTACGCCAATGTTTCTCTCTCTGTGGAATTAAATGTCATATCTCAAATGCCATCGGCTCTCTTGGTATGTTTGGTCTATACAAATTACTGAATCTAATACTGGTCTGATTTAAACTGAAATATAATGCAACAATAAGTGTCACCAGCTCCTTGACTGACCTTTTAAAGAATGTTTCCTCCTTAGTATTGCTTGAGAAAATAAGATGTGGGCATGCAGAAGGTCCTTTGTGAGGGAGATGGCTCTCTATTATCATTAAAGAAACACCAGCTGTGCTCATTAAACAGGGTCAGCTCCCGTTAAGCACAGTGTCTGCAGGGAGGAGCTTGATGTAAGCAGATAAGCTGGAGAATATGAATAATATCAGCCATTACCCACCTACATCCAGCCACGACACTCTGCAGCACCACTTGTACAGCTGCTGTGGACAGAAATGGTGGGCGGCCTCCATCAGTTGGCCTTTGTTTTCATTGCTTGATTATAAAGAATGGTTTGTAGCGTCGCTCTGTTCACCCCCTCCTAAATCCACATCTTTTTGTGCTTTTTTGGTAAAATTAATCTTGAAATTAATGCATTCTGAACTTATGAGTGTACCTACATGTTTATTTGGTCTTAAAGGATGTGGTAACATGACGATAAAGACACTGTTAACAGATATATCCTAAATTATTTACTTCAAGCATTGTGTAATTGAAGTCTTAGTGTCTTAATTTTTTTTTTTTTTTTTTTTTTTTATGAGAGTAATTCAAGATTTTTTTTTGTTTCAGATTTTTGGACTCACCATCTCTTCTCCATTAGCTCTTGCTTGTTGAATCACTTCTGGCTCCTTTAAGTCACAAAGAACTCATAACCGAATTTAGACAAGCATTTGCTGGATGATATTAGAGTTTATCGATGTTACGTTCAGCCCGTTTGTTGACTTATCAATGAAGATATTAGCATTTGATTGTAATGTCGAATGTGGTTACTGTGATATGTCCGTTAACTCTTCGTTCATTTTCTTATTAAACAGTGAGGCTAAGTTTGGAAATGGTTAGCTTTCATTCTTGGAAGAGACAGAGTTATTTATTTGTAATTTATTTGTTCAAAACAAAAGTACATATTTAAAACATCATTACTTTCCCAACAAGAAGACATAGCAACTATGTCTCCATAAATATGAGGGATCGTTGAAACTAGCAGCCATATAGCATAGCTTAGCATCAATGCTGTAACACAGTGGTCCCCAAACTACGGCCCGCGGGCCGGATACGGCCCGCCTCCACATTTGGTCCGGCCCCCTGAACAATACCAGAAAGCATTTTGATTTTTTTTTCATATATGTGTATTTGTATTTGATAATAAAGTTGGACTTTTGCAATAAAATGTTCCTTAGTTATGAACTATTTTCATTATTAACTATTAGTTAGTAACTATTTTATACACGCATATAACGTGACATTCTGTTCCAACCTTGTGCAGTCTGTGCCCCTATCTGGCAACCCCCAGAAAAAAAATCCTAAACCCGCCCCTCTCAAAGAGAGAGCGGCATGATGGCGAAAAGATTAGGTAAGAGAAAAATTGATTCAGAATGCAGGGCATTTAACCTGCAGTGGACAAACGATTATTTTTTTGTTCAATGCAAAGAAAAGGCTGTCTGTCTCATCTGTCAAGCGGCGGTGGCGGTATTCAAAGAATACAATCTGCGGCGACACTATGAATCCCGTCACAAAGACAAGTATGATAGCTTGCAAGGCCAAATGCGAGCAGACAAACTCTCAAAGCTAAAAAGTGGACTGTTAGCTCAGCAGAATACATTTGTACGCCAAGCTCAGCTGAACCAGTCATCTGTTCGGGCCAGCTTTCGGGTTGCTCAACTGATAGCAAGCAGTGGTAAACCTTTCACTGATGGAGAGTTTGTCAAGAAATGCATGAACGCTGTCGCGGAGGAGGTGTGTCCCGAGAAGAAAGATGTCTTTAATGCCGTGAGTCTATCAGCGAGTACAATCACCAGACGCATTGAAGAAATCGGGGGTAATGTATATGTCCAGCTGCAGCAGAAGACGAAAGAATTTGAATGTTTTTCATTAGCACTGGATGAGAGCACAGACATGCAGGACACCGCGCAGCTGCTCATTTTTATTCGTGGAGTTAGTGCAAACTTTGAGATGTGCGAGGAGCTGGCAGCACTCCAAAGTCTGAAAGGGACTACGACGGGGGAGGATATTTTCGGCAAAGTGTACCAAACCATGGAAGAGTTGGACCTGGACTGGTCAAAGCTGGCCAGCATCACAACTGACGGGGCTCCTAGTATGGTGGGCATGTCTCGGGGTCTAATAGGACGCATGAACCGGGAGATGGAAGAACGGGGTCTCACCGCCCTGCTACAAGTCCACTGCCTAATTCACCAGCAAGCACTGTGCTGCAAAGTGTTGACGTGGGATTCTGTCATGAAGGTTGTGGTGTCATGCATAAACTTCATCAGAGCAAAGGGACTTAAACACAGGCAGTTCCAAGAATTCCTGTCTGAACTGGAATCTGCGCACGGAGATGTGCTGTACTACACAGAGGTCCGATGGTTGAGCCGGGGCAGAGTTTTCAGGCGTTTTTACGAGCTGCTACCTGAAATTAACGCATTTCTTCATTCACAAAACAAAACGGTGCCAGAGCTGACGGACCCAGAATGGAAATGGCACCTCGCATTTTTAACAGACATGACAGAAATGCTGAACAGCTTTAACTTGCAACTACAAGGCCAGGGGAAACTCATTTGCGACATGTATTCCCACATAAAAGCATTTGAGGTGAAACTAGAGCTGCTTTTGGGACAAGTGAAAAAGCACAGCTTCATCCATCTCCCTGCTACACAAAACCTCTCTGCAGAGAACCCAGCGGTCCCGTTTCCAGCTGAAAAGTGTGTGGAAGCATTGGAAATGCTGAAGGCGGAGTTCGGTGTGCGATTCCGTGAACTACATGCTCATGCAAAAGAAATCCGTCTTTTCCAGAACCCATTTGTTGCCGACATTGATGAAGCCCAGCCTTCTTATCAGTTTGAGTTGGCCGAGTTACAGAACTGTGATGTTCTGAAAGACGGATTCAAGCCCAACAGTCTCATTGACTTCTATGCCGCCCTCCCAAACGACAGGTTCCCTAACATCAGAAAACACGCAATGAAGATGTCAACACTTTTTTGGCAGCACGTATATCTGCAAGCAAACCTTTTCGCGCATGAAACTGCTGAAAACTCCAATGAGATCAAGATTGACAGATGAACATCTGCATCAGTGTTTGAGACTGGCAGTGACTAGAATGGAACCTGACGTTCAACTTCTCACCAGCCAGATGCAGGCCCACAGTTCACACTGATGAACATACAAAGGTAAGCTCACTTTTCTGACTTGAATGAGTCATTCTGAGTATAAACAAATATAATCATAATAAAATCTACTGGGATAAAATCCATCTCCACAACCATACTGGTAGTGGTACTGGTTGTGCTGTGTAGGTCCTGCATCACTTAGTTCATTTTCTCAGCCTGCTTGCTTGGTGGTTTTCACAGGGAAGTTGATGAGAGAGAGAGAGAGAGCTGCAAACAACGAGGTCTACAAGCTTACTGGAACCTACAAAAGGATTATAAGGAAGGAACACAAGAACTTTGAGAGACTGCTCATATGAGTCATTTAAGTAAGAGATTCTGCTCTGACAACTAAGCTGAACTTGGACCTGTTAAGACTGTGCACGGCACAACAGAAAGTTTATGTTCCATGGACTTTTTTTCTGTGAAGAACCCAGAGAGGGTTATTTGGTTATTATTTATTTCATTAATAGTGTTATTTATTTTCTGACTTTTGTTCTGTGAAGAGTCCAGAAAGGGTTATTTGATTGTGGCTTTCTGGAAAACAATAAATTTTTACATTTAGGCACTCCTGCAATCATCACACTTTTTCTGTTACAAACTGACCCCGGCCCCTCATCAGAGAAGGGAAAAGTTATGTGGCCCTCACAGGAAAAAGTTTGGGGACTCCTGCTGTAACAGGAAAAAAGCAACATAATTAAACACATTTTTTAATGCCACTAATGAATGATTTTTTTTGTTTTGTCCTAATGAATGAATTATTGAATATGAAGCTATTTTACATATGTTAAATATGTGAGACTCTTTATGACTTAAAAATTATTTGGTTTACGTAATGCTAATTATGACAATGCTAATATTGCTAATATTGTACAGTTCAGCCTGTTTCTGTCTTACTTGCATATCATAATATTTTTATTTGATTGTAAGGTGGAGTTGTGAACTGCTATTCCAGTGAACCTTCTGTGGTACTAAGCAACTCTTTTATGTTTAATGTTCCTTATTAAAAGCTAGCATTGTTAATGATTTTATAAATGAGCACTAAAATTTTCTTTCCCAACCAGAGGAAATACTATATATTTCCACAGTAAACCTGTGGGAAAGCAAACCAAACAACAGCTTAGTATCAAGTTTGTAAAGGCCAAAACACAAGTGTGTCCACAAGCAAAATAAAAAACTTTTTAAATGTCACTCATGTGCCCTAAATATGATGCTAGCCATTTCTTTGAAAACAGGCTTACATGTGTGCTTCCTTATGCCTGAAAAAATATATGACTTATATTTAGTTCAACCATTTCTCTTTGCTTATTTACATACTAAAAACATCAATATTTGATTGTAATGTGGCAAACTGCAGACTGTCTTACACTGCCCGTGTGGCTTTGTTCAGGTTTCATTCTGAGAGATCAGCATATTAATGACAAATTTTTTAGTAGTGCATGCTTATTTACTTTATCAAAAAGAGGAAATATTAAGAGTCTAATAACATGAGATAGTTGGAACTCTTATTTAATTCCCCAACAAGAAGAAATTCTGAGGTCACCAGTAAAATATGTGCAGTATAGTTGGAACTAGCAGCATAGCTTAGCGCCAAGATTGTAAACAGGCAGCACAATTGTGTTCACAAGCAGCAATACTTATAAAATACTGAATATGAAAGTAGCTAACTGTTTCACTATGTCAAGTACATAGAGTGTTGCTGGGTATGCTGAGCTACTGCAGTTCATATATGCTCTGTTTCTTTTTTGTTTGTTTTTTTCTGAGACAATATTTTTCCAGGTATTTTACAGTTTTTGCATGCTAAATTAAAGAGGCAGAAAACTCAGCTTTTTTTCCAGCATGTTTGGAAAAGATAAGAAGTTTTCAGCTAATTTTGCCAACCACTAACATGGAAAATGTTTGCTTTTGAGCCCTGACATGGAATCAAAAACAAATTGATCCTGTGCTCCTGTTTGGATTAACTCAAGTCGCAACTTAAAGCTGGGGTGGGTGATGTTGGGGAGTGAGCAAGATGTGAAAGTGGCGCCCTGTCTCGGCTCCTCCCCCTCCGGTTTTGCAAGCAGGCCAGCATTTAACTGTTTATGTTCAAGATAACACAAAAAGTTCTGGACGGATTTTAATTAAATTTTCAGGAGTTGTTGGAAATGTGAAAAGGAAGAATTAATTTAATTTTGGTGGTGATCCGGATCACCGTTTGGATCCAGGAATTTTTTAAAGGCGTTGGGGGAAGTTTGTTCTCTCCAAATGCTTTTGTAGTTCGCAGCTTTTTCCACCAACGATTTTCTCTTTCTCGGCTGTTTAGCAGGAGGAGGTAAATAAACCGAGCCGGGTCGGGAAATCCTTCCTGCATTTTCTCAGCCATGTTTGCCTTCCTAGTTTCTTCTTCACTACTTTGTATTTTCATCCTAACACGCTGTTTATATGCAGGGTGTGGCTGTCAGGTATGCACTGCTGGAGGGGGAGGAGGGGAGCCGGGAGAAGAAGCTTACAAAATATAAGAAAATGAACAACTTTAATTCAACCTGAATGTTTTGATTGGTCAGTTTTTACAGATTAACAGTAAACTGTGGGGTCTAACTATATTTCTTGTTGTTCACGATTGCAAAATGTTTAGACTACTATCAGGATGAGGAACCACTTCACACAGAGTAAAAAAAAAAAAAAATGTCTCTGAGCAAGATTACCTACCCCAACTTTAACAAAATAAGTTAGATAATGATCCTGAAAAGGCTAAAGCACTTTTTAAAAGTTGGATGGATGGATTTTTACTTTCCAGGGATGATTGAAATAGACGTCCCGAAAACAACAAAAAAGTCCCACCAAACAACTTGATTCTCTCTGACCTCTCTCTTTGACCTGTAAAATGATAATAATAAACAGACTACTCTGCATTTTTCAGGTGGAGCTTAAGTAGACTTTATTGTAGTGTCAGAGAGACATACAGCAAAGTGCCTCAGCCCAGGACCACCGCGGTCTGGCTGCTCAACCTGCTGAGCTAAAGCAGTTTTCTATCGCATATACCTCATGCCAGAGATTGATCAGTCAAATTTGTGACTATATGCAGTCCCTTTCATTTAATCCTTTTAACTCATTTCATCCAGACCTAGGAGGTTTTTTTCTTTTCATCACATTTGCTTCAGAAATGTTCAGTAAAATGACATTCAGTCTTTTTTTTTTTTTTTATCAGTGGTTCTTTTTTAGAGCCTCTCAGCTCCTTCTCTGGGTCCTAATTGAAACCATTCATGAATCAGGTGGAATTCTGGGATTTCTACCTCACCTCAAAGTCCCAAAGCATGTTATTTTCTTAGACTGTTACATCAGCCTTGGTTTCCTCCCTCTCTCTCTCTCTCTCTCTCTCTCTCTCTCTCTCTCTTCTCCCTGTCTCTCTGTCCCTCCTTTCATTTCCCAAAACGTCCTCCCAAACAGAGGTCAGCAACTTCCAGTGCTAAATGCACCACCTCGCAGCAGATGTGGAATATTCCCTGAGTCCGACTGTTTAATAAGGACAAAACAACTTTTCCAAAGTAAGTAAAATATTTCATTTTTGAAAATGTGGCTATAAAGCTCAGTATCCACACATGGTTGGTATGGCTTGGGGTCAGTTCATGGATTCACGTCGTAACACAAAATGGATAGTTTACAATGCTGTCATATTCAAGGAAGAGTACCAAACGCATATGAAGGTATAAAAAAAAAAAAGCTCCAGTAAAATATTTTTTATGTACAACACTGGAGAAATTTGCAGAGAAGACACAAGGCTTGTGTATGTTATGGTTAACATATTAAAACGATGTGTTTGTTGCCTTTAAACCAACTTAGTTTATTTTAGAGTAACAAAAATTTACAACTCAAGAGACCATATTACCTGTAATTTGGTTGAAATTCATACAATAAGTTAGAAAATGGTCACCAGGGGATGTATATGGCTCTGGCAAGGCCACCAAGATTCGGATGACAAGATATAATGTTGAGAAACAATGAGACTCCATTGTTAGGTTACATTTTTTTCTTCGTTTCTAACAACTATGTTTAGCCACAATCTGGTTATCATCCTCTCCTGGACACCACTCTGGGGGATTGTCATCAGTGCATCCATCAAATCACACAAATTTTATTCAAAATGAAGTCTTTACTGAGCAGGATTTGCTTACATTACATATAATTGAAACATGTTTCTGGCCCGTTGAGCTGCTTAACTCTCCCACTGATCCACAACTTCTCTTTTAGGAGCTTCTAGAGAAGAGATGAAGGTCACGGAGGTTAAACTGATCGTCTTCTTTATCTTACTGGTCGTTACTGTAAAGGCTCAAGTTAACCCAGGTACACACTCGACCTTACAATTCTGGATCAAACATATGTGAGCATCCCATCAAAGATTAAAATAATTTCTTATTTTCATTATTTATGAGTCTGATGGAGTAGCATGTTTACCTGCCAGCGCATGTTTAGGTGGGTGGGCTCAGAAAGCAGGAATATGATGTGTTTGTATGTGTGTGTATGTCTGTAATTGTGTATGTGGTTTACCTAATGGTCAGAAAGTAAATATCTTCAGAACAAGCAGAGCTTTGACAAGCTGGGGGGGAGGTATTTGTGGGGAAAAAAATGTTAGAAAATGGTAGGTGTAGCTGTAGGTAACACACACACACACACCTACACTGACATCCCCTCACACACATGCAGTCATTTGACAAGTTGGAATATTTCTCCAGTCAAAGGTTTGTTTGTTCATCTGCTCTCTAAAACTCCACCTGAGAGATTTTTTTTTTTTTTTATTAGAACTGTGAATAAAACTCCAAACCACTTAATTAGATTAATGATGGAAGCAGTAATCAGGAGATCCCTGGTGCATTGAGTTGCTGTACAAGTATTTACACGATATTTCTGCTGTTTCAAACGTATTTCTCACACAGAACCAGAACAGGCCTCCAAATCTCAGAAATGTCTTTCCCATCTCTGTGGCAAAAATCATGAAAACGCATGAAAAATAAAGAGCGGGCCGCTCAGTAGACACTCCCTACTCATTTTGCTTAGACTGGCACCTACACAGTTATGCCTCTGTTTGGCTTTAGAGGCCTTGCAGGGCTGCAGGAAGAGGGCTGGAGGAGTGGGAGTGGAGGGGGACCACTTACCACTCAACTCCTCAAGTCCTGCAAATATTTGAAAGGGTAAAAAAAGACGGCACGTGAAAGCGCTCGCTCTGTCACCCTCACATTCCTAACATTTGCCACGTGTATTAATGATTTCTCGTTTGTTTATAGAAATCTGCCGCTATCCTCTGGGTATGACCGGCGGGCAGATCCAGGACGAGGACATCTCTGCTTCCAGTCAGTGGTCTGAGTCCACTGCTGCTCGATTTGGAAGGCAACTATAACTCTGCTTTTTTATCCTTCTTCCTGCTTAGTTGAATTTATTTCATTGTGAAAAGAAGAAATAAAACAAAGTGTCATGAGAGTGAATTCAAGGTATATCTGAACTCTGTGTCCTTCCTTTTCTCCTCCTCAGGCTTGACTTTGACAATGGAGACGGTGACGGGGCCTGGTGTCCGGACATCATGTCAGAGCCAGACGGCCTCAAAGAGTACCTCCAAGTGGACCTGCGCTCTCTGCACTTCATCACGCTGGTGGGCACCCAAGGTCGTCATGCTGACGGCATGGGGAATGAGTTTGCCCAGAGATACAGGATCAAATACAGCCGTGATGGCAATAACTGGGTGATCTGGCATGATAGGAAAGGAAAGCAGGTGAGTACAGGTGGATATCCCACTGTTTCCTACTCTGGTTTTATTCAGTTCAAGCATTTTACAATTTATTACTTATTATTTTAATCAGACTGAGGGAAAGACTGTGAACACCACACTGCAAAAACTGAAATCCAAGTAAGATTAAAAATCTTAAACTGAGTACACATGTGCCTATTTTTTAAAGGTAAGATAATTCTTAGTTTTTATGCCAGAGAATTCCTCTTGTTTTAAGAGTATTTTTTTACTTGTTTTGGGAAGTCTAGAAAAGCCAAATTATATTGTTCTGTTGGCAGATAATTTATCTTATTTTAAGCAACATTTACCTAATTTTGTATATTTTTTTTCTTGTTTTTAAGGCTGAGTTTTTGCAGAGTCTAATTTGAATTTCTATATATAAATAGTCTCTCTTCCAGTTTTTAAGGATTGAATAGTTTTAAAAGCAAGACTGGTCCACACCAGGTCCTACAATTAGGTATTTATTCAAAGCAACACTACAAGAGTTTCCAACTTCAAAACTCTGGTTCTGACTTGTTTTCACTGTACAGACATTTATCGTGTGCAGGCGACATGTTGGCCATTTCCAGCATGCACCAGGACTCTCTCAGCAAAGAAACAAAAGAGGACTATATGAGAAGTAGTGGGGAGAAAAAAGAGAGAAAGTGACGGAGCAAGCAATAAGACAAGTCAACACTGGGGTGACTTTTACTGGCTGGAGAGATCTCAGAGAAGAGATAGATCCCATATTTATTTCATTAGGTTGCACCAAGAGAGATAAGTCTGCCAGAATTCAGTAGTGTCGCTTTGAAGTACCACTAGTTGAGTTTCTGACTTTAAAACTCTGCCCTTCTGACTCATTTTGATGGCACACGGACTTTTATTATTACATTCCTGGAATGACTGTGGTCCTGAAATGCCCTGAGGTGGAAAAACTGCCTTTAACTTTGTGTTCCAACTGGGAGCGTCACATTACAGCTGCATTTCACTTTATGGCACCATGTCACATGCAGAGGTGCCAATTCCTGGTCCAGAAAGTAAAAGTTCAGTCCGGCAGCTGTTCAGACCAGTCACCAAACCAGCTGAATTTAATGAGCAGAGTTTATTTGCCAGGTAAACGAACCTGTTGGTGAAAACATCTGTTCTAAATGTACAGGTAGATCCAAAAACATGGCAGGACTTCTACTTTCTGGACCAGGAATTGACACCTCTGGTCACATGCTAGCAACTGGATATCAACACACTGGCAACTTTGAATGCACAATATGGCTGATTCAGAAAAATAAATGCAAGAAGACAGAGAGAGACACAACAAGAGTCACCATTGCACTGACTTTTATTGGGCGGAGAGAGCCCGGAAAAGAGACAGGATGTAAAATGGATGCTGAAACAGCCATTGTCAAGAGAAAAGTAAGAATATTTGCCAAAGTTAAGAGCGCCCGCTTTAACATTAACTACACCAAAAAAGGACAATAATTTGAAGTAATTGCTTGTTCAGTCTTTCATTTTGTGGGGGATTTTTGTCCACTTTGTGGGCGTTTATCTCTTAAACTTATCTCTCTCTCTTATTGTCAATGAGCAGAATTTTAATTGAAGTCTAGGTTTTGGCTGGATTAAATCAACACCTTGGTTCTTTTCTTTTCCAGTCATTCTGCTGTATATCTTCTGCTGTGTTTAGGATCCTCATCCTGTTAAATGACCCAATTTCAGCCATGCTTTAGCTGTTGGACAGAAGTCCTCACTTGTGTGATTCTATGATATTTTGGGATGCAGAGGAGTTCATGGTCCATTCAATGACTGCAAGGTGTCTGGGTCCCGTGGTCGCAAAACAAACCTAAATCATCAGCCCACATCCACTGTGCTTCACAGCTGGCATGAGGAGTTTGTGCTGATATGATGTATTTGGTTTGGTCCAAACATGATAACATGCATGGTCATACGTGTAGCGATCAGTGTTCCAGGTATGTTTAGCTAAGTCTTCAGATGTAATTTTGCTAACTTAAGCCATGCTGACGTCGTCTTTTAGAGGGAAGATTCTTTCTCTTACAGTTCACCTAAAAGAGGTCATACTTGTTTAGTCTAATTGTTCTGTCATAGACTTTAACATGTATCATGCTAACAGAGGCCTGTACGGTCTGAGATGTATCTTTTACAGCTTCTTTGAGCATTGCGAGGTCTGAAATTGGACTAAACTTTGTGGAACATCCAGTAACAACCCTGAATATTTTTCATTTGTGAACAAGCTTTCTCGCTGTAGAATAATGAACACTAAAGAGTTTGAAAATGGTCAAATAACCCAAAATGATGAGTACCTCATAACAAACACCTGAATGCTTCAGAGCAGCTAACTGACTAAACTTTTGCTTTTTTTAAACATGATCTCACTGATGATGATCAATTCAACAACTGCATTTATTTACCTATTATACTTAATTAAGAGTTTGGTTGAATAAGTATGAGAGTGATTAGTTTTTCTCAGACTGCTTCCACATTTTGCCTGAAGTATTGACGAATAATTAACACAATATATCATGTTTTGTTCATCTGGGGTTGTATTGACCTGATTTTAAGCCCTGATAAGGACCGGATTAAAAATATATCCAAATCCTTGTGATTCACATTCAGACATTCAGATAGTAGTTTGATTTTCCACAGCAACTCTGGAACTCTTGGGTCGCTGTCCTGCAGGTTTTAGATGTTTTTGGGCCATTAAGAGATGAAATTCTGAAATATACAGGACAATGGTCGCAAAATCAGAAGATAGAGATCCCAGTTCCAGAGTTTTGCAATGATTGCCAAACCTTGCAGACTAGAACATTAAACACATGTTAAAAGTCATAAGTTGTGTTTTAATGCAATTACTTAGACACTATACTCAAGTAGAGATTTGAGACTCTCATTACTTCCTGCAAAGTTACTTTACATGGAGAGAAAAGTTTAAACGCAGTGGAGTTATGTCTTTCATTTGCATTTAAATAAATTGTTTCAGTTCACCTTCCGCTGGTGATTGATGCCCAACGATACGGTTAATATGAAACAGTACATGTAGCAGATACAAAGTGATTTAATAGGATCATTAAACTAAAATCAGAATTAACACTGATGTATGAACTCAGCTTTTGCCAGGATTCAGTGATTATTTTAAGAGCAAATTCTTAGTGTCTTCAGTCAGAGGCTTCTTCAGCTTCGCTGTAACAAGATCATTTCTGCTCACAGTCGTTTGTAGTCATTTTATATTATTAACCAGTCAGTTATTGTTATATTGCAGCAACATAATTTCTTTTTCTCTTATTAAAAAATTAATAATCAAAAGGGTTTTGTTTTTTTTTTTCAAGAAAAGGTTTAACATAAACATAAACGCTGTTTGTGTTTACATGGTTCAATGTGACATTTTGCTCCGTCTAAACTGTGTCCCCTGGCAGATCATCGAGGGCAACAAAAATGCGTACGATGCTGTCCTGAAGGATCTGGAGCCTCCCATCATCGCTCGATTTGTTCGCTTCATGCCCGTCACGGACCACTCCATGATTGTGTGTATGAGAGTGGAGCTCTACGGCTGTGAATGGCTGGGTTAGTCATAACTCTCCATTATGCACACTGCTCATCATACTAATAAATATCCATCCAGATTTCTCAAGTTTTGCTGAAAATGTTTTTCCTGTTGTGAAGTTTAGGTGTCTGCATAAATTAGTCCTTATATTTCATGTTTGACTTGCCTATTTTAGATGGCCTGATGTCTTATAGCCTTCCAGATGGACACCAAATGATCTACAAAGGCCTGGACGTCTTCTTTAATGACTCTGTGTATGATGGAGCATCAGCTGAAAGGTTGTAGTGAGCGCTGTGTCTTGATCCAAAAGAAGTCCGAAATGTAAAAATATATTTTTTAAGAAATGAAAATGAGATCTTTCCCGTTTTTCTAATCAACAAATTGTCCGTAAATGCCTCCAGCAAACTGACCAACGGCCTCGGCCAGCTGACGGATGGCACCTGGGGTCTGGATGATTTCCTCCACAGTCACACTTACAGCATGTGGACTGGATACGACTATGTGGGATGGAGCAACAAGAGTTTCCCCAAAGGTTACGTGGAGATTATCTTTGATTTCGACCACGTCCGAAACTTCACTTCCATGAAGGTAAGAATTTAGTGCAGTGTCAAGATACAAAAAAAAGAAAAGTTGTAGGATGGGTGAGCTCACAGTCTGCTGAATGGAGCTCTGCACTCGTCAACCATTACTGCTGCAAGTTTTTATAAAGTCTAATAAAAAGAGATGATATAACTGGACAAGAAAATCATATTTGGACGCAGCCTAGTTGAAAAAATAATTAAGCAGCCCAAAAAGATTTTAGTGTGTTGGTTTATTACTTTGTTGTTTCCCTTTTAGAGCCTCATTTGTAAAGAAACGTGTTTGTGGGATGAGCAGGAGAGTTAAGTACGTGGGGTTTTTCCAATAAAAACCTTTTGTTTTACCTAAATTCTGCTTTTGATTCTTGACTTGAGTCTCTAGTGCTGACAATCACGTGCCGGATTAGCAGTAACATGTTCGATAAAACCTGGACATGTTGGGGGAACATGTTCAGGAAAAAGGATGCGTCCACATTCTGCCGTCTCTAGGTGGACTGCAGGTGTGGAGAAGATGTGGAGAACACCAAGCTTCAAATTACAGAGGAACTAAGGGGAGCTCAGCTTTCCTGAAAACCACATGACCGTGCCTGAAAAACACTCACCTGAGACTCCATAAGGTTCTTGTTGTTTCTTCAGTTAAGAGCAGACTAGCATTTATTTGTCATTGTTGAGTGTTTATTCCTTCATTGCATTCAGGTTTTCAAACATATTTCTTTACGTTTGAGACAAGTTTACATTGATTGCCTTTGTGATCATCCGTGTGTGGCGGCACTGCACTCGTCATGCAAGAAATAGCAACCTTTATCTCTCAGTTTGTTAAGTGGTTCAGTTGCAAGTTTGTTACTGTGGAAAATGGCAATATAACAGTATTACAGTCCAGGCCGCTGAACTAAAGCTCAGGCAGTTCGCTCTGACTCAGGAGTCTTTGTTTGAGAGGAATCGGTTGTTGTGTGCATCTCCAGAATATCCAATGGACATTATTGGTGCAAGCCCATTGGCCTATGCCTACTCGGGGCCCATGTAGGGTAAACACCAGCAGTTTGGACATGATACATAAAAGCCACATAGTCACACGACAGTGTCTAATGTATTATTATTGACACGACTGGCTGAGAGATGTTAGAAATGTCGTTTCACAGTGTATAATTTACAGTTTTCTCAATGTTGCGGTGGGGAAGGGGGCCCCTGGAATACTCTGGGCCCAGGGGCCTGTGCACTTTTAATCCGGCCCTGGTTGTGTGACATGAACCGCAGGAGCAACGACCACTTAATTGTCTCGCTTTGCCTTTATTCAATTTTAAATTTTTATATTATAATGAAATTAATTAGTGAAAGAACAAAGAGGGACAGTGATAAACAGAGAAGGCTGCTATTCAATAGCATTTGTGTATGATGATGTAGGGAGCTGTAGTGCATGTTTGTAGGGCTCACCCAAAGCGAACCCTGGAGAGCATAATGCTGACGGCTGCACCAATGGGATAGCAGCTTTCAGTGGAGGCAGTATGATGGTGCGGGACAGCATCTTCCTCACTGGAAATCATGACTTGTCATCATGGAAGCAATCTCACTGCAGAAAGATGAGAGATGAGATTCTGCAACCGGTGGCAATCCCATATTTCCACAGTCTGGGACCGAAGTCTAGCCCCCAAGATGGTCCCCACAAAGCAGGAGTGACGGCAGCACGGCAGCGTAGTGGTTAGCGTGACCTCACAGCAAGAAGGTCACTGGTTCGTTCCTCGGCAGGGGGGAGGCTTGAATGGTGGTCTTTCTGTGTGGAGTTTGCATGTTTTCCCCGTGTATGCATGGGTTCTCTCCGGATACCCCGGTTTCCCCCCACTGTCCAAAGAGGTTAGGTTAATTGGTTACTCCAAATTGCCCGTGAGCATGAGTGGTTGTTTGTCTCTGTGTTGACCCTGCGATGGACTGGCGACCTGTCTAGGGTGTACCCTGCCTCTCGCCCGATGGCTGCTGGGAAACGCTCGAACTCCCCAGCGAATCTTACTCGGTTTCAAAAAATGAATGAATGAGGATCAGTGACCTGCCTACACAAATGCTAGTATGTGACCAAGCTGGTGGCCTGCTTAAGGAGGAGGAACCAGGCTGCTATGGCTGCATACTGGCCTCAAACATGCTACTGGGGCCCTGTTTTGCTTAATGAAGAAATTGTGCTATAGCCAGTATGTCTTACTTCTGGAGACTTTTATCATCCTGTTCAATAAACAACACCAAGCCTGAGTCAACAGCAGAATAAGGTGTAAGGAGAAGTTTTTGTTCGTCCCACAAAAGCATTTTTTTTCCCACCATTTAACAGGAAAAATAGCAGTTTTCCATCGACATCAGACTTATTTCCACGCAGCATTGTTACAGCAAAGAAACAGTCTACCAAAAATGTACTTATATGCCAAGTGAATGCTCTTTAATACGTCTGTAATAAAGCTTTCTCCCTCTCAGGTTCACTGCAGTAACATGTTCACCCGCGGAGTGAAGGTGTTCAGACAGGTCACTTGCTTCTTCCGGTCTGGATCACAGTGGGAGGAAGACCCGATCACTTTCAAGCCCACTGTTAAACACATGAGCCAAAGTGCCCTTTTTGTCACCGTGCCTCTTGGGGACCGCACAGCCAGCATCATAAAGTGCCGTTTCCACTTCGGTGACACGTGGATGCTGTTCAGTGAGGTGGCCTTCCAGTCAGGTGAAAGAAAAAAAAAAAGATGACGTATAGGCGTCTTTTTGAAGCCTTTAATTCCACACAGGATTTCATCTTATTTGCTGAACTGCAGCAACCTCCTGCCTGACTCGACTCCACATCCTTTAGCTGTGTGTCTTC
This sequence comes from Telmatherina bonti, assembly GCF_933228915.1. Lineage (NCBI taxonomy): Eukaryota > Metazoa > Chordata > Actinopteri > Atheriniformes > Telmatherinidae > Telmatherina > Telmatherina bonti. The sequence continues at coordinate 35,010,962 of NC_136625.1, forward strand.
TGGATTACAGGCTCTGCTGTGTACAATACCTCACTGACTCCTCACAAACATAGACATCCAGCCAATGCACTACCAGGTTGGCAGCTATAACATCTTTCTTCCTTTTTTTTCTTATTTCTTTCTTCATTCTTTCTCTTTTTTTTTGGTTTCTTATATGTGGCGGTGACAATCAGGTAATCAAGGATTAAATCTGGTTGCTGGAAATTGATGCAGTGTGAAACAAAACGTGACAAATTGTTATTTTCATTCAAACAAATAAATGAGAGAACAAGAATTAATCTAGGATTTATTGTAGCATTACCATATTTCAATAAATCTTTTGTCATCTTAGAAAAAAAATGTATTAAAGGTGGAAAAAAGATGTGTGGTTAAACAGCGCCCCCTGCTCAAACCCATCAGAAACTACTCATCATTCTGATAAATAAGCTTCATATTTCATTTTAAACAAATGCAACAGGTATTATGAGAAAATAAATATTCATTTTAGAAGATACTATATTGACATCAACTGTTGTTGGCTGCACTAAAAGGAATATTAACTTTCAACTTTTATCTGGTGTGACAGGGGACGATCCTACTCACAAGGTGGATGACAGCAACACAAGGATTCTAATTGGCTGCTTGGTGGCCATCATAGCCATCCTATTGGCTATCATAGTCATCATATTGTGGCGGCAAGTCTGGCAGAAGATGCTTGAGAAGGTGGGAAGACTTTTTGTTGTTGTGCTTGGGTGGGGGGGGGGTAATCAGCGTAATAAAATCCAACTTCTCCATCGTGAAACAGGTACAAAAATATGTAAGCTTATTGCAAAGGACGATGGTAAAAAAAATAAAAGGGTGTTTGGGAGGAGGGAGAGAAAGTAAACAATGAAAGTTCCCACCACCTATGCACAGATGCATTTACTTAGTCTGGAAATAAATTAAATGGCTTTGGAATGCATTTTCATAAAATCATGTTTTATTTTTCCCAAGTGATGAATTACATTGTTGCAGTGTGAAGTAAATAAAAACAGTTATTTGTCTGTCTGGATGGATGGATGGATGGATGGATGGATAAATGGAAGGATGGATGCATTATTAAATGGATGGATGGATGGATGATGGATAGATTATAGACTGATGAATGAATGAATGAATGAATGATAGATGGATGGATGAATGGATAAATGATGATGGATAATGGATGAATGAATGGATAAATGATGATGGATAATGGATGGATGAATGGATAAATGATGATTGATAATGGATGGATGGATGGATGGATGAACAAATAAATGAATGGATGGATGGATGGGTAGATGATGGATGATTGGATGGAGGGATGGATGGATTGGTGAATGGATGAATGATGGATGGATGGATGGATGAATGATAGATGGATGAATGATAGATAGACGGATGAATGAATGGATGGATGAATGATGGATGGATGAATGATAGATAGACGGATGAATGAATGGATGGATGGATGATGGATGGATGAATGATAGATAGACGGATGAATGAATGGATGGATGAATGATAGATAGACGGATGAATGAATGGATGGATGGATGATGGATGGATGAATGATAGATAGACGGATGAATGGATGGATGGATGAATGATAGATAGATGGATGAATGAATGGATGGATGGATGATGGATGGATGAATGATAGATAGACGGATGAATGAATGGATGGATGGATGAATGATAGATAGACGGATGAATGAATGGATGGATGGATGGATAGATGGATGAATGATGGATGGATTGATGGATGGATGAATGATAGATAGACGGATGAATGAATGGATGGATGGATGGATGAATGATAGACGGATGAATGAATTGATGGATGGATGAATAATAGATAGACGAATGAATGGATGGATGGATGAATGATAGATAGACGGATGAATGAATGGATGGATGAATGATGGATGGATGAATGAATGGATGGATGGATGATGGATGGATGAATAATAGATAGACGAATGAATGGATGGATGGATAGATGGATGAATGATGGATGGATGGATGGATTGATGGATGGATGAATGATAGATAGATGGATGAATGAATGGATGGATGGATGGATGAATGATAGACGGATGAACGAATGGATGGATGGATGAATAATAGGTAGACGGATGAATGGATGGATGGATGGATGAATGATAGATAGATGGATGAATGAATGGATGATGGATGGATGAATGATAGATAGACGGATGAATGAATGGATGGATGGATGATGGATGGATGAATGATGGATGGATGGATGAATGAATGGATGGATGGATGATGGATGGATGAATGATAGATAGACGGATGAATGAATGGATGGATGGATGGATAGATGGATGAATGATGGATGGATGGATGGATGGATTGATGGATGGATGAATGATAGATAGACGGATGAATGAATGGATGGATGGATGGATGAATGATAGACGGATGAATGGATGGATGGATGAATGATAGATAGATGGATGAATGAATGGATGGATGGATGATGGATGGATGAATGATAGATAGACGGATGAATGAATGGATGGATGGATGATGGATGGATGAATGATAGATAGACGGATGAATGAATGGATGGATGGATGGATAGATGGATGAATGATGGATGGATGGATGGATTGATGGATGGATGAATGATAGATAGACGGATGAATGAATGGATGGATGGATGGATGAATGATAGACGGATGAATGAATGGATGGATGAATGATAGATAGACGGATGAATGAATGGATGGATGGATGATGGATGGATGAATAATAGATAGACGAATGAATGGATGGATGGATGGATGGATGGATGAATGATGGATGGATGGATGGATTGATGGATGGATAGATGACAGATAGACGGATGAATGAATGGATGGATGAATGATGGATGGATGAATGACAGATAGACGGATGAATGAATGGATGGATGGATGAATGAATGGATGGATGGATGAATGAATGGATGGATGGATGGATGAATGATGGATGGATGAATGAATGGATGGATGGATGGATGAATGATGGATGGATGCCTTCCTTAACTTAATATGACAGATTCTGAATGATTAAGACAGTTAAAATGGCCGATAACGACTCTCTTCTTGATCCTCTCATGAACTCAACATAACAGTTTACCTTGTGATTCCTCGTCTTGGCAGGGAGTTGTCTTCAGGAAACACAGTCAGATTCTTTGAGATAATGAGAGAAAACAACGTTTTTATCACCTGAGAATGAACTTTGTGATCCCAGAATAACCAAATTAAAAATAAGTACCTGATACATGACAGTGCTGATGCTGATACCTTGCCACTGATGAGCTGATAACTACACTCATGTAGGCATCCCGCCGCTTGTTGGACGACGAGCTCACTGCCCGTCTCGCCATCCAGACCCGAGCTTTCTCCTTCCATCACTCCTCTCTGTCCAGCGAGGACGACTCCACCACCAACTCCACCTATGAGAGAATCTACCCCCTCTGCGCCGACTACCAGGAGCCTTCCCGACTCATCCGGAAACTGCCCGAGTTCGCTCAGTCCTTGGAGCATCTCGGTACTGAAAGCTAGCAAACAGGAATAAATACCTTTGATCTGAGCTGAAGCTTCAGCTCCTGTTCTGCGTGTCTCTCTTCCAGAGGCGAGCACCTCATGCAGAGCGCTTGGAGCCGGTGCAGACAGCGCCCCCCACTATGCAGAGGCAGACATCATCAGTCTGCAGGAGTCCTCCGACGGCAGCACATGCTCCATCCCAGCTGTCAACATCAACCTGTTTGCTGGCACGGATTCATCCATGAGAGAGTTTCCCAGAGAGAAGCTCACTTTCAAGGAGAAACTGGGAGAGGGCCAGTTTGGAGAAGTATGATCAGTTTTGTTTCTGTAAATCTTTGTTGGCACAGCTCCATATACTCTGCTCGTTCTCTCTTTACCCTCATTAAGTTGGTGTCACTTTAAAGCTATTATTCAGCTGGCTGTAGGGCAAAAGCACCAAGCTGCGAACTGCAGCCATAACATGCATGATAAACAGGAAACACTTAGAGATAAACAAATGGCTCCAAGTGGGGCCATGCAAATGATGGACTGCTGTTCCACCCAGGTGCACTTGTGTGAGGCCCAGGGCATGCAGGACTTTTTGGATGAGAGTTTGTTTGTGGCAGAAAACAGTGAGTCACCTCTGCTTGTTGCTGTTAAAACGCTGAGAGAAGATGCAAACAAGAATGCAAGGTAAAACCACTTGCACAAGCGATTCATGTGTCTCCAGATTATTGCCCATCCTAACTGTTGGTCCTGGCTGTGCTGCAGGAACGACTTCCTGAAGGAGATCCGCATCATGTCTCGTCTGAGGGACCCCAACATTGTCCGGCTCCTGGCGGTGTGCATGGACACGGACCCTCTGTGCATGATAACAGAGTACATGGAAAATGGAGACCTGAATCAGTTCCTGTGCAACCTCAATCTGAAGGCGACATCTGATGGAGATGAGGCAGATGAAGAAGAAGTAGAAGACAAGGAAGTGGTCAGGTAGGATCCTAACGTGACCTTCGATTATGATTGATTGGAACATAACACCTAATATGTTCTGTCTCCTGTAATCTCTGGGTACTTAGTTACGGTAAACTGATTGGCATGGCGGTGCAGATCGCATCTGGTATGAAGTACTTGTCCTCACTTAACTTCGTCCACCGAGATCTAGCGACCCGTAACTGCCTGGTGGGAAAGAACTACACAATAAAGATTGCCGATTTTGGCATGAGTCGAAACCTGTACAGAGGGGACTACTTCCGCATCCAGGGCCGGGCGGTCCTGCCCATTCGCTGGATGTCATGGGAGAGCATCCTCCTGGTAAGTAATCAGAGCACCTGATATGTTCTCACCTTACCAGTCCTCTTGATTCTTGCCATAGTGGATATATAGCCTTCCAAATGGCCACCATGGCTGAAGGGCTACCACCGCGATCTGATAGCCATAAGAAAAGGACGACCTCACAAAGGGGTTTTAATGCTAATGGTAGAAAGTTTATGCAACATTTAGTCTGTAATGAAGCGGCCAATCATCTGTCCTCTCAGGGTAAGTTCACCATGGCCAGTGACGTGTGGGCATTTGGAGTAACTCTGTGGGAAGTTCTGACTCTGTGTAGGGAGCAGCCCTACTCCCAGCTGTCTGACGAACAGGTCATCGAAAACACAGGCGAGTTCTTCAGAGACCAGGGCAAGCAGGTGAGCCTCACACAAGTTTAAGTTGATATCTCTGCAGCACCAAGATCGACATATTTCGGATCATTTTCAAAGAGTCATCCTAAAACAGTGTGTTTCAGGCTACAAATTAAGATAAAACCCTTCACTCTGATCAGCCTTATTGCAAGTGTCACAAAATGTGTAAAAAGATACATTGCTGTGTTCTGCTTATGGGCATTTAGGTACGATTTTTGCAGTCATCTCTTTGGATAACTTTTACCGCCTTCACCTCTGCCCTGCAGATCAACACAGACCCCTACTTTGCAGGTGCTTTAGTTTTTATCTGTTGTTCTTAAATACAACCAGATAAAATGAATACACTTTAAACAAACATAGTTTACTGATTTTATCTGGTGACATCAGAAGAAAATATATTTCATTGCGTGTCCACGAGATGTTTTCACATGGCCATCAGTAAGTAACGCAAATTTTATGTCATGGCCACACCTTACCAACGCATCAACAACTTTCCCAGTGTCTGCATATTCACTTTAAAGAATGTCTTTTAAGCTCCCCATGTGAATGTCTTTTATTATTATTTACACAATTATTTATAGTGCCGAAATACATGAGATAACAGTATATCTTTGTAACAGACTGTCTTGTTTTGGGAGTTCTTGCATAAAATATATGCAGGGTAACAAAGACTGCTGCCTGTGTAGGATCTTTAGTTACTAAGGAACGCTAAAGTGGTGGCTCTGCTGTTAAATGAGTTGGATGGTGCATCTGGTGTTTTATAGCAAACTTTTTGGAAGATCACTTACATCATAATTTATAATTCATTCCAACATTATAACTAAATTAAATCAAATCATCCTTATTCATGTTACATTTAACCAGTTGGCATATAATGAGATAATTTACTCGTGACCATGCATAATGTACTCATTTCCATGTATTAGTCATTTGTGGCCACAGTTTGGTAGGGCTTGGTCAGTATTTACTTATTGTTTTTATTGATGTCACCAGACAGGCTGCGTACTAGCTGGCTAATGTCCAGTGAGGCTTTTCAGACTCTCACATTAAGCCCAGTTGCACACTGCCAAGTTGTCATTGGAGATGCCTTTAGTAACTGAACAAGCAAACACAGAGAAAATAAATTCATAGAGAAGAAATGTTAATTATTAAAACTATGACAATAGTTTGTGAAGTTATCCAGGAAACTAATTTAAAGAGCACACCAAGATGGCTTGTATGTCTCAGGGAAATTTGTATATAGAATTTTCTTATAATTAGCATAAACATATAAAAAAAAATAAAGAAATAAAATAAATAAATAGATAAATGAGTAAATGAATAAATAATTAATTTAATAAATAGATACATAAAGAAACCAAATTCTAACACTGAACATTGTTGTGCTCCATACTACTTCATAAGTAAACACCTCCCAAGAGTACTCTGACAAATAGGGGTGGTAATGCATTTTGCCCTTTAAATTGCACCAGAATAACTTAAATAATATTTGTGTTATATGAATATTCCCCATTTTAAAAAATCCAATTTTAATGTGAAATCTATTAAAAAAAAAAAAAAAAAAAAGAGAAAGAAAAAGAAAGAAAGAAAGAAAGAAAACAAATATGGCACTTTTGGTTTTCCATACAATGATGTTGTCTAACGTTAGTGTTCATGCTAAGAGGGTAATCTCATTATGTGATATGATGCAAATGTCTGAGAAATATAAAAAAAAGATCCTGCCCATGGGGTTTCTTCTGTTTCCTGATCCCAGGTGTACCTGCCACAGCCTCCTTGTTGTCCTGACAGAGTCTACAATGACCTCATGCTAAGCTGTTGGAGGAGAAACGCCAAACAAAGACCGAGTTTTGAGGACATACACACTCAGCTAATGGAGAGTGTGGCATAATTTCTTCTGCTATTAACTGTCTCATTTAATTCCTTAAATGCGGATGCATTATGAATTCATTTGGAGTCAGAGGCAACACCATTTGTCAATGCATCCATGAGACAGGTGAACTGTAAATATTGAAATATGAAAAACATATTCTATACACTTGAATAAAAACCTGTATTGTAGATACCATGCACTTAGCACTTCTTACAAAGTGCATACCTCTGTGTATTTATTGTTTTCCTTTATTTCTGATCATATTTATCGTGTTCTTTATGATATTCTATGGTAAACACAGTTGTGAATATATTGTTTTTTTACTATTTCTCAACATGCATGTATTGTATTGCACTTCCATTACAGAATGTCAGAACTGTTGCATGGCATTTTTAAACATTACTGCTTGTTTATTTAAACATATACATATGGCATGATTTTTTTCTGTTATGGATAAGAATGTTTGTTTGTTCATGTTTTGTTTTGTGTTTTTTAATGCAAACGCCTCCTTTGGTTTCTGAACATTTTTTTGTACTATTAGAGACATGTATTCACTGTATATAAAACTCCACTTCCAGAAAAGTTAAGACTATGTGTAAAACGTGAATAAAGTCAAATACAGTGATTTGCAAATGTCATAAATCGTTATCTTATGCATAAAAAATAACAAATGTTTAATTTGACACAATTTCCATATTTAATGCAAACAACAAGCTCACCACTCTCTATAAAGAAAATCTGCAATAGATAATAATAAATAGGACATAAAGGCAGGATACAGTTTAGCATTGTCTTGCTACATTATGCAAAGACACCTCCAAACAAACTTAAGACCTTGATGGGAGCACACATGGCGAACATTATAACAATTTGGTTGATACTGTTTAAGAGAAACATGTCATTTAAGACTTAAAAAAGGAGTAAACTTTCCCAGATTAAATGTCAGGTTTTCCTCCAAACTTATTTTTAGCTAGATTCTAAAACTGAGAGAATAAAATCTCAAACTCGCAAAACAATATCATATTGGAAATTAACTTTTATAAACAAGATGTCTCAAAAATAAAATATATAACCCATTTGGATTTAAATTTGATACAAACATTTGAATCACTTTGTTTTATTTTGTATAAAATTATTTGTTTTTCAGAGTTCACCGTAAAAACTTGACTTTCATTTTCAAATAATTTTAATCAGTTTCAAATATTTTTTTCAAATAAACAAACATGTTGGCCCTGATTTAGCGTCATACACACATTGCAAATATTATCTTAAAAAGGAGTAAACTTTCCCAGATTGAATTTCATGTTTTTCACTAAACTTATTTATAAATTTATTCGACCACCCATTTAGAAAAATCTGCCCTGATCTATATTTCTTAAGCTGCTATGAATCCCCAAAAATCTTTTTCTTTTTTTTTCATTATTTCACAAGAAAAAAGAAACAAAACATTTTATTGTTAAATGTGTTGAGAAGCTTTTTTCCCTTTTTAATCTGATTTTGTCTTTGTATTTAAAAGCTACTTTTGATCGTTGCGCTCTTTTGCAGTTTTTGGTCCCTTTCGCTTGCCGTCGTAGTAGCTGATTGGTCAGCTGTTTACAAACATCCAATCACACCACGCAGCCGTTGACGTCTTCCATAGGCTGCGTCCCTCCGCCGACGTCGGACGATGGGCCGTCCGGCTTCCGTCACCAAAGTATTCAAAGCCTTTCCGAGTTTGTTCTGAATTTATAACTTTTCATTTTAGTTTTTAAATCTACAACCGCTCAGATATGGAGAAAGTCGTCATTGTAACTGGCGCTAACAGGTAAGTTCTCTGAAAAAGCCTCTTAGTTGAAGACCTGCTACGTCCTCTTTAAAGCCAGTAAATACTGATAAAAACTTATTTAACATTGATCGTGTTGACATTAGAAACTGTAGCTTCTCTAAAGGAGAAAGACCTGAAAGATTAACAGCTTTTTAAATCTCCCATTAGCCGTCTGTAACACTTCTGAACCCGGGATGAAGCTGAGTGATTATTAGATGTAATTGTTTTAGGCTACAGTAGAGCAAATGTTTTATAAATCCTAACAATAGCTAACAACATGTCATGTAAACAAGTCGAAATTAGTAACATGAAGAAAAAAAGAAAAAAAAAACACCTGCAAAAGAAACAAGAAAAAACGTGTCTGGCTTCATTTATTCTGTCCCAGCTATACTTCTCTTGATCTGTGGGATGCAACTACATAGAGTTGTGCTCATATGTATTCATCCCCTTTCATTAAAGAAAAGGCTGAATTCACAACAGTCACTCAAATAACTGGAGACTTAAAAAAGGAACAATAACTAAAAATTTGCAAAAATATATTTTTGTAGTATAAGACACTTTTTTTTTTGTTTGTTTGTTTGTTTGTTTTTTTGTTTTGTTTTTTTTAATTTAATTGAGTTTTTTTAAAATTTATTTATTTAATTGAGTTGAAGAAAAGAAAAAAAACCCCAAACATATTGGTCCTGGACAAATTTTTCTGTTGAACAGTGGGACAAAATACCTGTCAACAGGTGCAGAAGTCTGACTGAGAGGAACAGAAAACACCTGACTGTAGCAGAAACATTAAAGGATTGTTCAACTAAATATTAGTTTATGGCTGATGTCATGTGTAACAAATGATCTGATTTGTTTGTGTTTGTTAAAAATATTTCTATTGAACCAGAATAAGAAAATAATGTAATGATTTTCATCAAATTTAAAAAATTTTTATTACTTTAGTCAATTTCAGCTTATTTTACAGGCAGCTGTTTTTTTTTCCTTCTTCAATGAAAGGGGATGAATAAATATGAGCACAACTGTAGATGTGAGCTGATGTGTTTCCTTGTTGTCTGCAGTGGCATCGGCCTGGCCCTGTGTGAGAGGCTGCTGACTGAAGACAGTCAGCTTCGACTGTGTCTGGCCTGCAGAAACATGCAGAGAGCCGAGGCCGCCCGCTCTGCCCTCCTGACCTCTCATCCAGCCGCCCTAGTTGAGCTATTACACCTGGATGTTGGCTCTGTGCAGTCAGTGCTCAGTGCTGCTGAGGAGATCAGAACCAAGTGAGAAATATCTGATACTCTGACCTCATGACGCTGCTGATTGCCGTCTTTACTGTGAAGTTTCATCATCTACAATGATTGATTCTTTTCTCATATACTCCTACAGGTACAGCAGAATAGATTTTCTGTATCTGAATGCAGGAATTATGCCTAATCCAGCAGTGGACATTGGAGCATTTTTCAAAGGTCTCTTTTCTAGGTAAACTTCAGCTTGTGATTTATGTTGTTTTGATATTTGCAGATAAGATTATCTCTTACTGTTCCTTCCCTTCCTTCCAACTGTAGGAACGTCATCAATATGTTTGCAACTGCAGAGGGGCTCCTAACTCAGCAGGACCGGCTCACCTCAGATGGTCTGCAGGAAGTGTTTGCCACTAATCTTTTTGGTCATTTTCTCCTGGTACGCTGCAAACTGCACACAAACCTCCAAACTGTCGTGTTTTATCTGTTAAAAAATACACAAAGATCCAGCATAAAGCTGATGTTCATGTGTTGATATTCCAGATCAGAGAGTTGGAGCCTTTGCTGTGTCAACCGGGTCGCACGTCCAGGATAGTGTGGACGTCCTCGAGTAACGCCAGTCGCTCTGCCTTTAGCATTCAGGACATTCAGCACATAAACGGGAAGGAGTCTTACAGCTCATCCAAATACGCTTCAGACATGCTCAGTCTGGCGCTCAACAGACACAAGAACAGCCAGGTTAGTATTTCAAACTCTGCACACTTCTGCAAGCATATCAACATAAGCGTTTACATCAAGAGGTTGTGCTTTTCGAGGGTGATGGTTGAGACTTGCAGCTCGGAAGATAGCATTAAAGGCAGAGTATGTAAGATTTCAGGGCGATTCTTTCCACTACCAGTTGACAAACACCAGGTCTTGAGCAAAACTACAAAACTGCTACCTCCACAAACGACCACAGGTTGGCAGTAATGAGCAAAACTCTCCCTCACCCCTCCTCCTTGCCAGCTCCAATGAGGGCAGGAATCGCTTGTGAGCTGTAGCTCAGAGTCGCTCTGCAATAAATGGGCTTATACTCCCCCTACTGGTGGAAAAAAAGTACTTTTTTTTTACTGGTCAGAAAACATTCAAGAAGGGTCTTTGTCATTAATTAAACTTGTAATTTAATAACGCATCAAATATGGACAGACTGGAACCTACATGTTTAAAAAAAACTATCTAATTATGATTGTAGTTATTTTTTTACTTAATTTATTTTGAAAATATTGAAAATCTTACATACTCCACCTTTAAACTTTCTTTGTTACAGGGCCTGTTCTCCTCTGTAACATGTCCAGGACTGGTGATGACTAATTTGACCTATGGCATCCTTCCCTCCTTCTTCTGGACTCTCATCATGCCCGTCATGTGGATGGTGAGCTGTGATTCATTTTCTGTCTTTTTGGTTCAGTTCTGCTTTAAACAAGTTTCTCCTGCTGCTCTTGTCTCTAAACAGATCAGGATATTCACCAACACGTTCACTCTGACGCCATACAACGGAGCAGAGGCCCTAGTATGTGATCATCGTTCTCATCACGATCCCTGTGAGTAATTCAAACCCGTCCACAGTAAACACATCCTGGACATTCGTTCTGTGGTCTTTTCCAGCACTGGCTGTTTCTTCAGAAGCCGGAGTCTCTGGATCCAAGAGCAAAGTATCACAGTTTGACATCAGGACTTGGAACAAACTATACTGAAGCTCGACAAGTGAGTAACAGTGGATCCGTAGTTCCAGAGATGCTGTGCAAGCTGACATGTATTACAGTATCAGGAAGTAATAAACTAGAGTACATGTACTATTTATTCTACAGTAGATCAAAGTTTAATGTCATTTTATACGATCACCAGCCACATTATCATGTCCACCTGACTGGAGCCAGTTTGGACCCATCAGAACAGCCTTAATTCTACATGTCAAAGACACAAAAAGGTGTTGGTAACGTTCCTCAGAGGATTTTGTTCCATGTTGACAAGAAGCATCACACAGTTCCACCTCATCATGATGAGAATCTCCCGTTCCACCTCATCATGATGAGAATCTCCCGTTCCACCACATCACGATGAGAATCTCCCGTTCCACCTCATCACGATGAGAATCTCCCGTTCCACCACATCACGATGAGAATCTCCCGTTCCACCACATCACGATGAGAATCTCCCGTTCCACCTTATCACCATGAGAATCTCCCGTTCCACCTCATCACGATGAGAATCTCCCGTTCCACCACATCACGATGAGAATCTCCCGTTCCACCTCATCATGATGAGAATCCCGTTCCACCACATCACGATGAGAATCTCCCGTTCCACCTCATCACCATGAGAATCTCCCGTTCCACCACATCACGATGAGAATCTCCCGTTCCACCTCATCACCATGAGAATCTCCCGTTCCACCTCATCACCATGAGAATCTCCCGTTCCACCTCATCACCATGAGAATCTCCCGTTCCACCTCATCATGATGAGAATCTCCCGTTCCACCTCATCATGATGAGAATCTCCCGTTCCACCACATCACGATGAGAATCTCCCGTTCCACCACATCACGATGAGAATCTCCCGTTCCACCTCATCACGATGAGAATCTCCCGTTCCACCACATCACGATGAGAATCTCCCGTTCCACCTCATCATGATGAGAATCCCGTTCCACCACATCACGATGAGAATCTCCCGTTCCACCTCATCACCATGAGAATCTCCCGTTCCACCACATCACGATGAGAATCTCCCGTTCCACCTCATCACCATGAGAATCTCCCGTTCCACCTCATCACCATGAGAATCTCCCGTTCCACCTCATCACCATGAGAATCTCCCGTTCCACCTCATCACCATGAGAATCTCCCGTTCCACCTCATCATGATGAGAATCTCCCGTTCCACCACATCACGATGAGAATCTCCCGTTCCACCTCATCACCATGAGAATCTCCCGTTCCACCTCATCATGATGAGAATCTCCCGTTCCACCACATCACGATGAGAATCTCCCGTTCCACCTCATCACCATGAGAATCTCCCGTTCCACCTCGTCATGATGAGAATTTCCCGTTCCACCTCATCACCATGAGAATCTCCCATTCCCCCTCATCATGATGAGAATCTCCCGTTCCACCTCATCATGATGAGAATCTCCCGTTCCACATCATGATGATGAGAATCTCCCGTTCCACCTCATCATGATGAGAATCTCCCGTTCCACCTCATCACCATGAGAATCTCCCGTTCCACCTCATCACCATGAGAATCTCCCGTTCCACCTCATCACCATGAGAATCTCCCGTTCCACCTCATCACCATGAGAATCTCCCGTTCCACCTCATCACCATGAGAATCTCCCGTTCCACCTCATCATGATGAGAATCTCCCGTTCCACCACATCACCATGAGAATCTCCCGTTCCACCACATCATGATGAGAATCTCCTGTTCCACCACATCATGATGAGAATCTCCCATTCCCCCTCATCATGATGAGAATCTCCCGTTCCACATCATGATGATGAGAATCTCCCGTTCCACCTCATCATGATGAGAATCTCCCGTTCCACCTCATCACCATGAGAATCTCCCGTTCCACCTCATCACCATGAGAATCTCCCGTTCCACCTCATCACCATGAGAATCTCCCGTTCCACCTCATCACCATGAGAATCTCCCGTTCCACCTCATCACCATGAGAATCTCCCGTTCCACCTCATCATGATGAGAATCTCCCGTTCCACCACATCACCATGAGAATCTCCCGTTCCACCACATCATGATGAGAATCTCCTGTTCCACCACATCATGATGAGAATCTCCCGTTCCACCACATCATGATGAGAATCTCCCGTTCCACCACATCATGATGAGAATCTCCTGTTCCACCTCATCATGATGAGAATCTCCTGTTCCACCTCATCATGATGAGAATCTCCTGTTCCACCTCATCATGATGAGAATCTCCCGTTCCACCTCATCACCATGAGAATCTCCCGTTCCACCACATCATGATGAGAATCTCCTGTTCCACCTCATCATGATGAGAATCTCCCGTTCCACCTCATCACCATGAGAATCTCCCGTTCCACCTCATCATGATGAGAATCTCCCGTTCCACCACATCATGATGAGAATCTCCCGTTCCACCACATCATGATGAGAATCTCCTGTTCCACCTCATCATGATGAGAATCTCCTGTTCCACCTCATCATGATGAGAATCTCCCGTTCCACCTCATCACCATGAGAATCTCCCGTTCCACCACATCATGATGAGAATCTCCTGTTCCACCTCATCATGATGAGAATCTCCCGTTCCACCTCATCATGATGAGAATCTCCCGTTCCACCACATCATGATGAGAATCTCCCGTTCCACCACATCATGATGAGAATCTCCTGTTCCACCTCATCATGATGAGAATCTCCCGTTCCACCACATCATGATGAGAATCTCCCGTTCCACCTCATCATGATGAGAATCTCCTGTTCCACCTCATCATGATGAGAATCTCCCGTTCCACCTCATCATGATGAGAATCTCCCGTTCCACCTCATCATGATGAGAATCTCCCGTTCCACCACATCATGATGAGAATCTCCCGTTCCACCACATCATGATGAGAATCTCCCGTTCCACCACATCATGATGAGAATCTCCCGTTCCACCTCATCATGATGAGAATCTCCCGTTCCACCTCATCACCATGAGAATCTCCCGTTCCACCACATCATGATGAGAATCTCCCGTTCCACCACATCACGATGAGAATCTCCCGTTCCACCACATCACCATGAGAATCTCCCGTTCCACCACATCACCATGAGAATCTCCCGTTCCACCACATCATGATGAGAATCTCCCGTTCCACCACATCACGATGAGAATCTCCCGTTCCACCACATCACCATGAGAATCTCCCGTTCCACCACATCATGATGAGAATCTCCCGTTCCACCTCATCACCATGAGAATCTCCCGTTCCACCTCATCACCATGAGAATCTCCCGTTCCACCTCATCACCATGAGAATCTCCCGTTCCACCTCATCACCATGAGAATCTCCCGTTCCACCTCATCACCATGAGAATCTCCCGTTCCACCTCATCATGATGAGAATCTCCCGTTCCACCACATCCCAAAGCTGCTCTGTTGGATGTAGATCTGGTGACTGTGGAGCCGTTGGAGGACAGTGAACTCATCGTCATGGTGGAGATGATGTGAGCTTTGTGACATGGTGCATCATCCTGCTGGAAGTTTCCATCAGAAGTAGCCTGAACCGTTAATACCAGGCAGGATGGATCCATGCTTTCATGTTTCGCGTTGGAGCCTCAGTTTCCTGTTCTTACTGACAGGAGGGAACCCAGTGTGGTCTTCTGCTGCTGGAGACCATCTGCTTCATGGCTGGATGTGTTGTGTGTTCAGACATGATGTTCTGCAGATCTTGGTTGGAACCAGTGCTTATTTGACTTCCTGACACGTTTCAAGCATCACCAACCAGTCTTCCCAGTCTCCTCTGACATCACTGGATATTTTCTCTTTTTCAGACCCTTTTCTGTCAACTCTAGAGATGGATGTGTGTCAATAAATAAATAATCCCAGTAGATCAGCTGTTCCTGCAAACTTTGAACTTCAGCAAGTCGTCTTCATCATGTCCTCGTGACCAAATGTTGAGATTTGCTGCAATGTGATTGGCTGATTAGTAGAGCTGTGACGATATGCTAGGTATTTTTCTTTTTAAGCTGCTGCTTCTGTGGTTTACTGAAGCTAAAAACAGTTAGCAGCTACAACGTAAAGATTTAGATCTGCTGTTGGTTCTTTATGCGTGACGTTTGCAGGATGAAGATTCAAACCTCAGATGTTTTCTGGTTTTACTTCTCATGCTTGTCAACATGCAGCTCATCAGAATTCTGTCTTGTTTTTGTTTCAGATGGACGTCGATGATGAAACGTCCGAGGAATTGTTTTCAAAACTTCTGGAACTGGAGAAAGCTGTTTGTAGGAAAGCGAAGCAGCGAAACGCTGAAAGCAAAGCTTACCAGCAGTACCTCGGTGAGGTAGAGTAGCAGTGAGCTTCTTCTGTGGGACATTTTGTTCTTTTTTCAGATGGACTTTGTGCAATTTATCATCGCTGTTTTTATCTGATTATTATCAGATAAACCGCAGAATGAAAAGCTTCCTGACGCCTCAACGTGGCCCGTTGCAGTTAAATCTGCTTTCTCAGACTCAGTTTGCTGAAAGTGGCAGAAATCTCATGCTTCAACGTTGTTTTGCATCATTTCATAGAGAACAGATTTCATCGTATCTGCGTCGTTGGCTGAAATCTGAAAAAAGCTGTTTTTGCTGAATGAAACCAAACAGGCAGAAAGATGTTTCTATTCTCTGCAGGGTTTATTATGAATTTTAAAGTTATTAAACAACTTGTGTTCAAACAGTGGCACAAAAACGAGGAAGCCAACTAAAACGTTCATCGCTGTCAGTCTCATAGTTAAAGCCTTATTAAGACACTGAAGGGATCGCTTGGTTAGCGTGTCGTATTGAATAAAAGTAGTCAAACAAAATGTTGGACTGTTTCTTGTTTTATTCCCAGACTCAGAGCTGATAGCTGTGTGACGACGGCTCATGTGAAGTCCAGTGGGAGGGTTGTAGCGACATCTAGTGGCTGAAGTTGCTCATTTATCTGAAAAAGTCAGATTTTCTGTGAAACATTTTTTTTTTTTTTTTTAAATTTCGTACTAAAAAAAAGGACTTTTAAAAGAACAAATATTGGTTATAACAAACAACAAGTAAAATAAGCTTTTTAAGTTTGAAAAGGGTTTTGGAAGAAGTTGGACGCTTATCTTGTCTAAAACCCCCTTATCAATGACACCGTAACATTTTCACAGCATGGAAAATACAGTAATACATATTAAATCCATTACAATGAAACTTAAACAGTGTCTTAATCTGACGGTGAAACACAGAAGTTCCTCTGCTGGAGCCAAAGTTTGGCCCATCCGTCTGAAACACTTTATATCCGTTTAGTCGCTGCTTTTGTTTCAGACTTCTTTCGTTTGATATTCAAAAGGAAATAAACGGATTAGTAATTATCTGCAAGTCGTTTGTTACAGTTTGTAAGATTTACTGCTTTGTTCTTTACATTGCTCTGATTTCAGCTCCATGTAGCGCAGCGATGTCCAAAGCGCTGTGCAGGTTTTCCAGGTTGCCCTTTTCTTTCACATTAATATGATCCAACAGCTGATGACGTTCTGCACAGTGACAGATTAGTTAGAGTCAGGTGTGTTGGAGCAGGGATGCATGGAAAACCTGCAGGATTGGGGAGATCAAGGACTGGAGCTGGACACCCCCGTGATGTAGGGGTTTAAACCCCGTTTGGACCTGAGACTTTATCATTTCAGAGGTTAACAGTTCCTCTTTCGCAAATATCACCAGGCGATTTCTGTTCACTCTGAATGATACCAGGATCATTGATGCAAGATATTAATCATTTAAATTTACTTCATTAAGCCCTGTTGGGAAATCCAGCTCTGTTTTTGACCCATCATTTAGATCTGGGAGGCCAGTCCAGTCCTCAAGAGATTTACAGGCTTTTAAATCCGTTTAATTTGAGTGAGGTATGTTTGTGTGGGGACCTACTGGAAACCAGCAGGACTCCAGTCCTTTAGGACTGACTTTGGACACCCCTACCCTCGATGTACTGGATCGCTGTGGGGCGCCGTGTGGCTGTGGCTGAGAAGCTGTTGGTAGGGTTTAAAGGGGTTCATCTCTTTGAACCTGGGTCCTCCAGACCTAGACCACCACATTCCCCTCACCAGACACACACACACACACACACACACACACACAGCAGATTTTACACAATCACTTCCATCTGTCTCGAATCATGAAGTAGACCTAAGCTAAAATAACATCTAATTATTCCTGAACACATTCAGACATTTCTGTTTGCTTGCATCGTTTTCATAAAATAAAACAGAAAACTGAGAGAATAAATCTGTGGTAGACGTTAAAGCAGATACAGGAGAAACATTCCTCCTGGTTCATCTTAGACCAAATATCAGTAGAATGTATGGAACCAACTTAGTACAGTCTGGTGTTATCATGATGTTAACATGTTAAGAACATCTTTAATATTATTACTCCATCAGATTGGATTGATATTTTAAGCCTGAATTGTTGCTCTTGGCTGATTGATGATTTCATCTGTACAACTTGATGTATCGTTACATGCAGACCTTCAGTGCTAGGACGTGAAGCTGTGCGAGTCAGATTGGTCCTCTGCTAACTGCACCAAAGACTTAAAGCGCCTCAGAGCCAGTGATGAAAAAGCACTTGACCCAGCTGACACCAGAGGTCTGATTATAATAACTGAAGGGCTTTTTGTTAATGGGCTGCGGTGATCGCTCTACAAACCTACTCGCACTACTTCATGTGCCTTTTTCATTGTTTCAGCTTGTTCCTTTTAGAAGAATGTGTTTTTGTGTTATTTTTGGTGCTGCCATGGAGAATTGTAGGTTCATCTGTCTGCAGTGTTTTCACCTTATAGCTGCAGAACGTTTCCTGCCTTACACATCCATTCATTCATTCATTCATTCATTCATTCATTCATTCCTTATTCAGACTCCAGGTCCATTAAAAAACAAACAAAAAAAATACAGATATATAAACATACAGTTGTGTTCATATTTATTCATACCTTTTCATTAAAGAAGGATAAAATTAAAGAAGCCTGTAAAATAAGCTGAAATTGACTAAAGGAATAATAAATAAACATTTCATGAAAATCATCACATTATTTTCTAATTCTGGTTCAATAGAAATATTTTTTTCAACAGCAAGTAAATAAGATAATTTATTCCATATTACATCAGTCATAAAGTAATATTTAGTTGAAGAATCCTTTAATGTTTCCGCTCCAGTCAGGTGTTTTCTGTTCCTCTCAGTCAGACTTCTGCACCTGTTGACAGGTATTTTGTCACACTGTTCAACAGAAAAGTCTCTAATTTGTCCAGGACACATTTGTTTTTGTTTTTTTCTTTTCTTCAACTCAATTAAATGAAAAAACAGTGTCTTATATTACTAAATTATATTTTAGCAAATTTTTAGTTATTGTTCCTTTTTTAAGTCTCCAGTTATGTGAGTGACTGTTGTAAATTCAGCCTTTTCTTGAATGAAAGGGGATGAATACATATGAACACAACTGTATTTAAAAGAGATGTGTGTACCAGTGCTTCCACATAGCAGACTGGTATCTCATGGTACTGAAAGAAGGCTGGGTGAACATCCTAATAATCCCATTGCAAGATTCATCAAGACGACATATAAATTTATACATCAATCATCTCAAAAGAGCATGAAACATGATAAACTGTGCATTACAGAAAAGTTCACGAGCACTATGCCGTCTTGGTTTCCCCAGAAGACAATCACTATATGCAACCTGAAGTTTCCGGATGGTCGCCTTTTTAATATTATTCCATGAAGGTGCAGTGTAAAAAGGAGTACAAAAGGCCCTAAAAAGACCCACTTTAACCTTGTCCGAACACCAGGAAATTTTTCTGGTCAGCAAATTGGCCTGCAAGTATAAAATACTATGCTGTCTATTCATATCAGCGTTATCAGTCATATCATCTGTGGTAATGTGACCCAAATGTTTGGTTTTAGAACCGACAGGAAGTACTTGTCCTGATAGATAAAAGGATGGAAAGGTCAGGTCTCTATCCACAGATCATAACAGAACTCTTTTTAGCACTATAACAAAGTTTAAAGGAGTATGTAAGAGTTTCAATATTTTCAAAATAAAATGACAAAAAAAAATAATGGTAACCTGGATTTAATGAAAGCTCAAATGGGGTTTCCAGAGCTGCTCACCATTTGTTCCAATTATGGATTAAAGGTGGAGTATGTAAGAGTTTCAATATTTTCAAAATAAATTAACTAAAAAAACAACTACAATCATAATTAGATTGTTTTTTTAAACATGTAGGTTTCAGTCTGTCTGTATTTGATGTGTTATTAAATTACAAGTTTAATTATTGACAAAGACCCTTCTTAAAAGTTTGCCTACCAGTAAAAAAAAAAAAAAAAAAGCGCTTTTTGTCATCTTTCATTAATTAAACTTGTAATTTAATAACACACCAAATATGGACAGACTGGAACCTACATGTTTAAAAAAAAAACTATGTAATTATGATTGTAGTTATTTTTTTAGTTAATTTATTTAGAAAATATTGAAACTCTTACATTCTCCACCTTTAAACCATAATTGGAACAAATGGTGAGCAGCTCTGGAAACCCCATTTGAGCTTTCATTAAATCCAGGTTTTTGAAGCCGTTGAGTAACTTCTGTTTTTACCCCCGGCTACATGTCATCTGTGGACCATCTCACTGCAAATAATGAATAATAAAAACTTTTTGGCTTGAGGGCAAACTGAGTTTATATGTGGATAAATAAGTCTGTCTACGAGGTTGACTAATTAAAAATGATGCTGTGCAAAAACCTTTTTTCTTCTGAGTAACTTACCAACACCAATGTGGTTTTTGCTTGTTCTTCATGAGCTTTGTTTTGGTTTAGTCTTTGTTAATGTACCAGAATTACACATCAGATCAGATCATATAAAACAGCTACATGAAAACAAGAAACTGGGTTAAAAGTCAGACTGGAATAAAACATGCAGATTGGAAGATTGTGATCTGATCCTGCTCATTTGGATCAAATTTCAGTCCAATCGAGATGAATGAGGTATCCTGGTTGTTGTTCCAATCTGTGGAGATTGGAAAATTAAATTAAATAAAAAATAAAATACAGTTTTTAAAGTTTCTACATATTCATATATCATTCAGGAAAAAATAGATCTTCATTCTTGGCCATTTTCCTTGAGTTCTTCTTTTTCCATCAAGCAGAAGCTTTGGCTTAACATGATGAAATGGTGTTGTTGTCTTTCACCAGTTTGACAACTTTCTTGGTGGCTTTATGAAGAGTTGATTCAGCAGAGTGCAGACTTGTCAGAGTTTTTACCAACAATAGGAACCAAGCATGCCCTCACTGCCCCAAACCACATCACTTTCTGCTTTTTACTCACTGACAAATCCCAGTTAATCTCAGGATGTCCGCTCCTGCAGCATCAGCATAAAGGCAACACACAAGTGCTAAAGTTTTTATTTCCAACAAACAAGTGAAGAAATTACCTGTGTTTATTTTTAAAAATGTTTATTGGTACTTTATTCAAAACAAGGATGACCAATACTAATTCACAGGCCATGTAGTTGTCTTATTGTGGCTATTTTTGGAACAGATGCTCCATCAGTTGTTTACTTTTACCGAACAAAACTCAGTTTTTATTATTTCCAACAAACAAGTGAAGAAATCACTAGTGTTTCCATTTAAAAATGTTTATTGGTACTTGATTAAAAACAAGGTTAAAGAATACTAATTCACAGGCCATGTAGTAGTCTTATTGTGTCTATTTTAGGAACAGCTGCTCCATCAGTTGTTTACTTTTACCGAACAGAACTCTAATTTCCTGAAACCTCAAACTCACCACCGTAATGTAACGGCATTCAAATCGTTACATGCTCGTTATCTACTCAGAGAAATTAAAACTAGAATAAATAAAAAGGGGTAAATTAAAGCATATCGTTATATAATGTAAATATAAACATCGCATCCACCGCGTGCTCAGATTGGTGCGCGCGGCGCGATGTCCCGGATGATGCTCGCACCGGAAGAGAAGGGCCAGCTCTCACCGCCATCTTGTGGCAGCATCCAGCGAGCTGGTCGCATCAAGCCTCGTAGAATCGGAGGTGAATCCCGTTGAAGGGGCGCCATCATGCCCGGACACCTGCAAGAAGGCTTCGGCTGCGTCGTAACCAACAGATTCGACCAGCTATTTGATGACGAGACCGACCCGTTTGAGATCCTGAAAGCTGCTGAAAACAAGAAGAAGGAGGGAGCCGCCGCTGGCTCCACCAAGACCGCGGCACAAGCCGCCAAGCAGCAAAAGAAGGAGTCACAGAAGGACAGAAAAAACCCGCTGCTGGACAAAAAGGAGGAGACCCAGGCGCCTGTTCCATTGAAGAAAGAAGGTAAAACATGTCGCCTTGTTTTGTGATGTATTTATTCCCTGCTTTCTGTCATGTGCAGCTTCTGTTAGCCGTTGCTTGGAGCCAGGAACAGCGTGAGGTCAACATGGACCCTGTCCTGCTCTTATTAGAGGACACACTGCTAGTGAGAGCTGGAAAAAAGGGGGTGTTTAATGCGGGAAGGGTTGGTTAAATGCGCAGGTGAGGCTCCCAGCAGTCCAGAGGAGGTGAAACTGGTGAGTGTGTCGCAGATGTGGTTTCCAGTAGCATCCCATGGAGGGTGCAGTGTTGGGTTACTGTCTGATGATGGTGATGCTGGTTCACTGGCTGCAGCTCTGCCAGCAGATGCAGGCTTTGCAAAGCAAATAGGAGAGATAGCCACGTGTGCAGGGCCGTATTAAAAGTGCACAGGGCCCTGGGCCCAGAGTGTTGCAGGGGCCCCCCCCTTCCCCACAAGTGAAAATTGTGAATGATACACTGGGAAACATTTCTGACATGTCTCAGCCAATGGTACCAGTAGCAATACACTGGAGACTGTGGTGTAACTATCTGGCTTTTATGTACATTTTGTTTCAATGTCCAAGCTGCTGGTGTTTACCCTACCTGGGCACCAAGTGGGCGTGGGCCCATAATGTCCATTGGATAATCCGGCCTTGGCCACGTGTGCAGGGAAATCTAAACAACTCCTCCAAGTAGATAAGTCTCATCTGAAAATTAGTTGGAAAAAAAACCCAGAAATGAATTGATAGAAAAAAAAGAGGAGTTTAGTCTGGTTTGATTGCAGTGACTAGGGCTGTGACGATACACTTTTGTCCCGATTTGATTCTATTTTTTTTTAATTTTTTTTGGGTGCCGATTCAATTTAAATTGCGATTCTCACCATTTTTTGATATTGGTGATTTTTGTAGAATAAAAACAAAATAAATGTATAAAACTTATTTATTTGCTCTTCATTTTTCTTGATTTCAATTAGGAAAAAAAACAACACAGTAGCCAGTCCATCATTCTGCTGCTATGATGCCCAAGAAGACACGTAAAAAGATTTTTTTTTTTTTTTTTAAAAACATGACAAAATTATTATTCTGGAATATTTTTATTTGTTTGAAATTTTTTTAAATTTTTTTTTAACAAAAAATCTATTTTAAAATTGTGAAGCCAAAAAAAATCCTGATTTTTCCACCCCTATCAGTGACTACAGGTGTGCTCATATGTATTCATCCCCTTTCAATAAAGAAAAGGCTGAATTTACAACAGTCACTTAAACAACTGAAGACTTAAAAAATGAACAATAACTAAAATTTGCTAAAATATAATTAGGTAAAATAAGACACTGTTTTTTCATTTAATTGAGTTGAAAGAAAAAAAAACAAACAAATGGACAAATTAGAGACTTTTCTGTTGAACAGTGGGACAAAATACCTGTCAACAGGTGCAGAAGTCTGACTGAGAGGAACAGAAAACACCTGACTGGAGCGGAAACATTAAAGGATTGTTCAACTAAATATTACTTTATGAGTGATGTAATATGGAATAAATTATCTTATTTGTTTGCTTTTTTAAAAAAAAAAAAAATATTTCTATTGAACCAGAATTTAAAAAAATGTGATTTTCATAAAATTTTTATTTATTATTACTTTAGTCAATTTCAGCTTATTTTACAAGCAGCTGTTTTTTTCCTTCTTTAATGAAAGGGAATGAATAAATATGAGCACAGCTATATATGCTGAATGTTATGTTAGCTTCTCTACATGGGTTTCTGCATGCATGTGGTTGCAACAGAAGTGTTGACATTTAAAAGGGCAGAGGGATTGACTTTTGCTTCCCTTGGCTTTCAGGCATCAGACGGGTGGGCAGAAGACCAGACCAGCAGGGCCAGTCTGGATCCCAACACCAGGGCGGGCAGGGGGAAGGTCGACCTGGAGACAAGAGGCCGGACCGGAGACCACCTCGCGAGCGCCGTTTTGAGAAACCTGCTGAGGATAAGCCTGAGGGAGGCGGAGAGTTCCCTGTAGAGAAGTGAGTTTCTGTGTTTTTCTAAAGAAGATCCGAGCTCAGAACCATCCAGTGGATCAATAAGTTTGTTCTGAGCAGCTTAAGAGAAGTCGAGTCATTGAAAAGCGTTAAAAACGCTGACTACTACAACATTTCCAGGTTATATTCTGGTAATTCACATAAATTAAGTCTAAATCGGATGTTATTGATTGAAGTTTTCTGTTGTTTTTCCCCGTCAGGCCTTCTGGAGACAGGCCCTCAAGAGGGCGTGGTGGCGGGCGGGGCGGGCGTGGTGGAAGAGGACGGGGCATGGGTCGAGACGGCTTCGACTCACGTGGGAAACGAGAATTTGACAGACACAGCGGCAACGACAAATCGTGAGTCAGACATTAAAGGACATGTCCGCCACTTTTAATAGCAGGGTTAATTATTTATTTATTAGGAACTATGGAGCTCCAGATAATAATAATCGTATTGCAGTAAGGGAATTGCATTTGCTGACAGAAAAACAGCATGTTTTTTTTTTTTTAATCTAAATTTGAACAAGATTGTTTGCTCCATTTTTATCAAGGAGTGATAATTATTATTATTGTTTAATTTATTTTCATATTCATTTTCCGAACCGCTTTGTCTGATTAAGGGTTGGGGGGAAGCTGGAGTCTATCCCAGTAATCACCGGGCGAGATGCAGGGTACATACTGGACGGGTTGTCACAGAGCCAACAGAGATTTAATCTGTGTACATGTGATAAATTATACTGGACTTTATTAAATGGACAGGCTGAACAGTGTGTGTTTAAAAAGGTCTGAGTTTACTAAATAGTGACATTTCACGTACTTATATTCCTGCTGTGTGTGAAACGGGATCATTTTCCTAAGGATGAATTATCAGGTTTAGTTTTTTAAAAAAAATGGAGGGTTGTTTGTTTTGTTTTTTTATCTTTCGGATTCACAGAAACGTCTTTTTTTTCTTTTTTTTTTTTTTTTTTCTTTTTTAAGAAAGGGGAACTTAGCTTTTTTATTTAGTAAAAAAAAAATCAACTTTTCTAAACATCAAAGTACGTCACAATTTCTTCTCTTCCTCGGGATGGAAAAGATCGTCCTGAAATATTAACATCAACTAAATGTGCTGCACAATTCCAGTGAAATAAACTAAATAATTGGAGGTAAAATTAATGTTTTTTTTTAAATATCCCTGAGGACCCTGAACTCTTTAATAAAAACTTGATGAATGAATATTTCTGAACCTCCACCAGCTGATGTAGGCAGGCTGTTTGTTTCCACGAGATGTTTCTGAAACAGCGGCTGTTTTCTTGTCCTCTGTAGGAAGGCAGAACAAATGATGTTGTGGGAAAAACTTTTTTATTTTTTTACACACTTGTTTGTTTTGGAGTCTCTAAATTTGCATGTTTTTTTGTTTTTTCATTGCAGCAACAATCCAAAAAGCGAGGAGAAGCGCAGCGGCAGTGGTTCACACAACTGGGGCAACTTGAAGGAGGAAGTGAGGTGAGTTTCAACACACACACACACACACATGTTGGTGTTGGACAATAAAAACACGTTTCTAGTGTATTTATTGACTTGTGCCGTCTCTGTTCTGCCTAGTCTTGGTTTTAAACATGTTTACTACTGTTTTAGCTTTCAGATAAGCAGCACAAATGTTATTGATAACGTTCAGAGCCGTTATGAGTCAGTGTTTGGAGATGCGCCGTATTATCTGCATGATATCGGCCGATATCAGCTGCATGTCGTTTTGGTTATCAGTCAAATGAGTTGAACGGTATCAGAATCACTTTATTCGCCATGTTTGTACAAACAAACAACGAATTTGACTGGTGGCGTTGGCCAAAAACCAGTATCCTGCATCTCTGTGAATGGCTGTGTCTTTGTTCCCAGTGAAGCCGAACCGACCCCTGCTCCTGAGACGACCCCGGAGGGAGAGGAAAACGCGCCCGCTGGCTCCGAGAACAAGTGAGGATCTGGTTGTTTCTGTCAGCATGTTTGTAATTCAGGTTGAATTGGATGCACAGCTGAGAAAACTCCTTGAATTTCCAGCACATGTAGCGAATCTGTGTCATGTTCTGCATGCATGTCTGCAGGCTTTGCTGCAAATAGGATAAACATTGTAAGTGATCCTTTGCTCTGAGGATTAGGGCGCATGCGTAGAGGTGAGAGGATTGGCGCTTTGAGGCGGAGGTTCCTATGTTGCTGTGTTGTGTTGCAGAGAGAATGAGGTGGAAGAAGTGAAAACTGAAGGTCCCAGAGAGATGACCCTGGACGAGTGGAAGGCCATGCAGGACAAGGAGCGCACCAAGGTGGAGTTCAACATCCGCAAGCCCAACGAGGGCACTGACAGCCAATGGAAGAAAGGATACGTGCTGCACAAGTCCAAGAGTGAAGATGTGAGTGGGGGGGGTTTGCCTTTAGGCTCAGGTCCTTGTTTGCCACTGGGAGACATGGTTAATGCAACATTTAGACATCTAAATGTAGGGAAGATAAGAGGTGTTAAGGTTTTCTAACCAGATGATGTTGGTGTGTCCAAGTTCCTGCTGTGTTGTTAATCAAACAAACTTGCGGTTTTTAGACTCTAGAGGCTTCTGACGGTAGCTTGGAAGGGAAAGGGTCAAAAAGAGCAGGAAGAAAGTTGGGATTTAAACCAGTTGCCACTCCCATCCGCAGGGGTGCAGCTTGGACAGTCAGCCTACATGTGTGCCACTTTAAGATTCTGTCTTTTTGTTGGTTTGTTTGGTTTCTAAAGACACACTACAGAACTTCTCCCATTTTCCCGTCACTCGCCTCCCATTGACGGCTAATTCTGCATCCATCTTTCATCCTACCAGACCCGTTAGCTCTCTCAAGACAGCAGAAGACGATCTTACGATGACTTTTGTCTCTTTCTTTTAATCTTCTTGCATTTCTTTGCTGAATCAGCGACGTTGTGTGTTTTCTATCACACCGTGAAGCGTCTCAGATGTAAACGTTGTATAGTGTCGGTTTCTCAGCCTCAGGACGTTGCTGGGAAGCAGCAGCTCTAGAAATGATAGATGTCACTGTGTCACTGAACACGTTGAGGACGTGGAGTTTTAAGGTAAAAAAAAGTTACGTAGAGCGTCTTTAAATCCTGAGGTCACCAGCTGGGGAGCATTGAAAACATGGTGAACTGTCTAAACAACCATTTGAACCTTCTCTACTAAAATCTCCTCTTTTTTTTTTTCTGCTTAGCTTTACCAGAGTTTCTGTTCAGACATAACGTTCACCGCCATCTGATGGGGGTGTACAGCCACAGCTGCATCGTCTCAAATTAATACTCATATTCATCTTTAACGTTTTTTTTTCTTTAAGCTCGTTTTTCTGGCTGATAGTTTTATCTTCATCCTTCACTACGACTCCAAAAATATTCAAACTGTCCTTGAGGTTGCAGAGATGCTCATTTAGCTATGGATGTACACCTCTAAAAATAAGCACAATGGTTGGAGCAGTAAAAGAGGAAGTGAAGGGAAATTTCTGTTTAGGTTTTTGTTTTAGACAGAAATGCTGCTGCTTTACATGACCTGGTTAAAGATTTGACACAGTTTGCTCAACTATGTCAAATTAAAACCCTGAACAGTAAGAAGTAATCAGGCTAAAACTTAAATCTTTTAACCAGCTTGTTTTGTTTTGTTTTGGCCGTTACAGTTTGAAGCTATTGATCACCTGAGGAAGTTTGATTGTACTGATGTGTACGCTGAGGAAGTTGTTGCTGTGGTAATGCCGACATGCTGCATGCAGATCATAATCATCTTTATATTTTAAGCCTGTAAATAGAAAAATAGTTTAAAGGCTTGGTTGTAAAAAGCTCACATCTGCAGGCGGTTTGTTTTTCTCAGCTGCTGGTTTGACACTAGAGCTAAAAATAACTGCAAATGTTTGTTTTATTTATTTATTATTGACTTGTGTCTGTTTCAGAGGCCTGTTGGAGCTTTGATCGACGCCGCAGAGACGGAAGCAGACTCTCACGCTCTGTACCACAAGGTGCTTTCATCTTCTAAAGTCCATGAGAACTTCCAGTGGGAGCATTGTTCTGTTAAACCATCTTTTATTAATCTGGAAGTCATCCAAAGCTGCTTCGCTTGATGAAAACGGTCTCGGGAAGATTAAGCTAGACTCGGATGCTTTCAGAGAATTTATTTATTGAATCGTTGGTCT
Source organism: Telmatherina bonti (assembly GCF_933228915.1). Taxonomy (NCBI): domain Eukaryota; kingdom Metazoa; phylum Chordata; class Actinopteri; order Atheriniformes; family Telmatherinidae; genus Telmatherina; species Telmatherina bonti. The sequence continues at coordinate 35,039,356 of NC_136625.1, forward strand.
CAACGTGTTTGGCAGGGCACCGCCGACGAATCCGCTGACCACCATTTCCGCAAACCAGCCAATGACATCACATCTCAGCTGGAGATCAACTTTGGAGACCTGGGCCGTCCTGGCCGCGGGCGTGGGGGCGCTCGCGGAGGCAGAGGGGGCCGCGGCGGGGGAGGCAACAGGACAGCACGCGGGGGAGGACGGTCTGAAAAGGTAAGAACAAAAAGCTTTTGTCGCTGCCAACAAAAGCTTGTGTGTTTCCTCACAAAAGATTTGACTCGCTGGCTGAACAGGCTGGAAAAGCTGCTGCTGAGATCACAGCTCACCGGCCAGAGGCTGCGGCACTCGCCTCATGACTCTCACGTCTCCACTCCCGTCTCGGACTGTTAAGTTGGCTTTAATCTACATGACCAGTTAGGAGATTAAAAGTACGGTTGCCGCTGAGGGTAAAACGTGTCCAACTTGGAGAAAGTTTTTACAAGCTGCTACTGATGTGCAGCGTTGGTGTTTTTATCGCTATTTGTAAACAGCGTGTGAGCAAGCAGACGCAAACCTCAGCTCATATTACAGATCCTGTCTCACCTCGCCACATCAATACTAAATTCAGCCTCTGTTACCTGGCAACCAGGCCAATTTACTCATCACGCCAAGCTAAATGGCTTGAGTGGATGAAATGAAAGATACTTTATTGAGCTTCTGGGAAGATGGTATTAGCACTGGCATGGAAACGTCTGGCTCCCCAGTCAAATTTGTTGCTATAAACTTAAGCAAGTAAAAGATTAAACCTTGAAAAGACGTGATGCAACTAATAACATGATCATTTTATCCTGTTTAAACTTATTAAAGACGACGCGTATTAACTTGTAAATATTGTAATAAAATGTTTCATTTGTTTATTAATTGGCCCAGATTTTTAAAAAATCCTTTGTAAACGTTGTGATTTGGGGAAAAGGAGGAAATGCACATATTTTCCATCCCAGTTTAACATGGAGACCCTGGTTGTATCTGCAGGACCAGGAAGCCAACAACCTGTGAAGCTTCTTTAGTTCTTAAAAAGAAAAGTTACATTGGTTTAACTAGTTGAATAAAACTTGTGGTGGAGAGTAAAGAAAGTTTAGGAGTTCTCCTGAAGTCAGGAGACCTCATTTTATTCCATGTTTTCCATAAAGAGTTGGAAACGAGTGCATGGACATCTGCTGAACACGTTTTGCTCAGCTTGGCGTTAGTGTCGACGTTTTAGCAAACGTTAGATTTTAGGAACACTTTGTGATGCGCCTCCTGGTTTTATTGTAGCTGGCGGCAGAGATGTGCATTTTAGTCACAAGCTTTCGCGTTGTCGTCGCTACCTTCAGCCCTCACATCATTCAGTCCACGTGCAGCTACTGGCGTCCACACGGAGCAAGCCCAAAATAAATGTTTGACACTGTACGAGCCTTTGTTTTGGTGGTTCCCAAACCTTTCATCTCCGACAGCAATGTCACGCCGCCCTCCCTTCCCCTACATGAAAGCAAAGAAACAAATATACGCATCACTAGTTAGTGGCTGGATGGTGTTACCATCCATTCTTCTGCTTTCATCCAAAACGTTTTAAACCAGGAATCTCTGCAAACTTGAACATAATAATGTTCACATAAAATATTATACAGTTATAACAGCAATAATAACCATAATAATGTTCACATAAAATATTATACGGTTATAACAGCAATAATAACCATAATAATGTTCACATAAAATATTATACAGTTATAACAGCAATAATAACATAATAATGTTCACATAAAATATTATACAGTTGTAACAGCAATAATAACATAATAATGTTCACATAAAATATTATACAGTTATAACAGCAATAATAACATAATAATGTTGACATAAAATATTATACAGTTATAACAGCAATAATAACATAATAATGTTCACATAAAATATTATACAGTTATAACAGCAATAATAACATAATAATGTTGACATAAAATATTATACAGTTGTAACAGCAATAATAACCATAATAATGTTCACATAAAATATTATACAGTTATAACAGCAATAATAACCATAATAATGTTCACATAAACAGGTTTGGTATCGGCAGAAATTCACATTTCAGATATCTGTATCGGATTGAAACTCCCAAAAGGTGGATCAGTGCTTCCCTGGTTATTCCTAGTAACCAACAGACTTTTCTTTGTGTTCAGGAAGAAAAGTCTCCAGGTGGTTTTGTTTGGCTTCATACTTCATCATATCCATAAAACACACTGTGGTCATTGATTATTACTGTTACTTGACTGTTACCTGGTCAAGCAGGAACACATGCGCTCCATCATATTCAAATTTTTTTTTTTTTTTTAATACTTAAGTCTCTCTTGTTGATTCATGGTCGTTTCACACCGCACTGGAATATGTCGAGCTTGATGGACAGGAAAACCCTGAGAGTTGATCAGATAATGGAAGAATTGCGTCTGCTAAACTGCTTTGGCTTCTCGTTTCTCATCGGGAGAAATTTGTTCTGAACCACCACAGAACTTTTTGTCCCGACAAGAAGCTTCGTCTGCAGCGGTGATGGATCACTGCAGGCGGCGACTTCTGCTTTTATGCACAATGAATCCTGTTATTTCATATTTAACGAGAATCTTTGTACGCGGCTGCCTCCGTGTGTTTTAATGCTACATGTTGTCAAATGTTTCACGTACATATCACCTCCTCAATCAGCTGTTCTACCAAAACAATCCGTTTTACCTGCAACAAGCTGCAACTTTCTGCTTCATGCATTTCCATGTTAACCCCGCCCACCTCAAATGACCGACCAATCACACGCGACTTCTCAGAGCCAAGCATTAAAAACATTCTGCCAGTCTGATGTGTCTTCACACACGTCCGTAAGAACAAAATGACGTCGTTTTCTTCTCTGGGGCTCCAGAAGATAAAAGTTCTTGCATCTCCTGGAGGATGCAGCAGGTTTTAGTTGTACTTTCTGTGGTTTAGTCTCGTACAGATACTTGAGTCATTCCTGACCCTCTTCCTGCTTGTCATGTGTTTCCTCCCCACAGGCGAGCGGAGCATCCGTCCCCAACGTGGATGACCCCGAAGCCTTCCCAGCCCTGGCCTAAAGGCTCCGTCTTTCACCACCGGCCCACCCATCTGCCCTTCCGGGCCCCTCCTCTACGAGGCTTGCATGCTTACCACATCTTAAAGTATATAAGAAAACAAAGAGAGAAAAAAAATAATGACAAAAAAAAGAGACTGTCATCCCGTACCACTCACAACACCCGAGGACTAAAATTTTATCTGTTTTAAAGAACAAAAGATGACAAAAAAGATGGAAAAAGGACCTCTTGTTACACTGAAGTTTTGTATTTAGGAACATAAAAGCAGGGATGTTATTTTCTCTTGTTTTTCAGAGATAATGCATACATCATGTTTTTGGGGTTTTATTTGTTTTGGGTTTTTTTTTCCTTTTTGTTTTTTGCTGCTTAAACTTCTACATTTCTGCAGTTTAGGTCGAAGTGTGTGCATCTCTTCCCCTTCAGGAGCTTCTGTGCTCCCCCATCCTCCCTCATGACTTCAGGTCTGTACCATGAGGTCATGAGGGAGGATGACGTTGTACTGGAGGCGGCTACTCCTCCTCCTTCCTCAGTAATACACTGATGGGGTAGCGCAACACTACATTAGACACTTGTACCAGATGTCAGACGTACAGCTTAAATTGCATTTAAAGTGTTGTTTTTTTTATGGTCCTAACCACCCATCCCCTTTTGTTGAGGCATAAATCAAGGATGGGTAACCAGCAAAGTGTTTTTTTTTCTGCTCGTTTTGCTGTGAAAGTTGATGCCTCTTATACAGTTTTTAATTTTTGGTGGACCAGTGGTTTAGTAACGCTTTGTATCCCCTGATCCAGATGTGCTACCTGTGTTTTCAGGGTATCCCAGGGCCCAGTGTATCTTTAGGCTGGTCCTCTTAGGTCACACAGACTGTGCTTTCTTGTACATTCAGGACCACTAAGCAGATTTTTTTTTCCATTTTGTTAATGATATATGCGTGTGCTTGTGTGTGCGATTGTAGCAAAAGCGTGAGACTGAATGTGTGGATTTGAGTTAGTTACTTAGATTTGAAGTATTCCTCTGCTTTGAACTTGCCGCTCTCGTGCCGCAGGTTCTTGCCTGAAGTAGTTCATACTGTCTTTTGAGAAGTGATTGTTTAAATGTAGTTGAGAACGATAGATGGACCATGGACATATCTCGCTTCGACAGGATCTGTCCTGTCTTTCAGATCTCTGAGCACTTGGTTTTATCTGCACCAGTCCTATGAAAATTGTTTCCCTTCCCCTGTAAAACCCATAATTTTTGCTGTTCTTTTTATTCTCAGTGCAGAAACATCGATGCATAATTTGTGTGAAAGAAACGTCAGCTGTCATTGTGGAACAATCACGAGCCACAGAATGTAATGTAAGCTAGTGGTGCTTTCAGCCACCTGTGTCAGCTTTTCCAGTGAGCTTTTTTTTTCTTTTATTAAAGGGTATGTTTGACATTTGGGTTAGAAGGGGTTTGGGGGGGGGTATGTTGAGGATATGGAGTGAATTATAAAGCTTTACATGTTATTTACCGAGGCTCGCTGGTGACACGCCAATACAGTCAGTTGGAGCAGCTATCTTGTAGGACTGTTTGAGCCACATGACAAAATTTTCTCTGCAAACGTCCCTGTTCTAATAAACTGCTCTAGAGGTGTTGGTTGTGTCCAATGACTGTTGAATTGCCTTTAATCCACGCATTTTTTATTTTTAAAGTGGCATGCCAATGTCTTGCTGGGTTTAGAGCATTTTACAGCTCATACATGGTGGACTTGATTTACAGTTACTGATGGGTTGACAGGCTAGAAGTTTGTGGGCTTAATTTAGTTCTAATGTATTTCAGGAGTATTTTTCTCACCCATGTAATACTAACCATCAGATGTAATCTAGAGGAACAGTTAAAAAACCCCTGAATGTGTCAACAAACCTTTTTTCAGTCACAAATGACTGTAATTGGTTTCCCTTTAGCTCGCTAGAAGCTTCACACTGTGGATATGTTTGGAAGATTTTAGGTTTTTTCTTTAAAGTAAACTTAACAGTGCTTTCATTATTTAAAAAAAAAAAAAAAAAACTTAATACAGTGTTTTTACAACTTGCGTTGAAAATCCATCTAATGATATCAGATGGTGTGCTAAAACTAGTTCAAATATGAAAAAAAAAAAAGATTAACCTTAAAGTAATTACAAAGGTCACCAATTCATGTAGTAAATGAGTTTGATGGGATTTACATGTTGCAAACCTCTTGTAAGGAGCAGAAATGTTAATTTGGGTGGAAAAATTAGAATCAATACGGTGGTTTTAAAACAAACGTGTTGAAATGACAAAGAAAAACCTTCCAAATTATATGGTAATCTCAGCTTCTTGTTGAATGAGCAATGCCTGAATAAGGTGGGTTACTGTTTCAGAACGAATGAAAAGTATACCTTTTTTAAATCTGAAAACATATTTCATTTTAAATGTGGCTAAATCGAAATGATAAATCACTAACATCAGTGGTAACATTGTGTAATGCGCTGTCTCAAATGGGGGGTTCTTCAAGGTATTCCAAGGGGTACGTGAAATATTTCTTAAAACAGATCTTTTTGTTTTCTTATAAAATATAAATGTAAAATTTTATTTATATAAATATAAATATATATATATATATTTATATATATATATATATAATATACAGACATACATATATATATTCCAATAAATGTAAGTGTACATTCATAAACTGAATTTAAGTTTAGACCATTTCATTCTGACATGACTTGAACCCCACTGTCACCTTGACAACGCAAACAATAGAGTTCTGATTGAAGCATACGGTAGAGATGTGTAAAACACAAATTTTAAAAGGCCACACACACACACAACGCTGTATTTTACAGAACCAAAAGTACTTTGCACTGGTGAGGGGGTAGTTGGCTGAAAAAATATTTTGCAAGGGGTACTGTCGAGGCCAGATTATCTTATGGGTGCGGGCCCAGGGGCCCTAACCCATGTGGGGCCCACTTAGGGCAAACACCAGCAGTTTGGACATGAAACAAAATGTACATAAAAGCCGCATAGTGTACGGTTACATGATGTGTTTTAATACGGAATTAATCATTCGGAATCAAATCATTTGGAATTTAATTTCATACGAGTTTACATGGAGATAATTCTGAATGAAGGTTTACATGAAACACGTCCTCAATTAATTCCTCTTTAGAGCGGCGGGTTCTGATTGGACAGTGTGCATGTGATGCATGACGTCTACCGGAAATAACGTTGGCTCCCTGCTTCATGTCTTTTAGTCGTAACTTGTAAAAACTACATAAGTACCAGTTTCACCGCTTTTTTTTTTTTATTTTTTTTTTATAATTGTGAAGTAGCAACTCAACACGAGCATACTACTTCACTTTTTGCAGCAACTAAGAAGAAGGAAGATAGACCAATGAACACGGGAGGCAAAACAACACGTGTCATCGGGACAGGACAAAGTAACGAGCATGCGCAGAACGACCAGGATTAACTTAGAGCGGAATTAAGTTTTACATGACAGAGGAATTAAATAGATCGGAATTAAAATGCGAATAAACCAGACACTTGCATCGGAATTAAGTTTAATTCCGAATAAAAGTTACCATTAGGAATTAAGTGTTCACATGGTCATTTTTCATCAGTTCAAAGCGGAATTAACTTTTATTTTTAATTAAACAGGAATTAAAACTCCCATGTAAACGCATGGATAGTTACACAACAGTGTCTAGTGTATTGCTATTGGTACCACTGGCTGAGAAATGTTATAAATGTATTTTTACAGTGTATCATTCACATTTTTCATAATGTTGCAGTGGGAAAGGGGGCCCCTGGAACACTCTGGGCCTTGGGCCCTGTGCCCTTTTAATCCGGCCCTGGGTACTGTGATGCAAAAAGCCTGAGAACTACTGGTGTAATGAAATGCTAGTTATTTTAGCTGGCTGTATGCCCCGCCTCCTATTCAGCGAGGCCCCGCCCCCAGCAACCAATCATTTCGTCGTGCGCATGCGCATGGAACACACATCTTCCTGTTAAAGCTGATGAGCGCTCCGTGAACGATGGCGGAGCTCCGTAAACATCGCGGTACGTCGGGTCGCAGCAGCCGGTCCGTTGCGGGATCACCCCCACCATCTGGAGACTCCTCCACCGTCTGGGTGAAGCTGTTAGCGGCGGCGTTTTACGGTGTCAGCTCGTTTCTCATCGTGGTCGTCAACAAAAGCGTCCTCACCAACTACAGGTAGAGTTCGTACAAAGTTCAAGCTCGTGCCAGATCATTGATACACCTGTTATTACTGATAAGGGGTTAATAATGAAGGACTTACAATCCATTCAGCAGGGATGTTTCACAGTTTGGAGGGGAAAAAAAACATCTCTTTGTTAATCTTTCCAGAAATTAAGTGAGATTTTCTTTTTAACATCACTTGCAAAAGATTCTTATTTGATTATATTTATTGAACTATTTTAAACTGCGTTTTATCCATCTAATCGTAATTTACATTTCATCACTTTTTTTTTTTTTTTTTTTGCTTAGTTTAAACATTTTTTTATTTGTAAAATAATATAATTAGGTGTTTATTATACATTGACTGACCGCTTTATTAGGGACACCAGGCAGGGCCGGATTAAAAGTGCTCAGGCCCCTGGGCCCAGAGTGTTCCAGGGGCCCCCTTCCCCACCACAACATTTTGAAAACGGTAAATGATACACTGGGAAAAGGACATTTCTAACATCTCTCAGCCAATGGTACCAATAGTAATACAGTAGACACTGTGATGTAACTATCTGGCTTTTATGTACATTTTGTTTCATGTCCAAACAGCTGGTGTACGCCCCACATGGGCCCCAAGTGGGCGTGGGCCCCTGAGCCTTTGCCCATAATGCCCATTGGATAATCTGACACCAGGTAGTACCTCGTTGGATCATCATGGTTGTTGGTGTCATTATTACACTGTCATAGATGCAACAAAGTGTTGAAAACATTACTGAGAGATTTAGCTCCATGTTGACATGAAGCATCACACAGTTTCTGCACATCATGATGAGAATCTCCCGTTCCACCACATCCCAAAGCTGCTCTGCTGGACTGAGATCTGGTGACTGTGGAGGCCGTTGGAGGACAGTGAACTCATCATCATGATGAAGAAGCAGCTGGAGATGATGTGAGCTTTGTGGCATGGTGCATTATTCAGCTACATAGGCACTAAGGGGTCCAGAGTGTGCCAGGAAAACATCCCCAGTCTCCGTTAGGCCCCCCAGCAGCCTCAACAACTGATATAATGCAACAAAATGACATGTTATAAAGTTAGTAAAGCTGTGATTATCTGACTTGTTTCCCACAGATTCCCATCGTCGACATGTGTCGGCATCGGCCAGGTAAGTGTCTGATTGAGCAGAAGATCCTTCCTGTTTTGCGTCTTCGCGGCGCCAGACTTTACCGCGCTTCTGTCGCTGCAGATGCTGGCCACCATTGTGGTTCTGAGGACGGGGAAAATGTTGGGCATTATCTCATTTCCAGGCCTGGATTCGACTATACCCGGCAAGGTAAGGAGACGATTATTTAGGATGAAGCTGCTCGCATGACAAAGCTGTTATTACATTGTAATAACTGGCCTGCTTTTCCAGATGTTTCCGCTGCCTCTGTTGTATGTCGGGAATCAAATATCGGGGCTGTTTGGGACGCAGCGTCTCAAGTGAGGGCTTGTTTCCTCTTATTATTACAGCGCATCATGCAAACCAGCGTGCATCTCCAAACACTTACCTCTCCTGTTTTCTCTCCATCCCAGCTTACCCATGTTCACTGTCCTGCGGAGGTTCAGTATTCTTCTCACCATGCTGTTTGAGGGCTTCCTGCTGAAGTAAGCGACATCCCGATTTGTTTACGTTTACCCCGCGTGCCGACGCTCACCGCAGCACATCTCCCCTCAGAAAGACGTTCTCTGCTTCCATCAAGATGACGGTGTTCACCATGATCTTTGGTGCTTTCATCGCTGCTAGGTGAGACACACACACACACCTCAGGCTTCATGTACGAGCATGGGTGTCATTATTTGACGTTGTGTGTTGTTTCTGTTTCCATAGCGCCGACTTGGCGTTTGATCTGGAAGGATATGTGTTCATAATGCTGAATAACGTCCTGACTGCAGCCAGTGGGGCTTACGTGAAGAAGAAGCTTGACTCCAAGGTGAGCGGAGCAGCAGATGAGGCACCGTGGCGGCTCTTTGACCAAACACACCTTGAGAATCGTGTGTGATGGCGTTTTTTCTTTTTTACAGGAGCTGGGAAAATATGGGCTTCTGTATTACAACGCTTTGATCATGATTTTCCCAACTCTGGTGTACGCTTACTACTCAGGAGACCTGCAGATGGTGAGTTTCCTGACACAGAGCCGGATGGATTATCTGGTGTCCAACAACTGTGGTTGGGACTGATGTGTGTGTATGTGTGTGTGTGTTTGGGGACAGGGTTGGGAGTACAACGGCTGGTCCGATCACCTGTTTGTTGTCCAGTTTGTCCTCTCCTGTGTCATGGGGTAAAGTAGATGCCGAACGTCGCATATGTTTAACGGAGAACTCGGTGCTGACGTCTGCTCCTGTGTGTCGTGCAGCTTTGTTCTAATGTACTCCATCATGCTGTGCACGCTGTGCAACTCAGCGCTCACCACCTCCATCATCGGCTGCATTAAGGTAAGACATGTCACGCTGGAGACTCTCTCTGGACTGGTGCACTTTGTGAAGACTGACGTACACAGTTTCTCTGCAACCCCTCCCCTACAGAATATCCTGGTCACTTACATCGGGATGGTGTTTGGTGGAGACTACATCTTCACCTGGACAAACTTTATAGGTCTGAACATCAGGTAGGATTGACTATCATGTGATGTGGTTGTATCTGGTTCTTAAAGGTGGAGTATGTAAGATTTTCAATATTTTCAAAATATAATAACTGATAAAATAACTACAATCATAATTAGATAGTTTTTTTAAACATGTAGGTTCCAGTCTGTCCATATTTGATGCGTTGTTAAATTACAAGTTTAATTAATGACAAATGACAAAAAGCACTTTTTTTTTTTTTTTACTGGTAGGCAAACATTGAAGAAGGGTCTTTGTCATTAATTAAACTTGTAATTTAATAACATATCAAATATGGACAGACTGGAACCTACATGTTTAAAAAAAACTAATTATGATTGTAGTTTGTTTTTTTTTAGTTATTTTACTTTGAAAATATTGAAAATCTTACATGCTCCACCTTTAATGCAGCTTCGCCTCAGATACCCCAGATGTTGCATCATCAGATAAATGCCGGCAGGTTCCCAGGTTGTGGAGAGATTTATGAACCTGGGAGTGGATTCTCACATGTCTATGTTTTACAGCATCGCTGGGAGCCTGGTGTACTCCTATATCACCTTCACACAGGAACATAAAAGTAAGCACAGTTCAAGTTACTTCAGTCCAAACACGACATCTGCATCTAGTTTGTGTGTTTCTGATAGTACCTTGAAATAATCCAGATGCAGCAAAGTGAGAAAAATCCTTTTTCACTTCTGGGTTTTAGTTGTTTGGCATAAAATCAGCTTCTTTCCAGGTTGTAAAATAAGGTAAAAACAAGCAAAGATAAACAACATGTGATGCGTCTTTACCTACTGAACAAAAAAAAAAAAAAAATAGCATCATAAGTGTAGAAAACACTACCGTAAGGATCCCCTTAAGAAGGGGAGGGAGGTAGGACAATAATTCTACCTGCTGGTACTCCTTTTCTCTCTCATTCCTTTGTGTTTTGTTTTGTAAACATTTATCATTTGTAAGAAAGAAAGCAGGAATTTAGATGTTTATCATTTTAACTTGATGAATTAATTCTAATCAGTGGGATCACCTGCAGCATTCAGGTGTTTTAACACAAATCCAAAGAGGAAAGACATCAGAAATCATCAAGTCAGCCTGGTTGGTCATTTCTGAACTATGCAGAGTTTATTGTTATACAGACAGAAAGATTGTTTACATATGGAAAATATTCTGGATAGATGCCGATATTCCCAGGAGTGGACATCCCAGAAACTGTTAAAAAAACAAACAAAAAAAAAATAAAAATAGCTACATGTCAGGTCTCTGGAGGCTTCAGTCAGCATGTTAAAGGCTAAAGATGGTGACAGAACAGAGAAAGTTGAGGTTTGTAAAGTTACAAGCTGAAGCTTCATCCTGGAAAACCAAACACAGTTATCTCATCCCAACTGTGAAGCACGGTGGTGGAGGGCTGATGGTGTGGGATGTCGATCATGAATAACTCCGTGTACTAAGAGTGTTGCAGAGTCACACGTGAGGCCACTGATGGGTAAAGCGTGGCTGACATGTGGTCCCAAACAGCCGCTAATCTGCCACACAAAGCGTTCAGCGTTCACACAAAGGCAAAAAGCAACACAATCATGTTTCTGGGAATTTTTATTTTTCTTTGGACGATTTTTTTCTTAACAAATGGCTGAAATGACAGAAAATAATAAATAGTGAAATGGGAAAACCAACGTTTACTTTTGTCAGTAAACACCCAAAACAAGTAGTAAACATTGCTCAGACAGGTTTATTTATTAATTTATCACTTAGTTAATTTTCTATCTGTTTTATTAATTATACCTGCGTTCAGTTAAAGAGACCGTATTCAGGGAATGATGTTAGAGCAGTTAAAGGGTTAAAAACCCTTTTAAAAGCTCCTCCTTTATAATGACAGAAATAAAAATGTCATACAGAAAATTATAACTTTGTTATTGCAGCTACCAGCTGCTGAATGAGGATTTCCACACTTTTGCATTTTGTCTTTATTTTAGGTAAATGTGACAACTGGGAACAACAACTTTATGAATGTTGTTGTTCATCTAAGGTCGGATTTATTGAGTTTTGAGACCCAATTTTTTAAAATGATGTTCTGATACATAAGTTTTTTTTCACTCTAAAATGTTTTTCATCACACTGAACAGAAAAGGAGTAACTGACGGAGCCTCATCCCGACTTTGGCGACAACCCTTCAGGAGACGAAGTCATTATGTACCGTGTACTTTCTGTGGTTTGTTTTACTCATTTTTATAATTATTTCTGTCTGTAATTATATTTTTCTAATCTATTAACTGATTTTAAAGGTTTATACAAGATGAATTGAAATGCTTTTTATTAAAGCACTGATTTTTTGTATCATAAATTTTCATTAGATTTAATACAAATAAAAATCCAAATGTTACTTTACTGTATCCAGTTTGTTCATTAAATACAACCAGTGTGACTCTATTCATGGTCAGTGTTGGAATATAATTCATTTTTATTTATGCCGTCATTTATACAGGAAAAGGGACATTTTCAAATGATAAAAATAAATAAAAACTATGGATCAACCTTATTTGAGACGAACACGACTCCTGGCGTACAAAGTGAACCATCAAAGCTTCAAGCTGAAAGTTTGCCGTACCACAACTCTTCTGTCAAACCGGAGTGTTTTAATGCTGGAAATCTCTTTAATGAGGAACATTTTGTTGTTATGAAGCACTCTAAACAAGTACAGATTTTTATTTTAAAGCAGAAGGCAGGCAGTACAAGCAGCAAACTGGTGGCTTTTCTGCAACAAACTTTCATATAGAGCAGGGTCACAGAGGTACTGCTAAGCTGCGAGAGGGAGTAATGGCTAATTTATTTATTCATTTCCTACATCCATTTCAGAAAGCAAACAGCTTCCCCCTCAGAAAAGAAAACGGGAATTTAAAGTAAAGCACATCCTACAAGGAAGACCAGAAAATACAGACATGAATCAACAGTTCTGACAAAAATGTACCAACTTCTCAGAGTAAGAAATCTATACAAACTTTACAAAAATCACAAACTTTCTGTCCAGTAAAAACAAAACTTTCAGCAATGCACCGACTATGAAAATTGAAAAATACATGACGAGTTATAATACAGGACATCACTGATGTCAGCTGCTTTCCTCAAACAACCCCCCCACCGTGGGTTTATTCATCATAATCCAACAAACAGCTGAGACAAAGACGTGGGGGGAGTGAAAAAAGGGGTTTTGCTGGGGAAGGGAGTGGAGGGGGGGGGGGGGGGGGGGTCACTCATCAATAACGATGAAAAACATACAATCAAAGTGCAGCTATGTGGAGCCAGTGACATCACCAGCCTTCTTCGCATCCGTACGACAACTCGCACACATACCCGTTAAATCCTCATGGCCTGAACAGCAACAGGCCATCATCAGATTCTTCTGGGTTTTTTTTGGTTAAAAAATATAAATATCTCTTGTGTAAAAAAATAACAAGTGATTTCTTTAAGTACAAATAGAAAAAAAAAAAAAAAGGAAATTCTTGGCAAAATTCTCAGTCTCAAAGTAAAGGAGGAGATGGTTGGAGGGCGTTTAGTAGGATATGTTGGAGATTTGGGTGAGCTTTGCAGACGAGGATGAGATGGAGGGGGGGGGGTCATCTGCGGTTTGGTTGCCGGTGGTCTTCAGGGGGTGAGTTTTGTTTTTTTTTTAAATTTTTTTTTTTTTTTAGCTCTCAAGTCAACAGATTCATCTTCCTCATCCTAAGTTCCACTTCCCCCTTAAGTCAGATGTTTCCACCTCAACTCAGTGTCTTGTAGTCGACATGACCGAACTGTGGAGCCTCAGTTGTCGTGTGTTCTGGATGGTTTCACCTCACTTTGGCCCAGCGGCTCTGCCTCTGTCCTGCACCTCTTGGCCGGTCTGTCGTGTGAGACTGCTGCTGCATTTTTGTGGTCTAGCAACGGCTCCAGAGAGCCGTTCAGGTCGTGGGGGGGTGCGCTGAGCTGGCCGCAGCCGTTGGAGCTGTCGGGACCCGAAGGAGAGGCGCCCATCGCTGGATGAGAGGGACCGTTGGACTGAACCCCCTCTGGTTTGACTGGATTTCCTGAAGGCAACTGAGAGCCGTCCGCAGGGTGGCTCGTGACGCCTGCCAAAGAAAAACAGAACATTTTAAAGAGGTGACAAACAGTGAACAAACTACAGAAATCTGGTGGCAGGTCAATACAACGTACACCTGCTTCTTAACGCAGCTAAACAGCCAATCACATGGCAGCATTTCAATGCATTTAGTCAGGGTTGCATTTCTGGCAGCAGTCACAACCATCTCCAGGGTTTCCAGAGAAGGTCAGAAAAAGAGAAAATCTTTGGCGATGTTCTGGTCCAGTTGCCTGGAGAGTGGACAGACTGGTTGGAGATGATAGAAAGGCAACAGGAAGTTGCCTTTCTATCTAAGTCTATCTAAGTCTGCAGAATACCAAGGTATTCTGCAGACCATCTCTTAACACACAAGACGTTTGTAGATGGGTTACAGCAGCAGAAGACCACACCCTGTACCACTCTGTCAGCTAAGAATAGGAAACTGAAACAAATAAGATTTGTGATGTTCATACTGTCATAAAAAGATCAGAATGCGTCACAAATCCTCCAAAAAAAGCTTTGAGTCGTGTTTGCCCAGTCTGGATGGAGCCTTAGCACCAACATGGTCTGGTTTAAACACCTCAGAGTCCTGCTGCTGACCATGTCCATCCCTTTCTGAGCACAGTGTAGCATCTTCTGATGGAAACTTCCGGCAGGATGATGCACCATGACACAAAGCTCACATCATCTCCACCATGACGATGAGTTCACTGTCCTCCAACAGCCTCCACAGTCACCAGATCTACATCCAGCAGAGCAGCTTTGGGACGTGGTGGAACGGGAGATTCTCATCATGATGTGCAGCAACTGTGTGATGCTTCATGTCAATGCTGAATCTATGCCACCAAGGATTAAGGCAGCTCTAAAGGGAACAGATTATTGACCGTATGTATAAAAAGATGGGCGGAGCCTCCGTGACGTCACCCATAGGTTTCTGAAGAGCTGAATTGAAGCTCGGTGGGCGGTTCCTACCATCACCATCTTGGCAGGGGCATGCGTGTTGTCTCACTCGGAGAATACAAATATGGGCAAAGAGGGGGGCTGTGAGCGTCATGGTGGATGATTGACATCAAGCGAACTCCGAGCTTTCTGTAGCTGATAGCTAACCAAGCTAACGGAGGTAAGTGGGCTAAAGCTAAGTCAAGTTAACCGGCTAAAAACCGCGGTTGTTCTACGTTCTTCTTACTTGAAGCAGGAGATTGGGTACCTGTCAATCAAAAGGACACGCCCCTAATGATGCCAAACTTCGAGATTAAATTACTTTTAAATGGGCGAGTTACACCCCCCCCCACAGTTGTCATGAAGGTAAACCTGACCTATTAAACCTCAAATGGATTTGTGTACCAGGCTGTAAACATGTTTATTTCTGATGTGAAGTTGGTCTTTTAACATGGGAGTCTATGGGGATTCGCTCTGTTTTGGAGCCCCTTGTGGATGAAGGGGGAACTGCAGTTTTATGCACTAAAAGGCTTCACTTTTAATCCACGGAGGCTGCAGCTTGAACCTGACTCCAGCGAGATGGACGTGCGAGTGGTCTGTAAGTGCATGCATCCATTTTGATGCTTTTGATCTCACCAGACTTAAATCTGATGTCGGCAGAAATATTTCACTATATAGTGGAAAAATATGATAATCAACATATTGTAGTGTTATGCTAAAAATACATTGTTCTTCTTGTATTTTTTTCCAACTTACTCCCCAGACTAAAAACCAATACAAGACATGACAAAGTATGTAGGTGTTACTGTATTTAGGGATCCATCTTTGTGTGTTTATGCAATGATTTGTAGTAACGGAGTAACTAGGTTTTCCAAGTCAGCAGCAGACAGCTTGTCTAAGTCTGAGCCAGGTGTGTTGCAGCAGGGACACTTGGAAAACCCTGGTGTAGATGCACAATCATGAGTCTTTCATATTACAATCTCACCGTTCTGACTGCTGCTATCCTCCTTCTCAGAGTGGCTGCCGCTGCTGCTGGAGGTGGTGGGAGGAGGTGATGCTGCTCGACTGGATGTCGCACTCTCAGTCTCATCCAGTAATCTATCCATGTAGTCCCTGATGGAAAAACAACACCACAAACACTCTTTACACACCTGTATGTCAGCAAGTCGGTTATTTCATCTAACAGTGACAGCAGATGAGTTTAATATCACATGATGTATGTTTTATACCAACATGTTGTGTATCAATACTAGGGGTGGGAAAATCCAATAGAAAATTCACAATTTTAAAATAAATTTTTTTGGTTTAAAAAAAAAAAAAAAAAAAGAAATCCAAAATTTTTTTTCCCAAATAAATAAAAATAATGCAATATAAAATTTTGGTCATTTTTATTGTTTTTATTGATCTTTTTACTTGCCTTCTTGGCCATTGTAGCAGCAGCATGATGATCTGGCTACTAAGTTGTTTTTTTCCTCATTGAAATCAAGAAAAATGATGAGGAAAAAAAAGTTTTTTACATTTTTTTTTTTTTTGTTTTTAATCTACAAAAATGAGCAATATCGAAGAATTGTGAGAATCGCAATTTAAAATCAAATCGGCACCCAAAAAAAAATGGGAATCGAATCGGGATGTAGGCATATCGTCTCCGCCCAAATATATACTGCATGTTCTTGTAAAGTAAACCTCATTTATTGGCAGTTTATCTTATAGGAGAAACTTCCATTATGAAGCCCAGTAGTGGAAGCTCCATGAACTGGTGTGCAGCTTTGGCCTGAAATGGGAACAGGTACTCGAGCTCCATAGCAACAAGCCTAAAACGGGCCAACTTAGCTTCTGTTTTTACCACTTCTTCTCCAAGCATGCACTTTCGGACACTAGATATCACTTTACCGGCACGAGGTGAAGATCTGCCTTCCAAATCTCAGCCAAACCTTACAAACCAAGTTGAAAGAGCGTTAGATCTGCCTGATGACCCCGCCTCCCTGGTGGAAACTCTCTACTGAACTTCTTCAGGAGACACTTGAGCCTCATGTAACACCGGGGCCACAGTGGTCGTCTAGATTTATCTCGTTCATCAGGCTCAGGAACGGTGGAAAACTCTGGCAGTGATAACAGATTCCATCTACACACAAGCAAATTCCACCGCGTTTCATCCATGTTTTCCATATTGCAGAAATCATCAGACCTCGCTGATGTCTGGATGGCTGCTGCAGAGTCATCCCAGCTGTCAGGAATCAGGAACCCGCTGACACGACTAAGCTGCTTTTTTCCTGATAAAAAAAACAAACCTTTTTTAACCCCATTTCTCCTGGTCTTGACATCATATCCGACTCTTCTGTGTCGTTCTTTGCCATGGTGGGTTTCTAATGAGCAAATTCAAACAAACAACACAGTGTACAACGACAGAGCCAGTCGCAGGGTCACTGTTACCAAGGATACGCAAGTCCGACCACAACCCTGCTAGTTTTATGTTTCCCTGCTTCAACGCGCCTTTTTAAACCTGAATAAGGAACTTAATAACATGTTGCATCTATTTAATTTCAATCAGGTGTGAACGGTTCATCCAGGTGGAAGGAGATACTGCTGCCGTTGCCAAGCACATCTGACACATAACTGATGACTGACACAACATTACACAAACTATTTTAGATCGTTATGGGGATATAAAATGAGCGATATCCTGATATGAGATTTTGGTCATATCGCCCAGCCCTAGTTCATCCTAGAAAAGAGAGGAGAACTTGGGAAGTTTCATTGTTTAATCCAGGATCTGAAGCTGGACTACGGCCGGTTCTGGACGGACTTTCGGACGTCCGTCGGACAGTTGGAGGATCTGCTTTAGCAGCTAGCTGCCCGCTTTAAGAAGCAGAGAAGACGCTTGGCCATGACGATACAAAGTTTCAATGAAATAGCAGCAAACGTGACGCCTGCACAGCTCACAACCGCTGATCTTTCTATCAACACACCTTCTCTGATTGGTCCATCATATTTCTGTCGGGTGCAAATATTAAGAAAAATCAACCTCAGTTTGAAAAAACAAAACTCTCACAAACGCTGGGCAGAATTTTGTCACTGATGTGACCGTTCCCATTGACTGATCCATTCCCACTGATCCGATAAAAAATAAGCCATGCAAATTATTCAGACGAAATATGAAGGCCTTTAGAAACACCGAAAGATTCATAAATACAATTACCCTCCAAATACACACAAGTTATTGCTGAGTCATTGACTTCCTCATGGTTGCTGGGTGTAAATTCATCCCTCACCATGAAATTCATTGTAACCCAATAAAACTTTGTGTGTTCTCAAGAGGGAAACAAGTTTTGCAGAAGTCTGAAAGAAAAATCTCCACTCATTTTCACATAGAGCCATTTTTCTTTCAAAGATTTGTATTTTTGGTTTCAAATAAGAAGACTTACGTGACACCAGGGTGGAGGTTGTATTTCCTTTTTCCGAGTCTGGTTTGCTGTGCAAAGAAATCATAACGCTCAGACTTCTTCCACATGTAATAAAAGGCCACACATTCCCCTACAGACCTAGTTCTCACCTGAAAGATTTAATTCAGCAGACATGAAATCAGCATTATTACCACTGGTCTGGAGAAGCAGTTTCAGCACAAAACCAGAAAATCACACTGAAATGATGACAAATCTTAAAATGATCTACAGACATTTAAACAAACGAAACAAAACGTGGAAACGCAGTTTTTCCCGTTTGAACTCTTTGAAACAAACATCAACTGACAGCTGTGGATGTAGAAATGTATTTCCTTCATTAAATGCTTTATTATAATAATAAAAGACGGACACTTCTCTCACCTTGTTGGCCTGTATTAAATGAAAATCTTTCCCGTAAGCTTTCAGTCCTTGTTCAAAATTTCTACATTCCTCTTCAGTCCACACAGAAATCTCCTCTGTTGAAGAGACGGGATGCGTTAATATTGCAAAATAAGCAATTCTACTGAGACATTCAACAACCGCTGTGGGCCATGTTTCACTCGGAGTGTGTGTGGAGTGGACTTGTCACTGTGCTACCACATCATCAAACAGAGAATACAGTCAATGTATCGTGTGTACTCTGACGTGTGAGCTAGAAAATGGCGACATTACAAACAGATTTGAGTGCAAACATTCCCAGCAGCGTTTTAAGCATCAACATGTGATTTTCTCACAGCAGACAGGCGGCACACTGCCCACCCATCCAGGAAACTCCTACACACATACGTGTTGTTGTTTCAGGAGCGCGGGAAGAAGCATGACGTGCTTGTTTCCAAACATTAACATGAACATTGTTTCCTCATAAATGACTCCAGTGAGGAGGAGGAGGAGGAGGAGGAGGAGGTTGTGATTGTTTAGAGCAGCGTCCTGCAGGTTTCCCAACTGCAACACCGCATTCAAGATAAAAATCATCTCCAACAGCTTGATGTTGAAATCTGCACATATCTGTAAATGACTCAGAACCAGGCGTGTTGCTGCAGGGTCACATCTATACCTGCAGGACACCGGCTGTTGGCTGCAGTCGGAGATCGCTGCCTTTTGGACCGAAGCAGGAGGAACTTCTCCAGCTTCACAGGAAAACAAGTGTTTCCACTAAGGGCTGCTCCATTATGGTAAAAATTATAATCACCATTATTTTTGACTGAAACTGAGATATTGATTATTCAATACGATTATCCATTATCTTTAACGACATGAATTTATTTAACATTAAACTGTGGCTTTTAAACAATGTCTTCAGGATTCCACAAATTTTAGAAAACAAACAAATAACATGAAGCTTTGTCTTAAATCATCAACGTACCAAAAATACAGTGAGAACGCGTGGGCGCCGTAACACGTATACAGACACGTTACCAGCAGCCAGATCATCCCTGGCCTGAAGATCTATAATATCACACAGTTTAATCTTTTTAAAGGTAACTCGTGCCTGAACTTTCATCTAACCTGCACTGCATCAGCAAGCTTACTTCGGACATTCAACAGAAATTGTGGGAAACAACTATTTCCACATCATTTCCAGTTTTGATTGAAAGTACTTGCCTGATAAACTGATCAATGTATTTCTGAATCAACATAAAAAGCACCAGCAGCTGATCAGTATCAGTAACATGATGAGTTTGAAAATAATTTAATGAAATCAGCTCTAATTCAGAGCTTTCAAAGACAGATTTAGACCATGAGGCTGATTCTAATTTACAATATTACATTATTACTTTATTGTAACTATTTAATTGACAAGGTACTGAGGTAATATGGATAAAATCATCCATGTAGGCGAGCCCTTTTTATGAACAAACAAGTACTTTCTAAAATCCAAACTACTCCTTCAATCTGGATGCAAACTTAACTCCAGTAAAACTAACATTTTCACCTTTACAAAAATTTCCACCTGTCATTTGTCAGCCTTCACCTTCACCCAACACACCAAACTTGTCACAAAAACCCCTTTCAGCCATCTAAAACCAGAACCCACCTCTGCTCCTCTTTCTCCACACCTTAAACTCTCATTCACGCCTTCATCAAACCCTCCTTTAATCTGCTATAGTGGCATCTTCTTGGCACCACCCTCAACTTCCTCCATACTCTTCAGTACATCCAGATTTCTGCTGCCTGCCATCCCACCTGCAGCCCTTCCTGAGACCACATCGGGTCTGTCCTGCAGAACCATGACCGCCTCCCGTTCCCACAATGCATCATGTGTAAAACCCTCTTACTCCTCTACAAAGCACTCAAAACCCCCCCTCCCAAACAGACATGCTCCTCCCTACAGCCCATCCTGTACCCTCTGCTGATGTCAACCTCTTGATGTCCAAACCTGGAGGGTACAGGATCTTCTCTGTTTCCAGCCCGATACATCTGAGACGCCACGGATCCATTCGGCTTCAAATCCCAACTCAAAACTCGCCTGTTTCGCTCTGCTCACGTTACAAAATCTACTTTTTATTTCAGCTTTGTGTTGTTATTAACTCATCTCATTATAGTCTAAATTTGCTTCTAAGTGTAAAGTTAGCAGGGGCGGGAAAATCATATTAAGAAAAAAAATCGGATATCGGAGTTTTTTTGCTTCACAATTTTAAAATAAATTTTTTGGTTAAATTAAATAAAAAAATTTTCTCTCTAAAAAATCCATTATATTTTTTTTGTCATTTTGATTGTTTTTATTGATTTTTTTTTTACTTGTCGTCTTCGGCATTTTAGCAGCAGAATGATGGTCTGGTTACTGTGTTGTTTTTATTAATTGAAATTTTTAAAAAAATGATGAGCAAAAGTAAGTTTTGTACATTTTTTTTGTTTTAATCTACAAAAATCAGCACTGAATTGGCACCCAAAACAATCAGCATTGAATCGGAACAAAAGCATATCGTCACAGCCCTAATATGTAACATTAAAAATGAGACGTGTGTCAATTACGAACCAGGTTACTTGAATAAATACCCTGCAACCTCTTTTTGTACCTCATTACATCATTGTAGGAGCAGCAAAACCTTAAAACCACAATTATTATGTATTAAACAAAAGCTTAACGAACATCTGAATTATAGAAACATACATATTAATATTTTTTGACTTGTTTGTTTGGTTGTACTGAAGACAACTTAAATGAATTACGCTGGAAAGTCAGCATGAAGGAACGATCCATCATCGTACACTAGAGCAAAAATGTGGGGAAAAAAAAGGTTTGTTTACCTCTGGCAGCTTTTACATTAAACCTCAGCCTTCTCAGAGCTTCCTCTGTGTCAAAGTCACATTTTACTAGTTCATACAACGCCTGCAGGGAGACACAAAGTCATTTTGATTATTCACATTAACAGAATTCATCATGCTGCGTGTGATTTTTATCAAGCTGCAGGAGCACTGACTTACCTGCTCATTGTCTTTGATATGGGATCCCTCTGGGATCGCATCCACTCCCTTTTCATCTCCCGTCCGCCTCGACGCCTCCGTCAAGAACTCCACAACTTTGCCCTCAGGAAGACATTCAGGGTTCCACAACAACTGGTCGTCATTTTCATAAACTACAGGACAGATAAAGGAAACGGAACAATAAGACAGAGAACTTTTATTCACTGGATCAGAGCTGGAGACGCGCTCTTGCCTTTCTCATTGTCTTTATATTTACACAGGCCCACAGGGGTCTCTGCCTGATACATGGAGCCCACCATAATCTCCTGTTGGGGGAAAGACAGCGTTAGTTCTGTGAAAGTCAACTTTTTATTTAAGGAGACCTTACAGACGGAACATGAACGGGTTCAGACAGCTGTGAATTTCTATTAAATCTGAGGAATTTGCCATAAATTGAGGTAAATTTGTGTTTGTCGCGTGAATGCACACACCTTTTTCCAGTCCTCTGACGGAACATAGTCCTCATCTTCATCTGACTCCTCCTCCACATCATTATTACCTAAAACAATGTGACCATTGGTAAAAGCATGGTTTAGAGAGTTAAACTAAAACAGTCATAAGAAGAGTAAATATTCAGAAAGCACATACTTTCAAAGTACTTGAGCTTTTGAGGGCGAATGAGCTCGGCTGTACCAAGTGACCTAACTGAGCGTGTGCGAACTTCAGACGTGGCCTGAGCTTCTCTCTCCTGTCCACATGACGTCTTAAAGTCTTCGCCCTGGAAACACACATGCAGAGGATACATGAAAAAAAAGGGGCCTGTGGGGGGCTTTGAGTTACAGTGGATCATGTAACGACTGAGACAACACCATGAATGTCTATTTTCCAGTTATAAGCATTAGTTTATGTTATGAAGTCAACGAAAACATTTACAGCAAGTCATTTATTCCTACTTCCATCAGACATTTAGATCATTCCCTTCATGTCTTATTTATATACTGCACTTGCTACTTTTACCCAGTTTTAACTAAAGATTGTCTAAAGTGAATGTTTTGTGCTGCTTTCATTCAAATCACACCAAAGCCAAGTTTTCAATGACAATTAACTTCATCTGATTCAATATATTTATATGGATTTTTTTTAAATTACTAAGAGCCTTTAATGTTTAAGACACTCAAAGTGAGAAAATGTGTTGCATCAGCCTTGTACAACCTCCCCCCACCACCACCACCACCGCACACACACACACACACACACACACACACACACACACACACACACACACACACACACACACACACACACACACACACACACACACTTTGCCAGAGTTTTGCATCAAAGCGGAGATAAGCTGTTTGTGCAGAGTGTAACGTGAGATTGGGGAAACAAAACCAACGGAAAACGTCAATTAAACGCTTTTTTCCCCCATGAAACATTCCTGCAGAATGTCTGAAATGTGCAAAGAGTTTAAATAAATCATCATGATGGAAACTCTGTAAACGCTGAAAGATTCACAGTAGGTGTTTTTTTCTATTCTTCTTTTGTGCTTGTTGTTTGAACAATAAGTTGCACCTTCAGAGGCGCCCTGTTGAACGATGAAATACCCTCCAAATGTGTTTACTACAGTAGTGAGTACCAGAATCATTTTAATTAATAATTTTATACATATTTTCAAAGTTTTAGGAACATTTCAGGTGCTTTTTTAAAAAAGTTTCACAAAAAGCTGCAGTAAAATCTGACATTTTATGTGACCCGCAATCACAAAAATAAATAAGTAAATGTGAAACCCTGGAGGGACGAGTTCTGGAGCCATCTGCATTTGTTTTTAGGAAGAAGGAAAAATGCATTCAAAGTCACTTTTTGAACATTTTTCAGCTTCAGATTGAGGTGATTCATTAGGATGAGAATGACCAAGCGGACGTTGCATTTACTCTGCTTCATCCGTGTTTAAAAGATTTAAAGATCACAGCGATATCAATGTCCCTGCACTTGTTTTGTGTTTTTACTTACTAGATTTCAGTCAATACTCCGGGGCTCCATAGGTATCAATATAGCAGTGCAAAACACACATACCTCACTTCTTTTCAGTTCACCAGTACTTCTGCTGCTTTCATCATTATCAAGGTCATCTTCCTCATCTTCTTCCTCATCATCCTCTTCCTCAGGTTCCTCCTCTTCTTCCTCCTCTTCTTCCTCCTCCTCAGTTGGCGATCTACCCCCATATCCATAAAGACTCAGCAGTTCATGTATGGGCATCTCACCCTCCTACCAAGAAAAAAAATTATTACGGTTTTAAAAAGATAATAGTTTGTCAGTAAATGAGTCCGAAAAACAAACATCTTTTCAATTAAACATTATTAAAATAGTTATTTATTATTATTATTATTATTATTATTATTATTATTATGAACCGATGGATAAAGCTAGTTGTTCTTGACAAAATAGAAAATACACAAGATCATAATTCTCGTCCAAATATTGTTTTATAATTTTCCTTCTTTTCTATTCAAAATTTAAGACTAAACTCATAACTAAGCTAAACAGTCTGCTGAGACATTGAAAATACACAAACACGTGTATACATTTAATATGAACAAAATGCCCGACACAAACCCGTGCAAGATCTTCAATCTCATTGGCATTCGTCTCATCAGCTGCTTCCAACATCTCCTCTTCTTCAAGGGTACGTTCATCATCAAAGTCATGAACAAGCATGTCAGCTGATGGATCGAAGTCATGGTCATCGGAACCTGCCGAACCTCCTAAAGACGCAACGCAAATAAACAGAGCTTTAGATTAGAAATGGTAAAAAATATTCAGCTACAGTTGTGCTCATATTTATTCATACCCTTTCATTAAAGAAGGAAAAAAAACAGCTGCCTGTAAATAAGCTGAAATTGACTAAAGTGAAAATTGATTAAAAAAAATTTTTTTTTATGAAAATCATTACATTATTTTCTAATTCTGGTTCAATACAAATATTTGTTTTAAAAAAAAAAAGAAACAAATAAGATCACTTATTACATCTTACATCACTCATAAATTAATATTTAGTTGAAGAATCCTTTAATGTTTCCGCTCCAGTCAGGTGTTTTCTGTTCCTCTCAGTCAGACTTCTGCACCTGTTGACAGGTATTTTGTCCCACTGTTCAACAGAAAAGTCTCTAATTTGTCCAGGATAAATTTGTTCGTTTGTTTTTTTTTTTCTTTCTTCAATTCAATTAAATGAAATACAGTGTTTTATACTACTAAATTATATTTTTGGCAAATTTTTATTTATTGTTCCTTTTTTAAGTCTCCAGTTATTTGAGTGACTGTTGTAAATTCAGCCTTTTCTTTAATTAAAGGGGATGGACACATATGAGCACAACTGTATATTTCTGAATATTACTCAGTTGTCACTTTTATTGTTTACTATCATTTTTACTAGTATTATGGTAGCCAAAGAACGACTAGTATATTTTATTCTGTTTTGTTTCAATAGTCTGGCTTAAAAAAAAAAAAAACAGCCCAAATTAATTCTTTATGATTATTTAATTGTAATTTGACATTTAACTTTAACCAAAAATATAAATAAGACAATTAAGGCTAGTTCAAATAATGAACTACTCAACTTTGGTGTCCTTTACAATGACATTACAGTCCTTCTGAACGTCAATTTAATTAACATACTTCAAACTTGTACCATTAACAATACAAAAGGGGGGAATTATAGTGTTACCTGGGCTCGAATTCCCGAGGGAGGGCTGCAAAATAGAAAAAAAAACAAACAAAAAAGTTTAGGTACGAGTTCAGATGCTAATATGTTCTCATAAATGAGCTCAGAGCCTGTCCATCGTTACGCAGTCCCTTTGTGTTCAGATTGTACCGCAGGGGGACGCAGCAGGTCGGGGGGGAAAAGCGCGCACGTCGCGCTGCGTTATCCGAGCAGAAACAAAGAATAGTGTTATCACTGGCAGACAGAAACTACAGTCTACCTATCACATATTAACAGTGTCAATATTTAGATGCTCACAACCTAAAATGTAGCCACAGTTCGACCAAAGAGCCGAGCCTTTGTTGAGAATTGTTTCTAAACTCGCTAACTTAAATGACAAGTTCTAGGCTAGTTAATCCCCCCCCCTTTAATTATTTCGCTAAAGCGGTCAAGTTTTACTTCATATAACAACCTGCAAATTATAACCATACAAACAGAACAGTCAGTCTCCAGCCTAGGAAAGTTTTTTTTTACACTGCTGAGTAAAATAATTAATAAGCGAAGCTAAGAAGTCTTAGTATTATTGCTTTAGCCGAGGGAGCTAACGCTGCTAACGCTAGCTAAATCCGAAGTTTACTAAAACATGCTTGAGTCAATAAATAGTGACTGTCTAGCAATTCAAACATGTGACATTTAATTTTGTGTGTGGGAGTTATAACACACAAACGATGTGCAGATCCGGCTAAACCAAGTATGCGATAGTATAAATCAAAATTTTCCGAATATTTATTTCACTTTCTTACCTCCGCCATGTTTGAAGCCTGCAGGGTGACGTCAGGGGTTAGCATCAGTACCCGTATGTAAAGCCCCGCCCACCTGCGGTATAAGTACTGCCACCGCTGAAAGGCTCAAGGGTGAAATAATGTTATGTGATATTATACTAAAGCAAATATTAGAGTTTAAATGTACTAATGAATTTAATTATTTCTAATTTATTTTAATCACATCTCTTATTATTGATCCAATCACAGTTTACTGTCAATCAATCAATCAAAACTTTATTTGTAGAGCACTTTCACACACCTCAAAGTAACCAAAGTGCTGTACAGGTGAAATAAAATAAGTCATCATTAAAAGCACTAAAATAAAGACAACAAAATAGTTAAAAAGACTAAATAAGACAGAAAAGACCTAGTGCTCCTGCTCTCCGGAGTTAAAAGTCAACATAAAAAGATGAGTTTTTAAAAGAGATTTAAAACCACTTAAAATCCCAGCAGACCTCACCAAAAGAGGGAGACCGTTCCAGAGTTTGGGGGCTACTGCAGAAAAGGCTCTGTCTCCACGAGTCAAGTCCTCGGGACTACTAGAAGCATCTGGTCTTCTGATCTAAGAGCTCTAATGGGACAATGATGTTGCAGTAGCTCAGAAAGGTACAGAGGAGCCAGACCATTTTGGACTAGCACAGTGTTTTTCAACCACTGTGCCATTAGAGATCATTAGGTGTGCCCTGGGAAATATCCAATTTCACCTGATTAGTCTAAAAAGCAGCTCTGTGTTAATCTAGGGCACAGGTGAAAGCTAATAAAATTCCTTTTTCTTGTGTTTATCTTATTTCTATTCAAGGCCACTTTGACAAGATGGACTTTATATTAATATATAGGCTTTTTTGAAGAAAAAAAATTGGTTTGTGGTGTTCCTTGTGAGTCTTCAGTGAAAAAATTTCAGTCGGATATGATTTTAAGCTCTTTGAAGAAAGCTTTATTATAGCACATGTAGCTTTCTCATGCTACAGTACATGGATTAAGATACTAACATTTTTTAAAATATCAATGTCTTGAACTGCAAACATGAGCATAAACAATATAGTAATATATACTAATATTCATTACAGCACAAAAGGGTAAAAGAAAAATATCTATTTTTACAGATAATGGAAGGTTAGTATTCAGTCCATTTGGCATTTGTTTAATAATTTATAAAGTGGACAAGAAGATTAATCCAGTTGCTAATTGAAACAAATAAAAATGACCATTGCTTGTCTCGTCAAAAAGCTTTGTTTTTCTTTATAGTTAGTAATATACAGCACATATAAAGAAGTTAACAGTGGAAAAAAATCAGATTTGTCCTTTATCCATGCATTTATTTCATTCAAAGTACACAGCATATATGTTTGCAACACAAAACAAAGACCTGTTCTTGAAGGAGTACGATGCAAAGGTGTCATTAGATGTGTCCCACAGACAGCGACTGCTGATTTGCATGCTCTGCCCATTGAGCTGACCAATGTGGATTATGACAACAATTTTATATCTGGGGATCATGAGTTCCTTCACGCGGCTTCTTATTATCTTGGAGAAAGAGTGAATAAATATCAATACGAATAAAGCAAGGATTCAAACAGATTAAAATTGCATTAGTTTATATTTACCGCACACAGGGTAAGAGTCATTTCTCGAGATCGTTGTACTTCATATTTCTCTTCTTGGAGGTGGTTGGTAAGTACATCCTTCAATATGTCTGAGGCAGCAGTGACAGGAAAGCGTTTATTAGGCCCTGGGATTCAAAGATAAGTAAATGATTCCACAATTAATAAAAGTGGCCTTTACTTATGAAACTTTCAAATTTGGAGTAAACATATACAGTTGTGCTCATATGTATTCATCCCCTTTCATTCAAGAAAAGGCTGAATTTACAACAGTCACTCAAATAACTGGAGACTTAAAAAAGGAACAATAGCTAAAAATTTGCAAAAAATATAATTTAGTAATATAAGACACTGTTTTTTCATTGAATTGAGTTGGAGAAAGAAAAAAAAAAAAACAATCAAACAAATGTGTCCTGGACAAATTAGAGCACTTTTCTGTTAAACAGCGGGACAAAATGCCTGTCAACAGATGCAGAAGTCTGACTGGGAGGAAAAGAAAACACCTGACTGGAGCGGAAACATTAAAGGATTGTTCAACTATATATTAGTTTATGAGTGATGTAATATGTAATAAATTATCTTATTTGTTTGCTTTAAAAAAAAAAAAAAAACTTGTATTGAACAAGAATTAGAAAATAAAGTAATGATTTTTATCTGCGATGGACTGGCGAGCTGTCCAGGGTGTACCCTGCCTGTCGCCCAAAGCCGGCTGGGATAGGCTCCAGCTTCCCCGCGACCCTGAATTGGAATAAGCGGTTCGGAAAATGAATGAATGAATGATTTTTATAAAATATTATTTATGATAATATTATAATAATATCTTATTTTTTTAATAAAATAATATTTTATAAAATATTATTATTACTTTAGTCAATTTCAGCTTATTTACAGGCAGCTGTTTTTTTTCCTTCATTAATGAAAGGGGATGAATAAATATGAGCACAACTGTACATATATATATATATATATATATATATATATATATATATATATATATATATATATATATATGTACATACATACATATATATATATATATATATATATATATATATATATATATATATATATATATATATATATATATATATATATATATATATATATACATATATTTATATATATATACATATATTTATATCAGTCAACATCTAGACTTGAGAGGAATTTATTTATACATTTATGAAAGAACTTATTGACACATTCATTATAAACTGGGCTTATGTGGATCATATAATTGATTTGTTTCATATGTTTTAATGTAAATGGGACTTGATCTGTAAAAGTGTTTTAAGATGACTGTGAAAACGTGTGAATCTGTGCAGGAGGAGTTTTTTTTGCACCCAGCTGGTAGGTATTCTCCAAAGTTGTAATTCTCTGAATGGTGTCCTCATGTTGTCCCAGGTCATCCATGTATGACACAGTACTCACAGAACTGAAGGGGGAAAACATAGTAAGACAAATAAAACGCTAGAGGGGAACAACCACAATGCTTTCGACTGATCTCTAAATAAATAACACCTTAAAAATGTCTGCAAAACAGCATGTTGAATAATCAGAAACCATCACAGATTAAACGTCAGTGCTGATAGTTGTGCTGTTTACTCACTCCTTTGTCCTCACAGTTTCTTTTCCTCTGGTTCCATCAGCAGGCAGCTTGCCTGTCTTCTTCTCTTTTTTGGGGAGTTTGTCTTTTATTTGATCAGACATCCCAGCATCTGTTCCCCCCCCCCCCCAGTTTACGGTGAACAACAATGCTGGTTTTGTTTTCTTTGAGGACAACTGAGGCGTTCACGTACCAACGTTGCTAACTTAATTTACACACGTTAGCTTGTAAATGCACAATTCTTTCAACGTTAATCAACAGTAAGCATCCCTGTCGAACATAAATTGGGTTTTGTTTTAATATATTTGTGCTTATATCGGTTTCAGTACCTCCTGAACTGCGTTTAACACACGAATCCAGCAGTTTGGCGTTGCTATGGCAACGGTTACTATGGTTATGCTTTTTGATAAGTACTTCCTGCCGACATGAGGTGCGTTCACTGACCTAAGATAAAATAAATCACTTTTACCGACAAATAATTGTGGTTTTAAGACCATCCGGTAGTTTGCCGATGTACGCTCAAATGCTTTCATTTTCACGAAGAACAGTGACGGAAATGTCACTCCCAAAAAGTGCTTACAAAGAAATTTCAACATTCTTTACAACCAGCTGATGTTCAAATGTCTTATTGGCCATTTTTTTGTTCATTTTCATGAATTAAGCTACTTATCTGCTGATGAAGACTGTGTGATGTGTGTAGATGTGATTATAAGTCATTCATTTTTTATATGTTCTAACCCTGGACACAGCAATCCGGGAATCCTTTTGAGATTTGTTTAGCAATAATCACAAGTTTGATACCAATATAATATCATATTGACTTCATACATGATGACAGAACTTTGACTTTTTTTTTTCCAAAAGCAACCTAATAACAAAAAAGCTATTTCTTGAGATCAGGCGGATATCAAAATTGAAAAGTATGTTTGTTTTAAACATAAAGTGACTACCACATCCTAGATATTGATCTTTAAAATATTCACTGCAAATTGAGAATAAATTTATATTTGTAGACATTAAAGCAGAATATTGTGTTAACTTTGCTCCTATTAAGTGTCTCAAAACATATATTTTTTTTTATAGCTTTTTCATAATAACTAAAGTAGTATGGTCTGACTTTATCATAGTTACATACCACACCTTTACATATCAACATTTTCTTTGGTCTCTAGGGAATCTGTAAACACCTTGTTGAATCTGAAGATTTAAATGTGGAGTATGTAAGATTTTCAATATTTTCAAAATAAATTAACTAATAAAATAACTACAATCATAATTAGAAAGTTTTTTGAACATGTAGGTTCCAGTCTGTCCATATTTGATGTATTATTAAATTACAAGTTAAATTAATGACAAAAAGTACTTTTTTTTTTTTACTGGTAGGCAAACATTTAAGAATGGTCTTTGTCATTAATTAAACTTGTAATTTAATAACACATCAAATATGGACAGACTTGAACCTACATGTTTAAAAAAAACTATCTAATTATGATTGTAGTTATTTTATTCGTTAGTTTATTTTGAAAATATTGAAACTCTTACATACTCTACCTTTAAGAAAAAAAAAAAAGTAGGAAAAGGTGAAAAAAGTGTCCAGAAAGTGTGCCTCAGAACAAATGAGTGAAATATACATTGTATTTTCTCCTCTTTATTACAAGTAAAACAAGAATTACATTATATAGATTTTTTTTCCCATATATTTACTTTCAAAATCTTTGGATGAGATATTTACAGGAAATGTTTGCATATTCTGATTCTAATGCAGTGAAAGTTACAACCAAAAAGTTGTTAAAAAAAAAAACGAACTTACAGAACACACCAGATATCAGTATCTTAGTGTACGTCCAAAAATAAGGCAAATAAATATACTGAAGCTTGCTAATAGAAAAAAAAGTGAATTTCTCTTCCTCAGCCGAAAGAGTCTTCTGTCTTTTTTAAAGTACTAAATTAAAAGGTTATTCCTGCACCCAAACTGTGAGCCAACACATTAAAACTTTCCATAAAACATGATGTTCAAACACATATGAACGTATTAAATGTGGCGTGGAGTGATGCGTCATTTCACAGATTAAACTCAGGTCGTGTTTTGTGTGCACGTCAAACACAGAGGGATGTAAAACACCTATAATCTTGCATGGAACAAGTATATTAATGACATGCCAAATTCAATGACAGTACACGTCTGAAGGTGCACTAACAGCAGAACAGGGAGCAGAGGCTGAAAGTGGAGCTACAAGGTCTCCTCTCCAATCATAGCACACTAACAACAACAAACGCATCATGACCTTAATAAAAATGGATAAATTGGTATTGCGCTGTTGAGAGAGGTGATGGATAAAATGAAGCTTCCATGCGGCACCATTTGGATTAATCAACAGGAACACTTTTTTTTTGTACACGAAAACCTGCATGTAAAACACCAGATGAGCAGAGCATTGTGTGCCGTTACAAAGAACCAAATGCAGATCATGAGTGCTGACATCAACAAACCGAGACACAATCACAGACACATCCATATGCCCAGAGAAATATTTAAAACATTGCTTTCTATGTACACTTTTTACATTTAAGATTTTAAATATTGCTATTAGAAAATGAAAAATATTGTGTAACAGGGTGGAAAAGGATGAAAATAAATCTAGGATTCGAATAGTACCGTCTGCATCACAGAGAGTTTTTCTTTACTCTGCATTGTCCCCATTTATCCTACTCAATACATCTTATCAAGAACATGGCCAAACAAGCTTGGCCAGATTTTTAAGCAGCATCAAAGGCAGAAATCATCAGCCGAGGTCCTTTCTGCATCTCTCGGCAAACTGAAAGGTCCTTTTCATCAACATATGGCACTCACATATCTGACTCTGTATGCGTCTCACATATTTAGGGTCTTTTAAATGAATAATTTCTGAATCAGATACCCAAACAGCTCCAATGAAAGTAGCAGCTCTTTTTCACCTAATTCACCTTCGTTTAATGCAACTATATGAACAAAACACCAGCAGAAGTGTCACTTTAGCACTTTAGCTTTAGACATTTTTCCTAAATCGAGAAACATTTCCAGAAAACCTGGAAAAATTATCTGTAAAACAACCAGAACTTCAGACTATAATTTGTATATTTGTTTTAAGCTTTGTTTATCAGACACAAGTTCAAGCAATTGATTCCTGGAGTCTTCAATGATCAGCTTCATTGTATTAATAAAGAATAAACAAGTTTATAATATGAGAAGCCTGAAAGACTGGAAAAGGCTGATATATGGGGGGGGGAAGAGAGAAAATTCAGCAGAAAATGAATTTCTAACTGGTGAGGGTGCCATGACTGGGTGTAAAAGGAGGATTCAAACAAGATTTTGTCTTTCAAGCAAGCTCTGCAATTCATCATATTTTTGTATTTTGCCAAACTCGTTCCCAGACTATTCAGTAAGTTAAAGAAAAATATTTATTGGTGCAAGATTGAAAAAAAACTTTGGTCTTTTAACATCGACAGTGCAAAATATTGCAAAAATATTCAGAAACTGCAAAAATCTCTGTGAGCAAAGGTCAAAGACAGATACCAATGGCAGATGCATTTGGCTTTTGAGCTCTCAGGTACACTGCATGTTGCCCTGATAAATATGGCCACAAAGCCTCAGTGCTACCTATGAAAACTAATGTTACTGGACAGTCTGCAGCTGCACAGTGTAAATTGAAACTGTATTACAGTAGGAAGAAGAGAACATAATATAATCTCATAATATAATCATACAGCCTCTGATCAGGTGAGTCAGACATCGGGTTTCATGTGTCCAAGAGGAGAAAAAAAATCCAGCCTTTTAGCAGAAAAAGGTGCAAAATCCAAAGTTTGTGATGATACAGGGGCGTAAAAACAGTATTTTGGAGACAGAGTTGATACCACTATGGAGATGCCTTTTCCTGGGAGGTAAGTGCTTTTTCCAGCAGAACTTATGACAGTGTGGTCTGTGAAGATGGTGGAAATTGGATTTGTGTCTGTTAAATAAAGGCTAAAAAGAAGTAAGACATTACATACTGGAACATTTCTAAGCTGTTATGGAAACAAGTTATATATGCAGATCTGAAGAGCAGTAATACACTGATTTACTAAGTCTGACCACTTTAACTGATTTACTGCTACTAATAGCAGTTTACTGCTGACATGATCGATTAACAGCTGAACACCGTTGTAGTGTTTAAGGCTGCGTGGGTTTGTATCTGCTGATCTGCTGAGCACAGAGAAAAACAATTTTTGCATATAAATTTATATGTGTAGAAAAACTATTTAGTTTCCTTCTCACATATTTTCATTTTTATTTTTTTTGTTTTTGATCGCTCCCATTATACTGTCCTATTTTTTTCAGTGCCTTTTATATGCTGGCCGATCATGATCGTGACTGATTTTTTGACATTTTCACATTAAACCCCAACATTTTACTCCGCATAAGCTCTTAATAGTTCTGGACTACAAGGACCCTCTGATTCAAAGTGCTGATCTTTTTAAATCCTTTTTTTAACTGCTGAGGTATAACATTTCAAAAGCTTTCTGAGCAAATCAGACACGCTTAAATAGTGGAAATTGTCATTTTAGGTGGCTGTATTAATCTAATATAGTCACATTACCAACAAATTATTAACATATAGCTGCAAATCAACCCAATACAGCGCTTTTTATCCTTTTCCCATCCTTTTCCAGTTCTTTTAGGATTGTTCTTTTATCATATGGTCTATTCACATTATTCCTGCATTTGCAGTGACAACCAGGTAGACAAAATAAACTTAAATAAGACTGGATCACTGTATGAAATCCACAATTAGTTTTTACAGCTTACAAGAACAAAGAATCAGTTTCTCAATATTTTACTCCACATAAGCTCTTAAGTGTTCCAAGTGCACAAAACTAATGATTTGTTTTCACTTGCATAAACTCAGCAGGAGTTAGTCTAGTGAATATGATGCTAAAACATTATCTTTTGTTCTTATTCTCAACCATTAAAATCAAGTGTGTCTCTAAAGACAAATTGTCAACATGGGACGAATTCAAAGTCTTCACAGTCAAAAGCCGCCGATTTCTTGGTTCGCGTCGCAACCAAGTCTGCTAATTATCCGCCAAATATTTCCCTGTGAGACAAAAAGGAAAGATGTCAGAGTTGTTGAACCCAAGCAGGTCTTCGCTTTGGATGTTCAAACTGACCTGCAGTGAATCTCTTTTTCACCAGCGATAACCGGTAGCCGGTCCCAACCAGGTGGATGTCGCACCCCGACAGGGTGCTCCCCTCGCTGGTGAACTGGACGGCCAGCTGGGAGGGTTTACAGGGACCCTCTACCATCTGGAACCGGCCCAGAAGAGCCCCTACTCCTGCACAACACAGACGTAGCCTACATGAGTTTGTGTGATAACATATTAATTTTGATAAATGATAAGGAACAATGGCGAAAACTTGCCTCCATTTTCAGACCTATGAGAGAGGCTTGAGATTTTCCACTGGATGGTTTGCTGCTCTGGATTCCTGAATGACAAAATAATCCCAGGTTACTGTCTGACCTATAGAAAGCTTAATTCTAGGGGTGTAATTCACAGGATCCCATCAATATCACACAGATTCAGAAGATAACTGATGTTTTCATGTTACAAGGCAGCCAGTGATGATATGAAACATGCTAATTTAAAAACAATACTGGTTCTTTTTCTTCTTTTTTTACACTGTAGACTGGTCTTATATCACAAACATGGGTTTGAATAGTATAAACAATGTTTTTTTTTAGGTTGTTTTGGGAGATGCCGAGTGGCAAAAATGGACAGAAATACAGAAAATTAAGCTGTAGCAAAAAGGAGCCATGTTGAGATAAAACTGTTGTGGCAGCGATTTACTGCGCTGCCCTATCCCAAAAAATGCTTTGGAGAAGCAGTCTCTTCTACCAGATGGTAGAAAGCGGTCTGAAAGTTGAGACCGGTATCTATAATCACACCTACATGCTCATTGTGTTACGCAGGAACTATGTTAGGAAGAGTTTCTGTTTTGTCATCATTCAGTTGTAAAACGTTTTCTGTCATCTGATGACAAGCATCATAAACACACCAAATGAGATCATTTACTGGACTGGAGGTCAGCAGAAACAGATATGCACAATTGTGAGTATTTCTTACAAATAGCAGATAAAACATCAAAATACAAGTTGATTTTCTTACTTTACGGTCATTATGGAAAGAAAAGCTCAGTGTTTCCTATTTTTGTCAGTTTCTAGTGGAGGAAGGAGGTTTTGCAGATGACCTGTGAGGTGATCTATCTATCTATCTATCTATCTATCTATCTATCTATCTATCTATCTATCTATCTATCTATCTATCTATCTATCTATCTATCTATCTATCTATCTATCTATCTATCTATTCATCCAATCCCATTCATCCATCCATTCATCCATCCATCCATCCATCCATCCATTCATCCATTCATCTATCCATCCATTCATCCATCCATCCATCCATCCAATCCCATCCATCCATCCATCCATCCATCCATCCATCCATCCATCCATTAATCCATCCAATCCCATCCATCCATTCATCCAATCCCATCCATCCATCCATCCATCCATCCATCCATCCATCCAATCCCATCCATCCATCCATCCATCCATCCATTCATCCATCCAATCCCATCCATCCATCCATTCATCCATCCAATCCCATCCATCCATCCATCCATCCATCCATCCAATCCCATCCATCCATCCAATCCCATCCATCCATCCATCCATTCATCCATCCATCCAATCCCATCCATCCATCCATCCATCCATCCAATCCCATCCACCCATCCATCCATCCATCCATCCATCCATCCATCCATCCAATCCCATCCATCCATTCATCCATCCATCCATCCATCCATCCATCCATCCATCCATCCATCCATTCATCCATCCAATCCCATCCATCCATTCATCCAATCCCATCCATCCATCCATCCAATCCCATCCACCCATCCATCCATCCATCCATCCAATCCCATCCATCCATCCATTCATCCATCCATCCATCCATCCCATCCATCCATCCATCCATCCATCCATCCATCCATCCATCCCATCCATCCATCTATTTATTATCTTTCCATATACATGACTTCAACTTCTAAACATAAGGAGTTTCTATCAGTTCTTACCAGGCAGCCGGCGGGATTATGGTCTGCAGTTTGGCTACACCTCCATCCACAGGAACCAAGAAGTGGATATTGTGAAGCGGGACTGGGGCAGCCATGGCCTCCATGTTGTATTTATAATCTATTCTTAGGTCTGTGTTGATGGCATCGCCTCTCCAGCTCACTGCCAGGTTCAGAGGAGTGGACTGAATCCCCTCAGCTGATACCTGGAGAGAAAAGACCAAGAACACAGTTTGATATAAAGGTGCAATAACAGAATAGATCATGGGTCCAAGTCCAGTCTTCGAGATCTACTACCCTGTAACTGCTCGATTCATCTCTTCTGCAACCCACCTGAATCTAATTAAAAGCTCATTACCAGGTCTCTGCAGCGCTTAATGATGTGCATGAGGGAATTTAGCATTTTTTCAGCAGGATTGCATATAAAAGTTGCAGGATGGTTGAGCTCAAGTGCAGGACTTAGGCAGCCTTGCAATGGTTGGTTTATCTAAGCTTAAACAAGTTATTTCATACCTGATATTTGATCATATCCACATTGTAGTAAGTCGCCTGAGGCTTCTGTTCAGCCACTTTCTTCAGATGGCTCATCAGGTTTGGCATGTTTACCCAGAACTCCTTGCTGTCTCCACCCTCTGTTATTGAATCACTAAAATCAACGTGACAAAGACACATTTCAGCTGAGTAAAGTCACCATAAAAACCCACCATGACCCCCAATGGAGTGATTCCTGGATGGCACATAAAGAAAAGGAACATGTGTTTGCAGATGTTCGCCTTACCAGCAGAGCAGCTGTGGGTTGGGGAGGACCTGCTCCAGTCGGTTATAGTTGCTGATGCTGAAGGTGAGGACAGGTTGTGTTGGGTGACTAGCAAAATGTCTGGTTATACCCGCAGGGAAGGAGAGCACCATCTCTCCTGTAATCTTCACCACACATCTGGAACATAACCAAACCATTAAATGTAGAAGTTTGTATTCACCCACTCTGGCTGTAAACATTAGCAACAATACTCTCACTGGCCACTGGATTATCTCCACCTGTCCACCTGCTTATTAACCTGCTCAGTACATTAGATTATGTAGACATATATGGTCAAGATGACTTGCTGAAGTTCAAACTGAGCATCAGATGTGTGCCTACTTGCTGGGGTCAGCGCCTTTAAAGTAGGCATTGATGGTTTCTGTGAAGGCAGCGGCGACTGGTAGGGTGTCCTGGGGCCCCATGGTGAGCGGACTGGGTCCTCTGGAGCATCCTTAAAAACACATTCAAAAAAGAGATGCCAATAAAACATCTACTGTGCATTAAAGGGATGTCCTTACACACAAAGCAAAAGGAAAAGGCCCAAAGAAAAGATGGATTTGAAACTGAGGCATCCATTATGAGTCTGGGCTCTAGGTGAGAATAACATGGGATGGGCTGCAAGTTTAAAGAAAAAAAAACACATATATGTGATTTTAGTCCATGCAGCAAAAGCACTACAGTAACACTTCGGCTCAACTCACCTTCAAAAGCTAAATAAAACCTGCCGTGGTCAAACCACACCAGAGGCTGCGGGGCCTCTGAGCAAGCAGAGACATGAGGAGAATCATGGAAAAGGACAAGACTGTGAGGTGAGGACAAGATGGCGAGCGACAGACAACATGTGGACTCAAACTGTGACAAAACAGTGGAGAAGAATACAGGAACATGCAGGTTTTCTACCTGTGGTGGGCATGTTCAGGTCCTTCCCTAAGGTTGGAGTGGATGCTGCGCTGTGTGAGGTAATGGAGGAGATGGAGGAAGAGCTCTCTGCACGGGCCAGGGGAGCGAAAGGCAGGGGGCTGCCCGAAACCGGCGGGCTGAACGGCCGATTCTGGAGAAAACAAGAACAGATATGCTAAGAGTGAAAAAACAAACAGGAAAAAACTTAAATGTGTTCCCAGTTTTACATCGTTTTAGGTAGAAGTCAGAACAAAACAGATGGAAAAGATGCAGAACTCTTCACGTCAGCCTACCAGGTCAGTGATTGGTTTCCCCGGGGGTAGTTTTGGTCGTGAAGATGGACGAGGAGGAGGGGGAGGAGGGACTGGGCTGCCTCGAGACTGAGGCGTGGCGGGACGAGCTGGAGACGAGGGGCCTGCAGGGCATGCGTCAAAATTAGTGGGACAATTTTTTACAAAGTGATTCTTGTTCTTTAAATTCTAATAAAATGTACTAAAACCTACATTTTATACTTCCACTGTCATAAAGTAATACTACTGCTTCTGACCCATTCTGACTTGGACATTCCTGGAGCTGTTGTTGCCCTGCAGCGTCCCGAGGAAAACCACACTTTACACCAATTTTTTCCATCAATTCATAGCAACATTTCACTTAATGGTGCTGCGTCACACACCAGCAGCCAGAATCAACAGGCTGGCTGTTTTTAACTTGTTCCTGTGGCTGATCCAGCAAAGAGATACCATAATCAGAGGAAGCAAGGAAATGACAGAGTCCATGTTGGAATGACTTTCACCGACAGGAGAGAGCTCAGAGAAGAGACAGGATGCATGACAGAGTTGAATTAGCCTTCATTAGGAGGCCTCAGTGAGAAAATCTGCCAAAGTTTGGTACAGGGGCTAAAAGGTTGTTACATGCTCCGTGAGGATTTTATTCTGGTTCTCGAGGACACAAGAATAAGAAAAAGTTTGGTTATATTCGGGCAGTTCGTACTCCATGAAATGTGCAATGAACATTTGACTTGGTTATTTCATTTTTAGGGGCTACACGGTGACATAGTGGTTAGCACTGTGGCCTCACAGCAAGAAGGTCACTGGTTTGTTCCTGGGCTGGGTCGAGGTTTGGACAGTGGCCTTTCTGTGTGGAGTTTGCATATTCTGCCCGTGTATGCGTGGGTTCTCTCTGGGCGCTCCAGCTTCCTCCCACCGTCCAAGGACATGCATGTTAAGGTTACTTGGTTACTCTAAATTGCCCCTAGGAGTGAATGGGAGTGGTTGTGTCTCTCTTTGTGGCCTTGCAATGGACTGGCAAGCTGTACCCTGGTGTACCCTGCCTTTCACCAAAAGTCTGCTGGGATAGACTCCAGTTTCCCTGCAACCCTTAATAGGACTAAATGGTTATGATAATAGATATTTCATATTTAACAAGAAACTTTGTCTATGGCAGGGCAGGTTTTGCATGTATCTTTATATGTTGTTTGTTGCGTACATTTTCATACTTTCTCACCATCTCGATCAGCTATTAATTAAAGCAAACCATTCAACCTCGTAAATACGGAAAGAACAACTTTCCACTTCAAGCATTTCTGCGGTAGCCACGCCCACCTCAAACATCCAATCAATCACACAATCCTTTGTCAGAGCCCCACAAAGAGAACGTTCTGCTTGTCTGTGTGTTTAGAACAAAGCCCCATGAACTCACAAACCAGGTCTGCAAGAACAAAATGACATCATTTTATTCTCTCGCAGCCTCAACGACAGGTAAGTAGAGGATTTTTGCTTCCCCTGGAGTATAACACAAACTGAACTGGCTGAGATTTGTGTTAATTTTTCTCACCGATAAATCACCAAGCATGTATATTTTTGTCCCATATGTTAAGCAGGGTTTTATCGTTTTGCACTCAGTACTTTTGTGAGCATCTGATTGGCTCAAATAACTGTCTGTAAAGTGCCCTGAGATGACATTGTTGTGAAGTGGCACTGTAAATAAAGCTGAATTAAACTGAACGTTTTTTTAAGGTATATTCATTCAGAAATTTCCTATAGAAATTTCTAAAAGGTTTGCTAACTTTAGGTTAAATTTTAACTGAGCCATCTCAACAGTAGATGTCAGCAAAACAGACATAAGTTTTATTCTGAAAAGCAATCCTTCTCTTGCACTGTAAAGTTTTGTGTGAGTTTTGTTTTTTTGTTACTGTGTCACTTTTTGCATTGTCTTTCTTCTTTTCTGCAAAGTAGAACAAACTAAAAGATGCTGCAGAGTATAAACACGGAAATTAAGATCACACTCCTCTGCATACACCCCAAGATGCCTTCATGAGTACAAAGAGAGCAGGGTACTCACTGCTGCCTGAGTGGGGCCCCGGGGAAGACATGATAGACCTGTAGGTGGTTGGAGGAAGAGGAGGTGGCGTCCCTCTGTAGCAGGGCGTCAGCTCTTTGGGAGAACCTGTGATGTCATCTCTCTGGTATGCCCCTTCTGGAGTCCTCTTACCTCCCACGCCCATCTGCACAAGAGGTGATGTGACTCCTGGCCGTGGAGACCGCCGCTCGGCTGGCAGAGGGGGAACTGGGCTGATGGGAGCAGGGGGGTAAGTGTACTCTGCAAACTGCAGCACCTCCTCATCAATTGCTTCCTCATCAAGGAACATTGGGGGTGAATCAGAGGGGAAGAAATCAGGGGGCAGGGGAGGCGCCGGCTCATCTGGAGGAGGCGGTCCAAGCACGATGGAAGGGGGTGAGTCAAGAGGTGTGAAGGGAGGAGGAGACCCGGGAGAAAACGGTGGAGGTGAAGGTGGGGGCTCGTTTGGTGGCGGACCGGGAGAGAGGCAAGGGGAAGAGGGTGTCGATGATGGCGTGTCTGGAGGCGGGGAGTCTGGTGGTGGTGGGGGGGCGGGTTCATCAGGCGGAGGAGGCCTGTCGTTCATGAAAGTGACCCATCTGGGTGACGCTGTGTCCTCACTCGTCTGCGGGCTGTCCATAGAGCCAAACACATCGTCCAAGTCGGGGGCCGGAGAGCTTCGGTAGGAAGCCGGAGAGAGAACGTTCAGGTAGATGGGGGCAGAACTTCGAGCTGCCCTCCCATTGGACAGGTCAACTGGAGGAAGATGAGTTGGACATCCAACATCAGAGCTGTCTTCAAATTGTACTTTATGGTTGAGTGACAGAGACATCTTTTAACAGAAAGGTACCTGCTGAGTCGGAGGGGTAACCATAACGACCGCGAGAAGGAATGTTTTTGGGAGGAAGTGGAGGAGGAGCTGCAACAGGAGGCAACAGTTTGGCAAAATGCAGATATTTACAAATATATATTACTAATAAAGACAATTTAAGGTTCAGTCATGTCGTCTCACCTCCTGTTGGGAAACTCCTGCTCAGCTGTGACTCTGACCGTGGTCTTGAGTCTCCCCACACATCACCAGGGACCACTGCCATTCAGAGAACAGAGTGAAAACAGAAACAGTGTAATGCCAGTACATCCAGAGTTTTCTTATATGTGAAGATGTGTGTTACCAGTAAAGGACAAACCATCGTATCGGGTATATCTGCTTTCTGACGGCAGCCCAAATAAGGCAGGAACTTTCTGCGGCAGGGAGTCACTGCAAAAGACATCCCATCATCAAAAACATGATAAAATAGCAGCTGTGGTCTCTGGTCCTCTTCGGATCTGGTACTGTCACGTGTCCTGGAGCATTTTAGTGCATTTTGGATGATTATTCATGTATTCCTGTTCACGAGAGGGCCCTCATTTATCCATTCTTACACACAGATCTGTGCATTTTTGGTGCATGACAAGATTTTCACATGTGTGAAGTTTACTGTTTTTGTACTTCTACTAAGGATTTATTTGTACTTTACTGAATTTATTTATAAAAATAAAAAAACAAAATTAAAAAAAAAATTATCTAAAAACATGTATATCAAAAAGTAAGACTGGAATAAAATAGAATGTAATTAAATATCAAATAAAAATAATAACAAAAAGATAAATGAAAGGACAAATAAAATAAAAACTAGAAAAAAGCACTCGGAGAGCGCAAACCTCCACCAAAACCTTGGTGCAGCTTATTGAAATTATGAAGTAAAGTTGTAATTTCATTATGGTATGATTGTTTTGGTGTGTAGAAAGCACAGCATAATCTTTTTATCACCACCATTCTACAGTGAATAAACCGCCTTATACATAAAGCATCTCTGGATATATCTCCTTCTAACAGAGGACACTGCAGCAGCCCATACTAGCAGCTAGCAGACGAGCAGTGATCTTTCCGATCTGATTATCAAATAAACTGTAAGAATGAAAAAATGAAGTTATATAAAATGCAGAGAGAGGAATGCTTTATTAAAGATTAAAAAGAGAAAGGAGGTGGGAAGTTGTATTGAGCAGACATTTTAGGTAAATGTCAATTGTGGAATTTGAACCCATAACTTCCAAAGTCCCATCCAGTTACCACTAGGCCACCTCCTATAACATGCATGTAGGAATGGGAAAATATAAAACTCTTCTATTGAGAAGCGGATTCATTCTATATAGGTGCACGTGGAGATATAGTGGAAAAATATTGAATATTTGACCATAATGCTGTGAATAACTAAAGATGGTTCAAAATTCTTTGCAGAAATAATTATTAAATATCATCTAATCATAGAATTATTCTGTTTGAATGTTGCATCGACCATTTGCCGCTAACTATTTAACTTTAGCTACTACAGAGACAGATCTGTTGATTAACTTAAAAGCACCATAGACTGAAGAGGACGCAGTTTTTTTCAATTTCTGGTCTTAGAGTGCCATCTAGTGATAATGTAAGGGAACATTTTTAATTACCGGTAGTTGGAAGATAGTATGCCAAAGTGTTGCAAAAAAGACAGCAAAGTCAGACCGTGATGTACTGGATACTGAAGATGATAAGTTCTTAGAGCATATTACATAAAAGAACTACAAATTGTTGCAAACTAAGAATTTCTTAATGAGTGGCAGCAGGAATGATTTAAAAACAGTTGTGGGACGGATCTACAATCAAGGTTTAAACACTCTCCTCTGGCCCACAGTCTTATTTAACCTCCAGGCCACTAACATTCAAATAAAAAATTTACCTTAGAATATGTGATTTTTGAAAAATTGTCACCTTGAATAAAACACTGTTTTGTTTTTGCACATTTTCTCCACATTGGTTTGGAACCATGTAGAATTTGTCTTATGCAGCACAGCTGAAGACAATAAAGTAAACAAAGACAATTGCAGTACTCTTTATGGCTTTTCTTTTTAGAATAATTTGCAAACGACACCAACTATGCTAATTTAGATAGTAATGAACAGACCCTGCTTGTTGAAGAACTCAGCTTGGAGCAATCATGTAACTTGACACAGTGTGAATGGAAGCAGCTTTAATAAAAAAAGTGAAGTTTCACCATGAATTTATGTAGAAGTTACTGGTTTCAAAGTAACACAAATCAGAGTTAAATGGAGAAATATTGCTATTGGCACATGGCTGTTGTGAGACCCTGCCACAGAGGTACAGACTGAAAGTAGTCAGTGTTTTATGGCTGCAATGGCTTCCGGACAATGGAAACTGGTGCAAACAGCAAGAGAATCTGCACGGCATGCTGGGAAGCTCCACCCACCAATGCCTAACAGGCTACTACTGAGCTGGCTTGATGTAACAGGGTTACCCCACTTTCTTTTTTAAATAAGTTGCAAAAGTCTTTGCTGATATTAACTATGCTGATGTTTACAACAGTAACAATTCTGCAATTAGTGCAATCATGCAACTTGACACAGTATGAATGAAAGCAGCTTCAATAAAACATGAAATATCACCATGAATTTATGGGTAACTTGTTGGTTACAACAAGCACACATGTAGGAACATCTCCATGTGTACATGGCTGTTATGAGAGACATCCACAAAGATATAGACAGAAGGTTATCAGTATTAATAGGACTGTCATGTACCAGACACTGGAAACTGGTGCAGACCTCTAAACCCTGATGAAGCACTTTGCAGCTCATTATGCAAAAACTGACCAATGGCTGAGCTGAATTTTTTTCAGTGTCCAATCTGCATTTGCTTTGAAGGCTTGTCAACCAATCACAAGTTATTTTTACAAAATACTAAATATCTCAAAAAAGTTTGCCATGACATAAGTCATAGCTTCATTCTCCTGAATGTACAGAAGAGATTACTGTTTGAATGGCTGAAGTGACACAAACAGTTAAAGAGGAGTTAAGTGCCGAAAGAGAAAAACAGGAAAACAATTGTGTGAATGCGATGAATTGCATTAACATCCACACAAACAGTGGAAAGATGTTACTGTGCCTTAATGTGGTCAAAACTACAAGTATAGCTTGTAACTGAGATATTTTCAAAATATATCATGATATCATTTTTTGGCAAAATCGCCCACTGGTTGACTGGATATGTCCTAAGTGTGTTTACTGCTGCCCACCCAGAGCACATGTTAGTCTCAGATGTGAACAGACCTTGGCATCTCAGA
Source organism: Telmatherina bonti (assembly GCF_933228915.1). NCBI lineage: Eukaryota > Metazoa > Chordata > Actinopteri > Atheriniformes > Telmatherinidae > Telmatherina > Telmatherina bonti. The sequence goes on from NC_136625.1 coordinate 35,084,225, forward strand.
GGCAGGTGTTGGTGTCGGGGTGGAGTGCCTGGGTCTGGCGATTTCCTCACCTATAAGACACAACGGTATTCAGCTGCTGCTCTGCAGGACCTGATTGGTGGTAAACCAGTGGTCGGCAACTGGCAGGCCAATACTATCTGGCAGATTCTGTTTAACACAGTGCTGTTTACAGTGTGTGGAACACACACAGTTTACAAATAACATGTTTTACAATTTCTATTAGAATATAATGATGCATAATATTATATAATAAATAAATAAATAAGTACAAAGAATAAACAGCTTATAGTTGTGAAAAGGTCATTTGGTCAGTTGGTCAGAAGCATTTCAGACCCAGGCCAGATCTAGTGGCCGAACACTGCAGAAACCTTTTAAAATGAGCTTGTTGAGACTTTTGTACAGGTTTAAAAAAGAATTAATACTTACAGGACAAATTTCTTTTTATCTGCCCCTGTAAAAAAGGAACATAAACAAAACAATTAACAATAAAACAGATCATATAATGAAAATACTTATTGTTATCTCGACTCTTAAATATGGTGAGTGCTTTCAATTTTTATGCATATAAACAGATTATTTTTTAACACTTTTATTTTAAATGAGAGATTCAATCTTTGTTTATTGTTAATGTTTTAAAGAATTTTCTTACATTTTCCTTTTGATTTTTTGTCAAGTTTTAGAAAATATTTTCTTTACGCTGAAAAGTGATATTCATGTAATTTGTTTACATTTCTTAATCCATTTAATTTTTTTTATTTTACAAGAATATTTTAATAACTTGATTTATTTTATTTGTTCACATTTTTAAGAAATTTAATATCTTCAGTCTAAATATCACTCAACAAAGTTGGATTCTTCTTGATTCTTTTGCATCTTTTGAGACACTCAATTCGGTAAAATTAAACTTTTTACATATAAAAGCAGCTTTTCATAAGAAAAACTAATTTAGAAAATATATGAAACCTTCACACTCTCTATTATAAAACCTCAGTTGAATAAGACACACATGATCACACACTTATCATCACACCCACACAGAGAACATATAAAACCCCCACTCCTCCCTCCACTGATCACTGGTCAAGCCCAAACTTTGGCTTTTCTCTCTTTAACTGAAATATCAATATAAAAAAACATAGCTGGTGATAAAGATCTGAGGATCAACATCTGTCTCCAACCACCACTGTCCTTAATGTTTTAATACACTTGGCATGATTGGCTCATTAACAGGCTTACAGAGATCTTGATGAAGAGGTCAGTTAATCTGAATCAGGCGTGTTGGAGCAGGAAAACATCTAAAGCATGCAGGGCTGTGCTGCTGTTTTAAGATTCTTTCCTACAGTATAAAATCAGGTCAGCCAGCAGATTGGAAAGCTGTTTTTCCAGCTAGCAGCCAGCAGATGGTGTGAGAAACTTACCGGACTGCGTCTCTGAGACCAGCAAAAAGGAAGAGAGAACAGACCTGGGTCAGAGAGTGAGTGACAAATCAGTCAAATGGACACCAACTAAACCGGCACACTCTCACGTCTCTTTACTTGAACCGCAAAGCTTGAATAATGCAACATGAGCCATAACACCTCGGAGACTGTGTGCACAATACGAGCATCACTTACGATCCACACACACTGGTCAGTTGGAGCGAAAGCTCAGCTGAAACCAGATAAGTTGGAGCTGCTTTTGTGTTATGTTTACTTTGCATTATGTAACATTCATGCTTTGCTGGACAGGTTAAGTAAAGTTAGGTTTTCTTCTACATCAAAAGGAAACTACATGCAGAAAAATGGGATGGGGGGGGGGGGGGGGGTCACCAAAAGGACACAAAGTGAGCACATGCAGTCTGTCGTGGTTGTGCTATGTTTAAAAGTGCGTGTCAGGCTTACCGGACTTCTCTTCTGCAAAAAGAGGGCAGAGAAGTGAAAAAGACATGAAGGCTAAATAAATAAAGTAGGAAACATTTCGTGTTTTGTGTCCGGTCAGACCTCAGATCACTCACCAGTGAAGGAGAGAGCGCTAGACCTCCCACTGAGGCTTTTAGCTCATCCATGGATGGAGGGACACACCTGGCACTGTCTGACAGCAGTGGCTTGATCTTAATTTTGAATTTTTTCCTGCTGTCCTCGTCATCCTCCGAATCGCTGGATGAGAAAAAGTGCTTTTCTTTTGCGGCTGGTGGACATTGGTTAAGGTGGGGGGAGTGGAATAAGCATGTTATGTTATGCAGAAGATGGAAACTGATTCAACATCTGCAGGACTTAAAAGCAGATGGACGCTGGAGCAAAAAGAGTGAAACAAATGCTCAGTGTCTCTGCCTGCTGCGCCCCAGTTTTACGGTCCAGCTCCTGGTCTGTGTCAGCTACATCATCCTTCATGAAGAAGTCTCTGTAGTCCCAGGTCCATGTAAATCTAATTCAAACTCGTATCCACTGACACCTGCGGGGGCGATAACTTAAAATATCACTGAGCTGAGTGTCAGTAGTTAATGAGATGGGTGGTTTAGTAACAACTAGGCAGCAATCAAAATCTACCATGGCTCTGTCTGAATGCCCTGCTGCTCATTTCGCCTGTTTTTTTCTTTGCTACTGCTGGGGCACACACATGCGGGGACTATTGATTTGGCCTGCTTAATGCTGAGAAGCACTCAACCAGTGAGTCACTCAGCCAAACAGGTCAATAGTTTTGCAGGCGATGAGTCCCAAGACTGCTGCTTTTCCCTTTAGCTGAAAGGATATCATCTTCATCACCAGGCCGGAGGCTGAAGCCTTCCTCGTCCACATCAGGGGAGGCCTGCAAAAAAGGAAAAAAAAGACGTGACAGTCTTCTCTATCACGCTGCACACGCTTAACAGTTCTTTAGTAATGCATTTTAACGTAGATAAGATTTCCCATATGTTCTGCCTGAGATGTCGCAGATGTCTCACACAACACGTCCCTATCTGTCTAGTGTCAGGGTTCTATCAGTCACATGACAGTAGCACAGGGGAGGAGTATTTCATGACAGCTCGTTCATACAAACATGCAAACAAAAGAGGACGAGAAAGGCAAGGAAAAGGTTGTGGATGCTTACATATCTGTCCCAGTCAATCTCACCGTAGAAACCATTTGGAGCCCCATTGGCCTTTTTCTAGCATCAAAAATGAAAAAGAAATCATCATTTCTATCATTATCAATCATCCGTTGCGTTTATGAAGCCAGCTGAGGTTGAAAGCATTCACAGCGGTAACAGATAAGATGCATGCTTAAAGAAAAACAAAAGATCTTCACAAGGCTGCACAAGCTGTAAACCTAAACCGCCACCGAAAATGTGAGTATGTTAGGATGTCACAGCCAGAGATTAACACAGTGAACTGCACACGTGTACATCGCTAATGACTGTATCTACTGTATTACTACTTACTAGAATGATAATGTTTCTGTTAGGAATGGGAAATACTTTAACACTGTCTATGTCACATGATCATGGTAGCCTATGTCACATGATCATGGTAGCCAATATCACATGATCATGGTAGTCTATATCACATGATCATGGTAGTCTATATCACATGATCATGGTAGCCTATGTCACATGATCATGGTAGCCAATATCACATGATCATGGTAGCCTATGTCACATGGTCAATGTCACATGATCATGGTAGCTTACGTCACATGATCATGGTAGCCAATATCACATGATCATGGTAGTCTATATCACATGATCATGGTAGTCTATATCACATGATCATGGTAGCCTATGTCACATGATCATGGTAGCCAATATCACATGATCATGGTAGCCTATGTCACGTGATCATGGTAGCCAATATCACATGATCATGGTAGCCTATGTCACATGGTCAATGTCACATGATCATGGTAGCTTACGTCACATGATCATGGTAGCCTATGTCACATGATCATGGTAGCCAATATCACATGATCATGGTAGTCTATATCACATGATCATGTTAGCCTATGTCACGTGATCATGGTAGCCAATATCACATGATCATGTTAGCCTATGTCACGTGTTCATGGTAGCCAATATCACATGATCATGGTAGCCTATGTCACATGGTCAATGTCACATGATCATGGTAGCTTACGTCACATGATCATGGTAGCTTACGTCACATGATCATGGTAGCCTATGTCACATGATCATGTTAGCCTATGTCACGTGATCATGGTAGCCAATATCACATGATCATGGTAGCCTATGTCACATGATCAATGTCACATGATCATGGTAGCCTACGTCACATGATCATGGTAGCCTATGTCACATGATCATTGTAGCCTATGTCGTGTGATCATGGTTGCCTATGTCATATGATCATGGTAGCCTATGTCACATGATCATGTTAGCCTATGTCGTGTGATCATGGTAGCCTATGTCACATGATCATGTTAGCCTATGTCGTGTGATCATGGTAGCCTACGTCACATGATCATGGTAACCTATGTCACATGATCAATGTCAGATGATCATGGTAGCCTACATCACTTGATCATGGTAACATATGTCACATGATCAATGTCAGATGATCCTGGTAGCTTACATCACATGATCATAGCAGGCTATCAGATGGCATGATGTGACAGGGATGATGATGCTGTTAGCAATAATGATGTGTTGTGATATTTTACTGGCTTAATGCAGGTTATTCAGGGTATTTTTCTTTCAGTCTAAGAAAATTTAATAATTTTTCATATTAATTTTTATTCTAATAATTCTGTTACTATCTATTAAAATCTTTTTTTTTATTATTAGATTTACTTATTGCAATATTTTACTGATATTAACACACAATCAATTCATTTTTAAGGGGTGAAAAATGTCACTATTGGGATAAATATTGCTATATACTATGTACTAAGTATGTACTAAGTACTATGAATAAATGGGATGGTACAATTGGTTTAAAGTGCTGGTATAGCCCATCCAGGTATACATGTATTCCACTTGAGGTTTCCAAATCGCTCCTACACGCTATAATATACTTATACTTTCATATCTTTTTGTTGTTATTGGGGTTTTATGTTTGTTTGTCTGTTTTTTTGTTTTTTTTTGGAGGGGTGGGGGTTATCCTCGCATGTCATGCTTAGATTGTTTGCTAACATACAAGCTGCTTCAACCCAAATTTCTCAGTTTTTGATCAATAAAGTGTGTTTGTCTACACCACCAGTCAAACTTTGGATGGCATACTCTCACTTTTAATGGACAGGTGTGGCCAAACCTTTGACTACCAAAACATCTGTCTAAGACTACATCCACATAGGAAAATAACCGAAAATGTCCGATAGAGTTTTCCTTAAGGATGTTATTGTTTTCAGGAAACGACAGACCTGGTGAATGTCGTACATATGCCAGGCCTGTAGGTGACGCTGTAACTCCAACACGCAAATACACATAGAGCAGAAAATAAGACATGGAACATGCACATGAGCTCAGGATATAAACTAGTTACCAGATTACAGTTGGTGAAAGAGAGGACTCTAGCTGTGGGGAGGCGGCAATAAGGAATGTTTGTGAATGTATGTTATGTAATAAATCATTTGTGGCATCATGGCCTTGTGGATACATTCATGCATATGTGTCAACATTCAAGGCTGCTGCACTATGATGAAGAACTTAGTTTCCCTTCAACAACACTGTGTCCAGTCGACGACTTTGCACTGATCTCTTGAGTTTGCTTCTTTTTTTTTTTAATAGAAACAATATTGTCAATAAAACAATACATTTTTTGCCTAAGATGAAATAAATTGTAGGTTTAAATGTGCAAAGATAAAACTAACTGTGGTAGTCACTCCACTTTTGAGCATAGTGACCAAAATAAAAGTGTTTTCTGTTTGATTTTGGTCCTTTTATAAATAAATAGTGCAACAAGCACATATAAAAACACAAAAGAAGAAAAAGGAACTTGTCTATCTGCAGAACTGGTCTGAGCGTTCAGCTCTCTGTACTGCACTGAGCTTCCCACGCATCACCACCAACAAAACATTTTGTCCACGAATTTACATTCATAAAATTTGTAGCTTTACGGTATACTGGACACTCAGATCTAAAACCTCCTGAACAGCCTCTTACCTAAGCTGTCATAGTCATCAGTCCAAAACATACATTTATTTTCTTAGTTCATCTTATTGAAGTTTTTGTGATAAACTGCACAAAAAACTTTAAAAAAATAAAAAAAAAAACCTCTGGCAGCAACATATCTAGTAAGAGAGATCATCTGGTCCCATTACACAAACCAACATACAAAGAAGCTGGCAGAAAAAATAGAAGTAAAAAAGGAGAATTTTGTTTGGATTTGGGGTTTTTTTTGTACTAATTTTGCCGTAAAAGCCTTATGCTTTTATTTATACTGACAGGTTTTGACTTGTTTTACTTTTTTCATCCTCTTTCCATTCAACCATTTATTTGCTTTTGTTAGAAGTAACCATTTGCCAAAAATCTGCTTCTCTAATTTTGCAGCACAAGTAAAAGTAAAAGCTTTCTGCTTTTACGACAATGTATTTCTTCTATGTCCTCCATCACCTGATCGTAGTAGGCTACGTCTATGAAGAATTCTTGGTAGTTTCTGCAGTGAAGGCACAATGCTGTAATCCTCATTGTTGTAGCTATTGGTGGTTTGTACATGCAGTTTAAGGCAGAGGTGAGACTATGACATCATCGGTTCAGGAAAGATGTATATGGAATTAAAATGGTGTCATTTGATAAACTATTCACTTTGAACCGCAGAGGTACGCAATGAAGCAGGATTAGAGTAGAATCACGTTTAGTTCATTGAGTCTGGCTCATTAGAAAGTTCTGCTCCAGCAACGTGACTTAAATGGGTCCCTACTGAGTTACCATGGCAACTATTGTTGGTGAAGAAGTCAGGATAACTGTCCAGCTTACTAAAGTCTTGTTGCAAAGAACATTTTAATTCCTTCTGAAATAAATACCTTAATAAAGCAAAAGTAAATCATTTTGCAGCATGTTTAAGAAAAAATAGTCTAACTGCATTTAAAAGCACCCCAAGCAGCTTGCCATGATGCAAGACTGTTATATTTTACTTTTCATTCTGCCACATTCGTCATTGTCCACTCAAACTACTTTTGTTCAGAAATAATAGCTAAGATGTTACTTTAAAATAAAAACATTACTGTTTTAATTTAATTTAATTTAATTTAATGAAAGGATGGTTATTTTGCTCGATGCTTACTGGGTCCATGGGATTTATTTACATTACTTACTTATCAGTAAAATGGAAAGAGAGGATAAGGTTAGTTATGTGAAACAACTGAATATAATGAAATAACTTTAAAGATCAAAGATCAATCATTACTGGTGTCTTTTGTAATTTTACATAAAACCGGCTCAAGCCTGGGTCTACCAAGCCCAAAGCCTTGCCTTTAACCACTGCTGTAAAACTCCCACAGATACAACAAAAGAGGATTAGATTTAACTGCAGAAACTTGCATATCCAAAGCATCTGGATTTTTCTGCCTCTGTGGTTCAGTTAATGTGAGAAGTTGTCTCTGGTTTTGGTGATATTATGATTGATTCTTCATACAGATCCATCAGCAGCATTTGATCTGCTGATGATCAACTTTTCTCACCAACATAAAGCTAAATTCTGTTTTTGTCATAATGGTACCAGTAATAATTTTCTATCTGGACACCTGGTTGCAAAACTTTGAAGTGTAAGGCTTGAAACAGATGGGGAACATTTTAAGTATTTTAAGTGATCTTCAAGGCTTCGGTTCACTGCTGTAACAAGGCACCTACATGCTCAAAATCATTTTAATAAATGTGGGCAATAATTCTTTCCAATGAACCAACAATCATCTGAAATTGTCTTGGGAATCCCAATGGAGGCTGGTATCCCCAGTATAGTAAAGGCTGGCCTACAATGATCTTTGATCACCAGCAAAGTAGCAGCAAGGTTCCCAAAGTTACCAGCCAGTATATTATATCTGTAAAAACCAAATCAGATTACATAAGTGCAATTGAATGCTTTTAATTCTACATGTTTTTCTTTTTTAACTCATGTTGAGGTTCAACGTTTAACCACATAAATAGTTTTGAGGAATATTTGTCAGAGGCAGCTATTCACAATATGTCACGGTACATGCAGGGATATAAAGACTCAGACATCGCCCTGTGCAAACCCCCAACTACAAAATAATCCAACTTTAATAAACTTAGTTCCTGCCACCACCTGAATCTATTTCCTTTGATTGGTGCTTGTGTTTGCATGTGAAATCAAGTCTGAATGAGTGCAAGTCTGCAAGCCAAATCTGTTGTCAACATCCTCCCCAACCTTCTTTCTTTTCTTATAACCAGCCTCATTCTTTACACCATCCAACCCTTTACTTTGTTTATGCTTCTCTCCTCATTTAGCTGCACTTTGTTCAGGCAGGCAGGAACACACACCACAAATGATACCAATCATGCTGAAGGAAACATGCAGTCATGAATGTGGGATAGGTCATGGTATGGTGTTCATGGGAAATGGAAGCATTGCCAGGACAAATGGCAAACTGCCAAACTGACCAATAGGTTTTTGTTTATACCACCAAAAAGGATTTAAACCCACATCTGACAGGTTGACAGGAGTTCATTTAGAGTTCAGATCACAGAACTGGCATTCTGTTAAACAGCATCAAGAAATAAAAATGACTTACACTTCTTTTCTTTCCACTTCCACTTCCTTCTTTGTCAGGTGAGCTCCTGTTTGAAATATAAAGGACACAGAAAGGTTAAGTAGAGCTATACAGGATTAGTTAGCCTAATTTTCCCAAAACTGGAACCATTAAGCAAAAGTATGGATATTAAATAGATTTTTGTGTGAGTGCGAACTCACGTCGCATCTGTGTCCTTGTCTTTCTTTCGTAAGCCCAGGGCTTTCCTGGTTCGGTTTTTCAGTCCTAGCACAGAGAATAAAGGAGACAAAGCCTTATTTACAGCTTTGGAGCTGAGTGTAAAGTCAACAGCCCGGTCTCTAAATGCACTTTACAGCAAATAACACAAAAGAGTTAGGATGTAATAACCTGTGGGTGAACATTTCCTAGAGGATGAAGGGAAAATACATTAACTCCAATATCCTTATTTAAATGAACGTATCGATTTGGTACAATCTCTCGGCCATCTGGAGAAAGCCTCCACATAAATTGAGGTTGGGCTGAAGTAATTCCCCAAAGTGTCCCATCCTGTACTACATAAAATGGAAAAGAGACAAAAGCTAAGTTTGATCAATCTGCCCACTTCATTAGAGAGATTCGAGACAATGCCGTTCGCCAAACTGAACGCAACCACCCTGCAACTGTTTGGAAGCTGAAATGTGGACGACAAAGAGAGCAAAAAACAACAAGAGGATGCAATTCAACGTGCAAAACACCTAAAGATTCCCTGCATTGGTGAATATTGGTGGATGAAATTTCAGGAAACAACTTTATCAGTCTGTTTATATTTTGGTGAGGGTCTTGGCTGCAGACTGGAGAAGGAGGCGGGGCTGGATATTGGACGGGGCTGGATGTCCAACCCCACCTCCTTAACATTTTGATTGGATCATGTTTCTTCTTCCCTCTAAATGGCCATTGCGAACCCTAACCCTAACCACGCCCATTTGACATCCAACTCCACCCAATATCCAGGCCCGCCCCATTCTCCAGGCTGCAGCCGAGGTAGGGTGGCCAGATGTCACACTTTGTGCGGGATTGTGTCGCATTTCTATTAGTTTTCACACGTCCCACAAAACGGGGCCTTGTCTCGCATTGTTAAGACCAGTCTTCACTTTTGTGAAGGAAAAAAACAAAACAAACAGACAAACAAAACAAAACTGACTTTTACTAATTGTGTGGCAAAAGATTTGACGGCTGACACATCACACCGCCTGCTGAGTTACACTCATGTCAATCAAACTAGGAGGCGGGACTTAATGCACATCTAGGATGAACCGGTGCAGCCACAAATGAAAATAAATAAATAAATAAATACACCGATTGATCATGGAGGACAGGGAGATGACCGCAGTAAAGAAGAAAAGAAAGTGTTATTACAACAAAGACTTGGAATGCATATATTCCGAGGTTAAACCTGTTCGAGGAGACTGTGAGAGGGGTTTGTCAAAGTAATTTTTCCATCTCACACGGCGGGGAATGTGACGTGAAACGGCACAAAAAATCCGAGTCACAAAAAACATGCTACTCAGATGGAGGCTTTATGATCACAGATTTGTTATGTTTGGATAGTAATTTCATTATCACAGAGCAGAATAGAAAGTTTATTTTTTAAAACTTTGTCACCGCAGAGTGGAACCTCACATTGTCCCACATTTTCAGTCTTTGTCCCACATTTGGTGAGAGAAGATCTGGTCACCCTAGCTGAGGGTTATTGATATTTTGTGCTGTTACTGATTAAACGTTTGTGAAACCATTCATTTAATATCTAAAACACAACTAAAAGACAAATTCAACACCCGACATTGGCTCCAGGATCTCTGAAACTGCCATATTACACACCTGCACAATGCCAAAGTCAATTTGAGAAGACAGATTTTTCATGAAAGAATAAACTTTCACAACCTATAAGGCACCTGTGTCAAACTCCAGTCCTCGAGGGCCGGTATCCCAAAGGTTTTTGTTGTCTCCATGCTCCAACACACCTGACCAAAACTTAAAAACAGGTTGACAAGAAGCTGCTGGATGCATTTGATTTGAATCAGCTGCGTTGGTAGAGGGAAACAACAAAAACCTACCAGCCCTCGAGGACTGGAGTTTGACACCCCTGAAGGTCTTGTTTTTAAAAAGTCTTCTAAACCAAAAGTTTTCCATAAAGCGCATGATGCATTCAAACTGTCCTGGAATTCTGAGCGCTCGAGAGTAGGCAAGGTCATTATCAGCTGGTTGCCGTTCCAGCTGCACCAGATCACAAAAATGTTATGATTCCATAATAGCCAATTTGTGAGCGTCTGTCAATGTCGTATAAAAGAGAAAAATCATAAACAGCAACTTGCTCCTGTTTACATCAGAAACTTAACAGACACAAAATATGTAATGAAGAATTTTAGTAAATCGAACAATGGGCTATAAGCAGTAGATGGCACTGCCTTCTTGAAATCCAGGAATGTTGGGGGAATCCTCTGTAACTTATCAATTCATATCTTTGAATTTCGAGATTGCTTCATCAAAATTTCTCAGAGCACAACTGGAAAGCACAATTAAAACTGCTGTAAACTTTATTTTTTAGCCTTTTCATAATTTAAACTTCAAAAAGGTTCAAAGGATTTCAACCTGTAATTTGGAGATCTAGATTTTTTTTTTCCAATTGAAATTGAAAGATAGTTAGAATAAATGGTAATCATGAAAATGTTAGATGAACAACACAACACACTGCTAGAGGTGCAAAATGTTCATATTTACCTATTCAATCAATAACTCAACAGTATCAATCTTAATTAAAAATCCTGATTACATACCGTATTGTCTTTTGTAAGATGTAAAACAACCTACTATTTTTTGCTTTTTTCTAATGAGTTTTCTTTCAAATTATGTGAACATTTTATTCACCAATATGCAAAATGTAGAACATTTTTGTGTGTGTGTCAAAGCTCAGGGTTAAGCTCAGCAATAGGATGAGATATTAATTGCCTTTTGTTTTTGTTTTTTCTATTGATGGAAGTAATTGTGTAACATCAGAACGAATAATTTCCTTTCAATGACTCCTGAACTAAATTAAATCATATCATGATATAATTTGTGATATTAGTACACATCGAAACAAAACTATTTAATCAAATTTGTAAATTTACATCTCTTGCTTCTTGCTAATGACGACAATGCTTAGTTAAAGCTTGAGATGTTTAAATGTAAAGATTTCAAAATACTGGCAGAAATTAAAGCTAAATGCTAATGATGATTATGCTATCAAAGTTTTAAACATTGTAATTTAGCAAACATGAGCTACTTGCTAACAATGACAATGCTGTGTTAATACTTCAGACATTTAAATGTAAAAAAAATTCAAATTCACTGGCAGAACTTAAAGCTAAATGCTAACTATGCTACCAAAGCTTTAACCATTAGCATGTACGTTTAGCAAACATGCTAACAGCAAGCAGGATAACATCTATAACAATATTTATGTCTGTGTTTGCATTTTATCTCCTAACATAGTGAAGATAGTACAGAATTAAATATTTGATAAAGAGTCAAGGAGGCCCTAAAGTTGTCAAGACCATGAATGACTGAACAAAAATATTCTTTTAATGAGTTTTTTTTTTTCAACAAAACTTAGTTCTTTTCTCATGAGCATGTCATGTTAAATGTCCTGGTGCTAGCTTAGATAAGGATTTAAAAAGAACAACCATTTGGCTTTAATAATTAACTAATAAATCATTACCACATATCTTTGTTACACCTGTTCATGACAGTTGTGTGTGGTGTTGTAAATAAATATTGTGGAAAAAAGGGGTGCTTTGCTTTAGAAATAATATGTGAAGAAAGTTGTGACTATATGAAGTAAAAAATACTTTTATTAATCGCAGCTTCATTATACAATTGACGGATTAGCATTGCAGAGTTTTAAAAGGGAAGTCTCATTTCCGTAAACAAGCACACATGTGATGGACAGTTGGTTTTGTGACCAGATTTTCTCGCCAGAAAACTGCTCAGGCAGTTTTATTTGTTCTCATATGTTCAAAACAGAAAGCTTGGCTTTTTTACGTTTAGAAAGTATAGAAGTAGAGAGGATTACAAATCTGATTATTTGAAAATTACATGATTTTGTACACACTGGTGCTAAATACACTTGAAAAGAAACATCATTTCACTGAAGGTAATTTCACAACACAGTGATGAAAAAACAAAGTGTGTTCAGTGAGAGGCTTCTTCAGGTCCGATGCAAGACTGAAAGATACAGAAGATCATTCCTGCCAGCAGCCATCAGCCTCTGGAACAAGACCTCCTCAAATTAATTATTATTATATACTACAGTATTGAATTTCCCTTTGGGGATTAAAAAAGTATTTTTCATTTCATTTCATTTAACTTGCTGGATTGCTCATCATATCATGGTGCTTTTACCGTTTTCCAACGCTATTTCATGAACCTTCTCGCCAGACTATGTCTGTGTCATGTAATCTGAATGAGATGGATTAAAATAAAAGACTCAGTCTTATCACTGATACATAACACGTGCTAAGAACAAGGAGTCTCATCATGTTGGCTGACTGAACTGTGATGAATATCAGTCTGTGCAGGACAGTTGTTTTTGTAACCCACTTACAAAGTTAGCCTGAGGAAAGCCTCATTAAACAGAGGTTTTATAGTAATTAATAATATTAGCTGTAAATACTGTTGAGTCAAAGTCTTTTTCATATTAATTTACTCCATTTCAGTTGCAAAAAATACATTTTACAGTGCTGCTAATCATTTTTCTGTGCTTATTGTATTATAACTTATTAATATGCAGACTTACAGACGTTTAATGAAATTTATTCTTGTCCATCTAAAACGATGAAATTATGGTCCACTTTGCAATTTGTTGCTTCAGACTTTGTGCTGCAGCTTGCATGTTGGTTAAAAGATCATTCTTTATCTGCCTTGCATGGCCTTCATGAGCGAGTACTCACTGAGAAGGTCGTTTTCCCAAACTTAGAGAACTAAAAGGTGCTGCTTTAAAAATGAAATTAAACTAGGAGTAGTTCCAGCAGCCCTGTTATTTCAGATAATGCAAGGTAGAGCTGAATCTGATCTTTGTGGGAGATTTTTTAAATACAGATAATGGTTTATTTAGAGAAAGAAAATTAGGATAATAACTCAAGATTTACAAGTACTTTTTGGCTGCATCTGCAACCAGATTGGTTGCCACAACACACAATACCTTGAACTTAAGCCACTCATTCTGGTTGCTCCTGGGGAGGTTCTTTCTTTTTGTATAACCTGTTTTAGTGCTTTTCATATTATAACTGTTTTTATTTGTTTCCTTTTAGTGGTCTCCTGTTGTACAGAGTCACCGCCGCCTGCCTTTTGATCAGGTATAATTTTAGACTAGATTGGATTTTAATGATTTTCTTGCATGTGGTTTTAGTATTTTATCCATTTTTTATTATGGTTGTTTGTGGGGTTTTTTTTTTTGTCTTTTTTTTGTCAGTCTGGGATTTAGGAGACAATAAACATTTTAATCTGTCAATCAGTCCTGTCTTGCTTGGCCTGCGGAAGTGCTCTGTCCAGGGGTGTCCTTATAGGGGAAGCTTAAGGGGGCCACAGCCCCTCTACTCCCCCCTCACATGTTACACAAGCATACAAATAAATGCTAAAGATATTTTAACTACATGCAAATTTGTATCATAAAGAGTGATGTACAGGACAACTTGAGAGCTCTTAAAACTCCACATGTGCTATAGATTTTAGTTTTGTTTTCACAAATAAGATGCACACTGTCCCTCATGGTTGGTCTTGATTACTACTGATACCATATTACTCTGATACTTTGAGGTCAAGACCGAAGGTAGTAATTTTAAAACATGCGCTTGAAAATATTCATACACTTTTCAGTCAGGCTAACATGTTTACATGTATTTTAAAAGTCTGGTTTTCATCCAACACAATAATCTGATTTTCTTAGTTAAATCATGTTTGCATGCTAACACACAAACAAGGAATGCAATGTACAAAGAGGAGAGGGTATCATGATCCTCATTGCATCATTATGAGTTTTTTTTTTTATAGGAAATTTAACATTTTCAGATAAAGCTCTTCTGTTCAAGTAGAGCTGATGCTTCCTTCTCACATTTCATTAAAGGTCTCTTTCCTCAGTAGCTCAAATCTGTGATTAAGAGATCTTGTAGTAAATGTCACAGGCCCATCTGTTACTGCTTCAGTATTAGTGTCCTGCTGTTTCTGTTCATTCCTTTACCAAACTCTTACATATCTGTGCTGGTTGTTCGCTGTTCATATAGTTTGTCAAAGTGATTGTACTGAAACATTGTGTTAGCAGCTAGCAAATACACCCATTCCCACTGATCTTTCATAACAGCGAGATATCAGTCATCCATTATGATCATGTTGACCGTATCAGATGATAAGCCTTCTTACCCACCCTCATGAATCTCAGTAACAGGAAATCAGAAAATGCAGTGTGCACTTTAAGCCAGAGAAGGACACCCAATCTCAAGAAGTTTTCTAGTTTCTGCAAGTTGATGTCCAAACAACGCTGGAATAATCTGTAGCCAAAAGCTGCCTTGAAAGAAGGAAATTGGTCTAAAAGCTAACACCATGCTCTGGAAAATGGTCAGCAATGATATTAAGCATGAGGTGGATGATGATACAGTGATGTACAGCAATGTTTCTCCGTCCCAGTCCTCCGGACCTGCTGCACTGCAAGGGTAAAAGACAGTTCTACCCGTCTCCTGCGTCAGTTAATGTAATTTAATCGGTTTTCAAGCGGTTTAACCATCCATCACTTGACCAAGAAAAAGGAGCAATACCACTGGAAATTGTGGGAGCAGTGTTGAGTTGTAGAGTTGACACACAACGAGTGAAAGAAACAAACCAGAGAAGAAGAGGAGAAGAAGAAGAAGAAGAAGAAGAAGAAGAAGAAGAAGAAGAGAAACCAGCCCTTACCTCTAAAAGATGCACCATGAGTTCTGCACCAAGACTAAAAAAACCACTGGTGTATGAAATACGACTGACTTTATGTACAGTATGACAGCTTTTCTCACCACCTAGTCAAAAAACACGATGCCACCTTGAATTAACTAAGCAAATAGCTACAGGTCTCCCATTGGAAAATTCCTGTTTGGGGGATTATCTTTCCACTAGCAACAAGTTATTTAACCTCAGCTGAGGCAATGAGTAGATTCTCATTTCTTAAACCACATGTGGAAAGCCACTTGAACTGGCTGTGGAAAACATGTTGAGGAAAACTTTTGCCATTTTCTCCGTCACACACCCACTATCGACGGCTAATTTGGCATCCATTTTGCATCCTACCTGAACTGTTAGCTCTTTCCAGCCAGCAGAAGAAAATGAATAGTAAAAAATAGTATTTCACTTTTTAGTGGATACTTCTTTCCCCATGACGGAAACAACACATTGAGATTTATTCATGTTCCAGCTGATTAAATAAAGCTGTTTCTGGACATCAAATGTGTGTGAAATATAAAGAAAAACGCTATATGACTCTTGTTTTGTTCCTTCTGTCTTTTTCTCTTCTTACGTTTCTTTGCTGAAACAACAACGTTGCTCAAGACAGTCAGTGTGTTTTCTAGTGTGAAGCGAAACTATGCTGCAACGTAATGTAATGTCTGGGATGTAAAAGTTGTACTGTGCAGCAGCTCCAGAAATTTAACATGATAGATGTCACTGTGTCATGCAACATGTCTGAAACGCACAGTTTTACGGTCAGAAAGTTACGTAAAGCGTCTTCAAAAAGGGTCACACACAAAATAACAGAGGTGTCCTAACAACCGCGCCTACTTGTAATTAAAAGCAAGGATATTCTTGGCCTTAAACTTAATTTATACTCCTATTATGTACATAGATGCATAATATTGGCCATAATTTTGTCCATTCATAGTTTATGCTGCCATAGTTGTTGAGCAATGCATCAACTAGACGTTTGTTTCAGACAATAGCAAACATGGGAAATACGGAGATTGTGATAATATACATAAAAAAGACACATAAAAAAAGGCAGCACAGTAGATAATGTCGGTCTGTGTAGCCTTTAATTACATCTCGTTTTCTCTTTTTTTCGTTCGTTTCACTGGTTGCCTAAATGTAATGTACCAATGCCCCCACCGTTTCCTGTGTTACTGTTTTGTTTGCTACATCTGGGTACACAGCTGCAAACTCCCTGAAAACGTGTAGACATTCGCATTTAAAGGATAAAAAGCACAGATAGAAGGCTCCATCTATATGCGTGTGTGTGTTTAGCATAGGACTGACTGAATGATATGACCTTTAATTATTATTATTGCAATAAGTTTTGGTTTCATCACAACACACCATCCATATCGTTGGTTATGTATACTGTAACCCCAGATTGTATGAATTCAATTCAATTCAATTCAACTTTATTTATATAGCGTCAAATCATGGCAATGCCATCTCAAGACGCTTTACAGACAGAGGGGAAAACATAATGAAGGCCAATTCATAATAGCCTATATAAGGAAACCAACAGATTGAGTTGAGTCCAACTCAATCTCCCATCCTGAGCAAGCACACTGGCAACAGTGGGAAGGAAAAAACTCCCTTTTAACAGGAAGGAAACCTCCGGCAGAACCCGGCTCAAGGACAGGCAGCCATCTGCCTCTGCTGTGTGGGGGGAAGAGGACAGAAAGACAACAGACAACAGGAACTGCTACTCCCGGCCAGGGAGACCTGCTGAGACAGGAGACATACATGTTAATGATGCAACACTGTTATGAGTATAGGTGCAGCCCTTTAAGGTGGGTTTATCAGTCGTGGGCCCTTTCTCGGCCTCAAGTATAAATCGGACTGACCCCTATAATCAGCTCCCAAATTTTCTTCAGTGAAGCATCAAGTCCTTCATCAAGACTAAAGATAACCTCCACCAGTGCCTGGTTTGCCAGACTTGCTACATCTTTCACAGCAAGTGCGAGGCTTGTCTCGGTCCTCACCACGCCGGGTTAGCTCTGACTCCTCCAGCTATCTGCTCCTTCTGCAAGATGGTCCCCTTGGAGGAGAAGCAGTGCCAATGATGAGGTCAAAGCCACTGAGTACCTGCTGGAGAAGTCCCTCGCCGGTTTACTGTGTCATGCTGGCCACCACAACCCCGTTTGGCCCCGCTTCCCAGCCATCAGTCCCGATCAGCCGCTGAGCCTGGAAAACTGAGGGCACCAGTCTCCACCTACATCCTGATTACCAAGGTGGAGGGGTTTTATGAGCATGATTTCCCTCCGGTCCCTCCCCTGGAGCTGAGTCTTTCAGCGGTTTTTGGTGTAATAGGTGCACGGCTTGCTGGACGGTGGCCCTGCCCACCCACGCCCAAAGATCAACTGCTTCTCGGACCTCTCCTACTCGTGTGCCAGCCGTGGCGAACAATAACGCACTGCTGGCTTACGGCATTACCAAGATGGTGGAAGAACTTGACAACCTTGCTGACAGCCAGCGCCATCCTGAACCTGTGTGCAGCCACATTCAAGTCGTGCCGTATGCACACAGGTGAGTTCCACCAACACAACCAATAAAGTACATATCAGAAAATATTTAGCGTCAGTCATGTAAAATCAGACAAAAACATCAGCATTTTTAAGTGCTGCTGGGGCAGAAACACTTGCTCTTTAACTGAGGAAGAGGGGATACAGGAAGAAGGCTTGTCCTACAACACTGAGCACGTCCATGTCAGATGAACCAGTTGAACAAAACAAATCTCGTCAACATTGTAGTAACTTCTGACGCATATTATAGTTTAAAAATCACATTCAGCTCCCATTTCTTAATGTTCCCAAACTAGCTAGTTGCGTACTCCATGTCTTCCCGTTTCTTTGTGCTCTCTAAACAACAATGCAGGGGAAGTTTTCTGGATGAACTGGGAGGTGTGACGTTTGCCTGCTGTGAGTGCAAGAAGCCCAAAAAAAAACACATATAGATGCTTAAAACACTGCTGCTGTAACTACTATTACTCTATCTTCGGATATGCAAAGTAGCTTGACGTATTGCCCACCCTTAGAGCAAAGACGAAGCTCAGGCTATAACTGGCAGCTGTAAATCCCAGTTCTTAGGATGTCCAGATAAGCTTTCAACCGAATATAAAATATGATGAAGACTTAATATTTCCATATTAATACAGAGTAGTTGTTTTATATAATAGAGGAAAAGGAGGCAGAACCTTTAGCTATCAGACTCCTCTTTTGTGCAACAAGGTCCTAGTTTGGGTTCAAGTGGCAGCTACATCTTGTCACCTGGTCCAGGTAAACCTGGACTTCTCCATTAGCTATGCTGCTATTAGCCTCAGCTGCTAAACTGCCCCTTTCTGAGTCAGGTTCTGCAGGAGGAACTGCTAAAAAAAAAAGTTCTTGCTACCCAGTGCCCCCATACTTTCTTATAAGAAGTGAATAAAAATTTCACATGCTTCATCCTAACATCAAATACACTGATGCTGAGTTGCTCACTATAAATAATCTGAATTAAAGTAGAATCTCGAATGAAGACAAACTGTATTTGATTGGATTGAAAACTGAACATTGTCTTGAGATACTTTTGCAGTGAATCAGTCACTTATCTTTTTAACTGCGTGTCTAAACTAATCATATTTTCCTTTAGGTTTATACTCCCATTTCTGAAGAAAATTTCACCAGAAATTACGATCCTTCCATCACAACGGTTTAAAATATAACCAATTCCTCTTACTGTACACCGTTACAGGGAACAGAGCTCACATGGAGCCCCATTTGGCATGTAAATAACAGTGAATGCCACTAACTTCATCTGCACTGTATAATAGTGATGAATGCAAAGCTATTAAAGGCAATATTGAGTTTTCCACATCTAAATTGATCGTGCATCTCCTCATGCTTGTTAACACTAGCATAGCAGGCTGACTGCAGGCCTGTAGCTAATGATAGCTACCCTCCATGACATTATGAAGAACCTACACATGCATATATGGTTATATCCACCGTGTAATTCCTCAGTCGTGGTTTATAATGTCTCTCACATCATATGGCTTCCAACTTTGGCTCAAAACCCTCGTGTGACACAGAAACCAAATGCTTCAGCAGCAGAGTTCTTACTGACAGCAGCTTCTTGGTTGGATCACTCCATCTATTCTCATTTCTATGAATTAGATTAGATAAAAGAGCTATGATGTGATCATGAACACACCACAGAGACATACATAGTCATATGTTAAAACAGCATGACACATCCTGCCAGTTTTCTCCTCAATATACTTCACACACCTTTCCAATCACCAATCATGCCCTTCTTTTAACCTGTCACGGTACGCTGGTCATGCATATATGGCTCAGTTGTTCTACACACCATGACAGGTCACATCACTGGCTGTAGCTGTAATGACCCAGCAGGACTCAAAGGGCAGAAGGAGGACGCAGAGCCACGAGACGAAGCAATGCACAGATTTACCTTGCATCATGGTTGCAGATTTTCATCCTACGTTGCCACTCTGGTACGCGTGTAGGTAGGAAATGGTAAGATCCAGCTGGTCAAAAGACGCTTGGGCAGGGCATAGCTAATTCTGCACAGCTCCCCCCCACTCCCACCCACCCCCCCCATGAAGCACGATGTTGATCTCCTCCAGTCCCCGAGGGTCCCAGCTCTTGGACACCCGCAAAGGGAGGCCGGGGTGCGGGGAGAGAGCCGGAAGGCAGCAGGAACGGTGCAGGACGAGAAGAGACACCAAATGAATATGCTGCGGATTGGTTGGGGGGGAGGGAGTGTGTGTGTGTGTGTGTGTGTGTGTGTGTGAGTGTGTGTGTGTGTGTGTGTGTGTGTGTGTCAGAGGGGATGGGGAGGGGAGGGGGTCCTCTCTGCTAGGCCCCAAACGCCTGAGCAGCACCGACACACGCCATCTCTGAGAGGGAGGGATGCTGAGGAAAGGCTGAGGAAGGAGAGAGAGAGGGAGAAAAAACAAGCACTTCAGAAAGATAGAAGGGCAGAGAGAGGCATAGAAAGAATGGGAGAGACAGCAGAGGAGGGAGGGAGGAAGTAGGAGGCTTGATGATGTCACATCTGCGCTCAGCCAATCCCTGTCGCCATGGTCACGTGGCTGCTGTCCTCTAATGGCTTAGCACCTCGCCTCGCCTTGAGCAGACAGTCAGCTGCATGCATACTGTACAAGATTCATGCAAACAAAATAAGATTTAAGGCATTTTAGTCTTTAAGGTTTGTGCACTTGCCCTTGAACATGCAACAGATGCAAAAAAAAAAAAAGAGCTAAGTGGTGCATGCTGTGTGCAGGATGAAGAGCATGTGTTTTAGTTTTCTACGACTGAAATCAGTCCAGGGACAAGAGGAGATGGTAGAAGTGAAAACACTCTTTGTCTTTCTTTAATTGCATTGGATGAAAGAGGAAACTGGATTAAAAACAGTGCAGACATATGAAGAAGTGACACGGTAGCGCTATGTAACTTTCTAACCTTAAAGGTGCGGTGCGTAACAAGAGCAAAGTAAAACCTTTTCATACCATAAGAACTGTGTTTCTGTTGGTTTTTAATCACTATGGTAATGCAAATGGCAGATTTTAGTTGGTGCCCTTGAGTTTGATACTGAGTAGCAGGTTGTTCATGAATCCGTTACTTGGTGTTTATGAGTCTAATGGCGGAGGGGAAGAAGCTGTCCTTATGGCGGGAAATTCTGGTCCGGATGGACAGTATCCTTCTTCCTGAGGGAGAGGGACGAACAGAACATGTCCATGGTGAGAAGGGTCAGCTGTGAAGTGACCTGCTCGCCCCTAGGTCCTAGAGACACACCGGTCCCGTGGAGATGTGAGCCTGCAGCCTATCACCTACTTTGTAGCATGCACAATGTGCTGCAGTCTGGATACCACACGCTGACAATGACCCCCAGCTGAAGCCTGGAGAATGAAGCAGGGCTGGATATTGGGCGGAATTGGATGTCAAATGGGCGTGGTTAGACTGGCAATGGGTGTTAGGGGTTAGGGTTAGGGTTAACAATGGCCAATGGCCAATCAAAAGTTGAGGGGACGGGGTTAGACATCCAGCCCCGTCCAATATCCAGCCCCGCCTCATTCTCCAGTCTGCAGAAAAGACCCTCTCCATGGTGAGGGAAGAGGTGAGGATGCACTCCATGATGGTCGTGCAGAACCCTACTAGCATCTTGATGGGCAGCTTGAGTTTCCTGCCGCAGGAAGAACAGCCTTTGCTGGTCCTTCTTGCTGATGGTCAGCTCCCATTTGAGGTCCTGGTTGATGGTGGTGCACAAGAGATGTGCAGTTTTGTGGTTACCTGTAGAGCAGTCGTAGCTGCACATCAGGCCAGTAGATCCACTTGCAGATGAAAACATTTTAATGTCTGGAAGAGTTTTGTCCACTGGTGGCCACCATCCATTTACAACCGTGGTTGGTATTTGGAGTTATTTTTATGCTAAAAGTTACCGCTAAAGGTCAGTAATTCTTACACGCTAGCCCAGTGGTATCTAGCTCGGGTCCTTAAGTGCCATAATCCTGCAGGTTTTCCATGCATCCCTGCTCCAACACACCTGATTCAAACTAATCAGTCATTCAGCAGAACTTCATAGGCCACTGGAGCCATTCAATGTAAGCCAGCCATGTTGGAGCAGGGGTGCATGGAAAACCAGCAGGACAGCGGTCCTCGAGAACCGACTTTGGACACCCCTGCACTGGATATTATGTAATATGTAAGTCTGACTCACTTTGCTTCATTACATGCACTCCTGGACTCTGGGACATTGCGTCCCAAGGCTGAGAAGTCATACTTTACAACTTCTGCTTTTGGGAAATTAAAATCAAATCAAACTTTAATTATAAAGCAATTTTAATGCAACCATTTACACAAATGCTTTACATAGTAAAAACAATTTCTGAGTGTTAAAATAAATAAAGCTTTGACACACCAGAGTAAATGACATACCAATTTAAAACATGGACGTCATCATAATCTTAAGTTTCTGTCTGGTTTCAGCAGTTTCATGTAGTTCTTGACCGTTCTGAACAATTTTAAGCAGTTTCTATCTGGTTTCAGAAGTTTTGAGTAGTTTCTGACTGCATTGACTAGTTTTGAAAGTTTGAAGCCAGTTTCAGTAGTTTCTATCTGGTTTCAGCAGTTTAATGACTGGCTACCCCCTCTCGCTAACATCAAGACTCCTCTCGCCAGGCGGTGAGTGGACTATGGGGGTCATGCTGGGGAGCCAGCTCCAATTTCCCAAGGAGAAATTGGTACAGTGGTACAAAAAAATTGTCCTGCTGGTGGAACTCACTGTCCCGTGGGAGGAGGGTATGGAGGCCGTTACTGAGTGCAGATTGTAGGGAAGCTGGCTGGAAAGCCATATCATGCCATCTCAAAGTGGGATGTAGAGGCTTCATTGGGTCCTCAGTTGTCCGCCTGCTTCATGATTTGGGATGCACATGAGCAGGGTGTTGGAAAGCCATCAAAGACCTGGCAGAGGAGGCAGAGAAGGACAGCTTCTGGCTGTGGCTAAGGAAGAGGTATAGGGACTGGAGGCCCAACACCTAGGGCATCAGCTGGGGGTGACAAGGAGAGATCTCTGCCATTGCTCTGCCACCAGGACATGTTGAAGACACACGACAGAACTAATTCGATAGCTAATTCGGCATCTATCTAGCATCCTACCTGACCTATTAGCTCTCTCCAGCCAACAAAAGACGATCTTACGATGACTCTTTCTCTTTCTTATTGATTTACAGTGATGTTTCACTGATAGAAAGTCAAGCAGAGCCACCAGATTTCATAGGAGTCAAAGGTTTAGGGTTTAGGTTTAATTGGTCAGCCACCTGTGTTAAAAATAAACTCTACAATATTAAATACTGATTAAGTTAGAGGACTAGGCTCAGCTGGAAAAAAGAAAACATCTCTTTTAATGCAAAAGTAAACTTCTCAGAAAAGTAAAGAAATGGTCTGAGCCCAATATTTATTTATTTATTTATTTATTTCAGGGTCACAACTTACTTTTTGTTTTTCAAATTTTCAAGTTAATTTTCACATAAAAATTATTTAGAATCTTTGAGAATTCAGCTTTTTTTCAATAGTAATCACAAGATAAGCAAATTTTTGTCAAGATCATAAAATAACGCCAGTGAACTTGAGAATAAGTATTAAGCATTAATTGTATCTTTTTATTCCATACATTAGTCAGGCTTTATAATAGCAAGTTAAAACATTTATAGTTTTCCTGAACTTTGCTGAGAATATATTTGTTTCTTCATGTTTGCATCGGTAAGCTAGTCTGTCGTGGATATTATGTCATACACCTTCTACCAGAGAATGCCACTCATGAGAAACCAAGACCAGAAAGACTTGATGAATTTCTAGAGTGCAAACAAAACAATAGATATTGTAACAAAACAGGAGTATTTTGATCATTTTGAGATCTTGGTTGAAAAAAAACAGCAGTGTTACAGTAGATGGTGTGTAAGGCTCCTGAACCAAGCATCGCGTGTCCAGGTTTAGAAAAATTCTGTCATTTCACCACTGTTGGCACTATGATCCTACATCGGGTGAGTTTGGTTCCTACACGTGTTCAACCACCTTCTCGCATATCACAGCGAGCATTCATCTGAACCTTGTTTTCCATCCAGGAGCATCATGTGACGACTGTGTTTTGCTTTATGGCAACTTGTCAAAAGCCAGTATCTGGATGTGAACACACCAGCAGCTTTGAACATGTGACCAGGCTGATTTAGCAGAGAAGGTCAAGAGAACAGTGTTGTTGAAGGTGAGGAGAAGAAAGTGTGAATGTGACAGAGCAAGAGATAAGACAAGAGTCAGCAATAGACTGACTTTTACCGGCTGGAGAGAGCTCAGAGAAAAAGCAGAATCAAGACAAACAAGACTGTTCATGTGGCTGCAAGAACTAGAAAATTTGTTTGGTCTCGGGGTTCTGTGTTTGTGTACAATGAACCATTGACTTATTTGGTCTTTAGCTTTATACCTGACAAACTTCCTCCTCGGCAGGTTGTCCACCAACAGTGTCTGTGTCCTGGTGTCACCACCTTGATCAGTTGTTTGTTAAAAGTATCCATTCAACCTGGTATTAGCAAAAATGCAGAAGCGACAAATATCTACTTCACGCTTTTCTATGTTAACCCCGCTGTGATGGCCTGCCATCTTAGTTTTGTTTGTGTTAGGTGTGATTAGGAGAGAATGTGCTGCACCTGCAGAGGTGGGAGTGGCTTAATTTATAAAGCCTGCTTTTGCCAGAATTACTCCCCATTTTTCCTCTGGATGGGCAGCATTTGTCTACCCATCGCTGTAATTACGATTTGTTAAGTTTTGGGTTGCATTTTTGTACAACTTTGCACACACAGTTACGCAACCATTCACAACATTTCACTGCTTAGATTTTACACACTCAGACCCCATTATGAGTTTGTTTTTGATTAAGTTCTGCAAATGAAGTGAATGGGAATAACTCCTCTTATATTTGACTCCCTCTTTTGTTACTACTGTGAGCCAAGTTGGTAACAAGTGGGGGCTCGTCCGGGATAATCCTTGGAAATGAAACCCCTTTCAGTATTCTTGTTGTTGGTCTGCTATGAGGCTGTTGCTGTTGGTAGAGATCCACAGACAGCGTTTGGTGGGATTAGCTTTCGCAATAGGATTTAGAGTGGTCTGAGTGACTGGACTGCCTTTTTTTGTTTTAGTTTGTTATTTTTGCACCGCGCTCAGAGCAGTTGTCTCAGGTACATTTCCATAACTGTGGATGAGTCACCAGTTTCTGGTTACTTAGCCTAGTCATCAGGCTTTGTGTTTAAAACACCAACCGCATTTGCAAAGACTAGGGTTGAGTTTATGTAGTAAGCGTTTGGGGTAGGCAGATAGCGAGGGGAAAGTTTGCTCCCACAATGTAGGGTTGGTAACACCCACCCATCTCAAATGTCTGTACAATAATGCTCGGAGTCCCACAAGCAGAAAGTTCTGCTCAGCTGATGCATCTAGAACAAAATATACCCTACTTGCACATGAGAACAAATTGACATCATGGTATCACGAACAAGAGAAAAGTTCCTCTCACAGAGTTTGTGACAGACCTTAGCAGCCATCAGGAAGCACCAAAATGCAATAATCTGACAAAGTTTAGTGCCGCTGCTTTCAAAGGAAACGTTTTCCTGAGCTTCCATACTTTGACATCAGTATTTCAGATTTTGATTTAATGATTTTGTTAAACAGACAGCAGATCAAATTAATAGACATCTTTTCTGTCTGAAGCAACAGATTTTTTTGTGTTTAATTTCCTAACATACTCCTGTAATATAATTGTCTGTAGCCATGTTTTCTCTAACTCATGGGTGAACAATACGTCGATCGCGATCTACCAGTTGATCACCAAGGTACTATTGGTAGATCACATGACAATAAGATTTGATCCATTCTTTTCAAAACGATCCTTTTTACCTGCAACAGAAAAAACGTAGTTGTAGTAAGTGCATGCTTCACACTTTTCTGTGTTAACGACGGCCACCTTAAATGTTCAACCAATTGCACGATACGTCTCGGAGCCTCGCAAAAAAAGTTCTGCCAGCCCGATGTGTCGAGAAATATCTTTAAACACGTCCGTATGTAACAAGCTTTAGGTCACTGTCGGTAACCGTGCTAGCCAGTTAGTTACCTCCAATTTTTCGCTTTTCAATTCAGTGCAAATCATGTGTGAACTCAGGTAATGTAAAAAAAACAATGTACATGGTTAATTATGTTTTGTTGTGCAACATGTGTGGTTATGCAACATACATCAACATAAGCTGTAAAAATCCTCAATATATTTCTCAATAAATATATGGGTAGATAAATTTGACTGGTCATTACATTAGTAGCTCGCAGGCTGAAAAAGTGTGAGCACCCCTGCTCTAACTGTAGTCCTTCATGTGTTTTAAACTCTTTTTAGATTTGTTCTTAATTGAAAACACTTGAAATAGGCATACCTCCTTCAGGTTAAAGTGGGCTAAGAAACACACTATGTTGACTGACAAAGACACAATTAGCATGGAAAAGCCCACTAGCAAAGTAGCGCTGAAGCAAAACACAAATTAGAAATTAGTAACTACATAAAGATAAATCAAGGAGCTTTTTCAAGAGGACTGAACTGAATTTCAGCAACACAATATGAGACATTATGTGTTCTGAATAGTACAGATGACAGGGGCACAAAGATTAAATCAAGCTAATTGCATCCCGTGGGATTTAGGGGCTGAAGATGAGAAAGAATTCCCAGAGGAATCGACACAAGAGCTTTGTGCTGGTCAGATATCAGAAAATGAAATTTAAAGAGGGCACTTGAACAGCAAATAATTTGGTCAAACAGGCTGCAGACGGATATTAGAGGAAAAAGAGGGTGGAAAAAGGAAAGACTGTGAGCAGCTTCAAGGTTGTTGCTATTGTTCAGACTGTGTCCCGCCGGAGAACAACAGCACATCAGCCACAGCTCACTGTCAGCCACAATCATTACATGGGTTCACACTGGGAGGGGCACCTTTCGTTTTAGCTCAGAGGGAAGAGGCGGTGGCTCAGGACTAACATTACTACATGACACGTGCACAAGAGAGAGCAGAAGTTTGAGTATTCGGCTGATTTAATGGCCCTGCAAAAGACATTCACAGCAGAGTGACTCATAGAGCAAAGACATGCAGGATGAGGCAGTTTAGAGGGCATGTGGCGTGCATTTGTGTCATGGGCAGAGGCGTTTCTGCTGCAGAGGTCATGTAATTTTAAAGCAGGCAAAACATCTCTAATGACTCCCTGTGCTTCTCCTCTGTTGTTTAGTGTGTCAGTGATGAGAGAAAATCACCCAACTCAGATGATTTATGTAGAAAATCTCACACTGTTTGCTTTACTCCTACAAATATGAGCATCAGTGCACATGTAGATAAGAAAATAAATCACATCTCAAGGCCTAAAAATGTTAAAAGATTCCGAATAAACAGCTCAACATATCAGTGTAATCTCTTTTCCTTGACTCAGGTTTATTTGTAGTTGCTGTTGCTACCCTGGGCATCCTGGAGTAACCGCTAATGAGCTTACCTAACAGGAGGCCACGGGGTGTTCCCGTATGCTTTCCTCCTTATGTAAGACGTCAGGGTTCAGAGGTTATACCAGCTGGGATTAGAGGGCATGAGGAACGGGACGTTACTACTGTCAGCAGTGCATACAACAGTGTGAACAAGGCCGATTACAAACTGTGACTGCAGCTTAGATGACTGTAACTCCCTCACACGGAGGCTCATCCTGCATGAGGTTAAAGTGGAAATGTAGAAATACAGACACAAATATGAGAAACCGGAAAGACTACGTCTGTTTGAACGAAATAAAAAAAATGCAAGATGTGCCTGCAGATCTCTTCCAGATGGGTTAGTCTCCCATGCAGGAGACAAACAGATTATATCCAGAGCAGTAACACTGTGGTGTGTGATGCCTGCCCTCTCACAGAGGTCTAGCTGCAGGAAGCTGTGACAGGATTACCATCAGCTGCAAATCCTTTCTTGTCTGTTTGGCTCAATAACGCCACCTACTGATGAAAATAGTCAAATCTTCTAGTTTTTTAATGGTCATGTAAATAATCAACAGATCTGCATCATTATTAATGTCATACTAGATAAAAAAAAAAAACAACTACTTTATAATGAAAGTCTTGATTTTGAAGCATACCAATACATTGTGTGTGTGTATATCTATAATTAAAAATGTTTTGCCTGCTTTAACATGACGCGACCTGTGCAGCTGAAATGCCTCCACCCACAACACAAATGCAACATCACGCTTTACTAAATGAGTAATTTTGCATCAGCCAGATGGTTCCCAGTCTTTATTAGCTGAAGAACTGGTATGCCTTTGCATGGTGTGCAATGTGCCTTTAAAATGTTGCAGGACATCTGCAAACCTAGCTGCTGTAAATGAAATGTAAAGGGGCCAGAATGGTTGAATATTCATAAGGGTGGCTTTCAGCATCAGCATCCTGAGTGTTTAGTGTGTGTGTGTGTGTGTGTGTCACAAAGTTTGAAAGCTACCAACTCACGAGTGTTTAGAAGGATGGATGAAGGAGTGGGGTGAGCTTGGTTGTGGTCAAATTTTCTGTTGACTGCATATCGTGCATCACATATTTCGTAGTAAGTCTGTTCAGTCTGTATGACGTTTTTTTTCATTAGTTGGATCTGATTTTAGAACTGTGGATGGAAAGAATAAACATATCGTTGCTGATACAGAAGTATTCTGGAGCATTACTGGAACAGGCATCTGGCAGAGAACCCAGAGTTTAGCCGACAGCGGCTCTCAGACAAAGTTACCCTTTGCCACAACGTGAATGACGTTCTTGAGAAAAAGAGAAAAGCTGTTTAAGTCCTCATCAGAAATTTTCTCTGTGGAAGGATGGCTGTGAAGAAGGAAGGGAAACAGAGAGACAAGGCTGACGTATGCCACATGACACAAGAACTGGACTGCAAGTCAATGGAAACAGGTGTGGTGGAGGGATGAATCCTCCCCAGAGTCAACATAACTGAAGCAGTGTGGCATCTTCTGGACAGAAAACAGGACAAAAGGCAGAAACATCCAAAGATCTTTGGCAAGTCCTTCAAGAAGCCTGGAGAACTATTCCTGAAGACTACGTGATCCTTTAATACTGTATGTATCGTATTTGGTACATGCAGTTTATTATAAAAAACTGGGTTCAAACTCCTGCTGTGCACAATCTGATACTGGTCTTCTGCCCCCTGGTGGATGCCTTTTATACTACAATAAATTTCACATCCCACATAACCTGTGTGTGTGTGTGTGTGTGTGTGTGTGTGTGTGTGTGTGTGTGTGTATACAGTTGTGTATTCATCCCCTTTCATTAAAGAAAAGGCTGAATTTACAACAGTCATTCAAATAACTGGAGACTTAAAAAAGGAACAATAACTAAAAATTTGCAAAAATATAATTTAGTAATATAAGACACTGTTTTTTCATTTAATTGGGTTGAAGAAAGAAAAACAAACAAACTGGTCCTGGACAAATTAGAGACTTTTCTGTTGAACAGTGGGACAAAATACCTGTCAACAGGTGCAGAGGTCTGAATGAGAGGTATGAAAACACCTGACTGGAGCGGAAACATTAAAGGATTGTTCAACTAAATATTAGTGTATGACTGATGTAATATGTAATAAATTATCCTATTTATTTCCTTTTTTTTTTTTTTAAATTCTATTGAACCAGAATTAGAAAATAATGTAATGTTTTCATAAAATTTTTATTTATTTTTACTTTAGTCAATTTCAGCTTATTTTACAGGCAGCTGTTTTTTTCCTTCTTTAATGAAAATGGATGAATAAATATGAGCACAACTGTACATACATCATATATTGAGGTTAATTGACAAAATGTCCAAAGCAGCTGCTGTTTGCAATAAACAAATCAAACAAGAACCATTTAAATATCTCAAGACAACAAAGACCATAAGTGGTTTGTTTAAATTCAACAGAAAAAGTCACTTTCAATGGCCGCTGCTGTCTCAAAATGATTCAACCCCCTACATAGAAATCCTCATAAGCAATGTAATGACAAGAAATATTGTATGGAAGGATTAGTGCACTTATTTTCATTTGCCAAGATAGAAATGATTGAGGCTTGTCCCATGACTTTTACGCCGTACATGAAGGGAGGAAACTCTCTTTCAGCTGATAGTAGGCCTTTTTTTGTCTTCTTGCTGATAAACCTGGTCTAACAGCAGCATTTGCACACATTACCACATGGTTTTAATCCATTACAACTATTCAGTTGTCAGCACAATGTTTTGCTCTCTGCCAACAGAAGAGGCTGTCTGTGCCCTTGTGAGATCGCCGCCGTTCATCCTCTCAGTATCACAGCAACATGACTCCTCAGGGAGGACAGCAGCGTCGGTCATGCTGCTGCTGCCGGCCACAGGGAGCTGCTGTAACCTTGCCAGAGCTCCGTCGGCTCTCCTGGTGGTGCTTGGTCAGTCATGACAGACCAGTTTTAGTCGGAAGGTGCTTTGCCACCATCATGGCTACTGATTGATAATATGAACACATTTATTGTGTGTCTTTTCTTTATGGATCCTCTACTGCACAACAGTTTCTTTTCTTTGAATGTAGCCTAACAGGACATTTGTTTTGCTCCTATAGATGTGAAGTATTTCCTTAATTTGGCTTTTGTTTTTTTATTTTGTTGCACTTTAACTTTGATTTAAAATGGATTTGACTTTCAACGTAACGGTGGAATAGATGCATACGAAATATGACTCATTTGTGTTTTGATGTTTATTGAAACTGAGTAGATATGAGCTATGAGAGTTTGGCCTGATTGTTTAACAAACAGCCATCTTTGTCCTGGCATACATGGACTTGAAGAGGATTCTAGATATTCACCAAAGTAGGCAAGGCAAGTTTATTTGTACAGCACCTTTCATGTACAAAACAATTCAAAGTGCTTTACATGAAATATTAAAAGCATTACAGATAGTGTAAAAGAAAAAAAAAAAAAAGCAGAAAAGACAAGACAAATAGCAAAGTCACAATAAAATCATAAAGCATATGAAAATAATTAAAAGCAGAATTAATTAAAAGTTGCTCTGCAGATTTCATGCAAAGGCGCATCAGAAAATAAATGTTTTAACCTGCATGTAAAAGCGTTTAACCTCCAACGACAGTTTGTTCCACTTGTTTGCAGCGTAAGAGCTAAATGCTGCTTCTCCATGTTTGGTCTGGACTCTGGTCTGGACTAGTTGACCCGAGTCTTTGGATCGAAGAGCTCTGCTTGGTTTATATTCTCTGAACGTATCACAGATGTACTCTGGTCCCAAACCATTCTGGGATTTATCAACAAACAATCTACTAAATATTCACCAGAAAAGACTGGATGCAGTATGTTGGAGTCCTCAACATATTTTCTTAATAAATTGTAATGATATAAACACAGTTTTTATGACTTGGATTAATAAGTAGGCCCAGAAACATGTGGACAGTAAAACCATTTGGATGATGTGGGCTCTGCTAGCCTCCACACTGGGTGTGACATTAAATGACTGAGATGTAATTAAAATCTACACTATGATGCTTTTAAGAATTGTAATGTGAAACCTCCTCAGTTCGGGGGCTTAAACGTGACTGGACGGTAAGTTTTACAGTAAATATTATTTATTTTCAATATTTTGTTGCAAATCCTTTGCAGACATGATTGCCAGAAGTCTGGAAGCCCTGAGCATCACCAGACGTTGGGTTTCCCTCTTTGTTATACTTTTCCCAGCCTTCACTTGCTGCCTGTTTGTGGACCTTTCAGCCCACCCCAATGGGAGGATATCTTATAACTGACTCGTAATTTTCCACTTATTTGCTTTGAAAAGCTCTTGGTTTGCTTTCACAGTATGATTTGGGTAACTGTCCATCTGCACTATGATGTGATGTCCAGTCAGAAAGTAAATCCCTGTAACATTTCATCCTCCTACTTCTGTCATCAGTAGACTCAGAGCAGCTGGAAGCCGTGCACAGCCAAGCCATCAAACTGCCTCCACCATGTTTGCAGGAGAGGTCTTCTGCACAGGGCCGGATTAAAAGTGCACAGGCCCCTGGGCCCAGAGTGTCCCACGGGCCCCCCTTCCCCAGCACACCATTTTAAAAATTGTGAATGATACACTGAAACGACATTTCTAACATCTCTCAACCAGTGGTACCAATAGCAAGACACTCGACACTGTGGTGTAACTATCTGGCTTTTATGTACATTTTAATTCATGTCTAAACTCCTGTTGTATGGGCTATATGGGCCCCACTAGTCTCCGAATGGACTCCAAGAGGGTGTGGGCCCCTGGGCCCATGCCCATTATGCCCATCCAGCCTTGCTTTTGGATTAAATATAAACAGCCCATATTGATTAGATAACTGCGTCTTGAATATGTTTCAGTAAACAACTAAAGTCCAAATATAAATGGGCCTGAATGTATAATCAGCATGGTTATGGTGAACTGGAATGATGCAGATTGTAATTGGATTTGAGTGCATCTTTAAAAAGAAGCCTTGAGATGACTGTAATCATTTAAGTAAAGGTTTTTTTTTTTTGCTTTCATAGGTGCTCCTGATGATTGTCAGCTGGTGGTTGACTGGTTTTTCCTGTTGGACCGAACATCTCATGCTGTTGTTTTCTATCTGGTGTAGCCTTGTTGTTTTTCTCTCCAGTGTTTTTTCTCTCCTGTTTATCGCCCATGATATGTAAATTCAGCAACAGACCAATTTTACCATAAAGGGTGGTACTTAACTATTGATTTTGGTGGGGCAAATATATTTCCCATGCTTTATCATGATCAAACTGTTTTGTATTAAATTATAATCAAAGGAAATCTACTGTATTATTTTCTGATCTTTCAGATTAAAGTTGGTCTGTGTCTCAGCTTGTCTTTAGTGGAGAGAAAACTATTTTAGGTTTCTTCACAACTGGAACATTTATTTTAGTTGGAGACGGTTTGTTTGAACTCTTGCTGTAGAAGTAGAGGCCCAGCTGGCAGCTGACAGGAGACACAGCTCCCTGCTGTGGCCCCAGCAGGTGGACCTGACCGGAGCCAAGTTCACGCCTGAAAGCTCCAACTCACCGTCTCAGCAGGGCAGCACAGTGAGGAAGAGGATGTTTCTTCAGATCCTTCGTCTTTAGTTTGCATAGAAGTTGATGCCGAATGCTGGAATGGGAAATGTGAGTCAGGAGGAGGAGGAGAAATGAAGATGGAGACTCCGTATGCTGTGCTGGAACGAGACAGGCTCTCACCGTGAATCTCTTTTCATTTATTGGGTAATTTCATGAAAGAAATCAATCTTTCAAAGATACAAAGAGCAATAATTAACCCTTTGATGCCTGTTGTCACAAATTTGCAACAAACCTCTTCTGGCCTTTGTTGTTGTTGTTTTATTTTTTGTTTATAAAACTGGTACTTGCTTCCACTTGGATGAATGTATGTATATTTACATTAATTATTCATTATTTATCTTCATTCATTTTTAAAGGAATTTTTCTGTATTTTTAAGTCACTTTATGTTCACAAATGTAGGACAAACTTAAAGATACATACGAATTGGCCAAAGTCAATTTTTTTTTGTTGTTGTTGTTGTTGTTTTTTTTTTTTTTTGCTTTTTTTTTTGTTGTTGTTGTTTTGTTTTGTTCTTGCTATTACCATGAAATAATCGAGGAACAATACAGAGCTAAAATACATAAAAGACAAGTTTCTAAACTGTTAGGGAGAAATTTGATTGACTAACGAATCCCCCCTCCCCTCCACCTCTCTCTCTCTCTCAAATAAATTTATCTAAAAAAAAAAAAAAGGAAATGAATGGAATGGAAAATGTCCAATCACTTAAGCTTATCTAATTCAAAATAGCATCAAATAAGTGTATTTCTTCTTTTGTTTTATTTTTCTAATGACATAATCTATATTGTGTGTATTTTGCAAGACATTACAAACAACATTGGGACTGGAATCTTTAAACACTGCGATGTTGCCTTTGCATCTCACTGAACTTAAACTTTTCATTCACAAGGTCATGGGTGTCATGTGTTCCTTCCCTGATTTGCTGGCACTCATCAGTGGAAACTATCCACCTGTGGCTTCCTAATTGCCCCTGCTGTTCTCATCAGCTTCATTCAATTCACCTGGTTTTCATGTCTCACAACCTACTTAAACTCCCTCCAGTCTCTGCCCCTCTGCCAGATTATCAGCAGATTCATGTCTAGTTGTGTTCCAGCATTCTACAGACCGGCTCCAGTTGAGCCTTGTCTTTCGTCTTGGATAAGTACTTTGCCATAATCTTTACCTTCTGCCTCCATCTTCACCCGGTCTCTGGAGCCTGGACTCAAACAGCTGATCAGTCACCTGGATTGATCCTCTGCTCAGTCTCATCTCACACTCCTTATTCACAAATAAACTGGTTATTGTTTACAGCTCCTTGTGTGTGTGGCTGAATTTCCGGGTCCTCACAGTAATTCATTACAATGGGGATGCTGGAGTCTCTCAGCAACCATTGGGCGAGAGGCAGGAGAAACTCTGGACACCAGTCCATCACAGGACCAACGCAGAGAGACAAAAAACCATTCACACTCACATTCACTCCTATTAAAGTAACCAGTTAACCTAATATGTCTTTTGATGGTGGGAGGAAGTCGGAGTACCTGGAGAACACCCACATATACTGTATCTCCCCAGGGTAGGGCGGGTGGCTGTTCATCTCTCAAACTCGCAGTATCTTAGCTCTTCCTAGGACTGCGCTCTTCTGGATGGAGATGTCTGATGTTTCACCAGGTATCTGTTGGAGCCACTTCTCCAGCGTGGGGGACACGGCCCCCAGTGCTCTGATCACTATGGGTACTACTGTTGCTTTCACCCTCCAGGCCTTCTCCAGTTCTTCCTTGGTACGTCTCCAGTTTTGGAGACGTCATTGGGGATGGATACATCGATCACTACAGCTTTCCTCTGCTGCTTATCTATCATCACTATGTCCGGTTGGTTGGCCACCACCATTTTATCTGTCTGGATCTGGAAGTCCCAGAGGATCTTAGCTCTCTCATTCTCCACCACCTTAGGGGAGATTCCCACTGGGACTCGGGGATCTCCAGTCTATATTCTGCACAGATGTTCCTGTACACTATGCCAGCTACTTAGTTATGGTGCTCCATGTGTTCTTTGCCTCCCAGTATCTTGTACCCTGCTGTGAGGTGCTGGATTGTTTCAGGGACTCCTTTGCATAGTCTGCACCATGGGATCCTACCTGGCATGGTAGATCTGGGCCTCGATTGCTCTGGTGCTCAGGGCCTGCTCCCGTGCTGCCATGATTATTGCCTCTGTGCCGTCCTTCAGTCCAGCCCTCTCCGGCCACTGATTGGACATGTTTATATCGGCCACTTCTGTGATCTGCCGGTAGTACATCCCATACAGGGGGCTTTTCCTCCCATGATGGTTCTTCCATCTCGTGTTCCTCCAGGTTTCGTTGTCTGAGACATTCACCAAGTGCTTCATCCCTTGGTGCCCTCTTCCTGATGTATTCGTGGAGCTTGGATGTTTCATCTAGGATAGTGGCCTTGATGCTCACCAGTCCCCAGGCCCCTTCTTTGTGCTTAGTGTATAGTTGCTGGACACTGGACTTAGGACGACACTGGAGGCTAATAAGTGTGTGTGTGTGTATATGTATATGTATGTGTGTGTATATATATATATATATATATATATATATATATATATATATATATATATATATATATATATATATACATATATATATATAAAAACAACCTTTCCTACTGTATGCCATCATTGTTCAATATGCCACCTCTTGCAGAAAGGGAACAGCTGAATGGACAATGGGCTTCTCTGTACTAAGCTTCTTGTCTTTCATTCACACACTACATAGCTGCAAATTAATCAGAGTATTTCTGCAGATGATGGGGCTCAGAGTTGTATTGGAATACAGTGTGAAGAGAAATGGTGAGAGTACAGTCCCTTGTGGTGCTCCTGTGTTGCTGACCTCCATCTCAGACACACAACCTTTCAGTCTGTTTGTTAGGTACTCATAAATCCAGGTGTTTGTTGAGGTTTTGGCCTGTAATTTCTTGATCTTCTCGTGTAACAGAGCAAAATGGTTCTGTTTTAAAGCACTTGAGAAATCAAAGAACATAATCCTCAAACTGCTGCTTGGTTGGTGCTCTCTGAAGCAGGAAGATGATGGCTCTTTCAACAACAATAACATTACAATAAGCAAAATGTGAAAGGAGACAGACAGGCTAGAGGAGGAGGCGGAGGAGGTGTCAGAAGACAGCTAAGCTAAAGGTAAAGGTGGAGGAGGTGTCAGGAGACGGACAGGCTAGAGGAGGAGGCAGATGAAGTATCACGGTACAGACAGGAGGAGGTGTCAGGAGACAAATAAGCTAAAAGTAAAGGCAGAGGAGGCTGCGTTACATTTTAATTCCTCCACGTTTTAGTAGTTTTTGGAAGTTCTGCAGACTTTTAATGCAAATATGGTCAATTATTTGTCCTGACATATCAGCAAAACTTCTTGTCAAACTAAGCAGCTTGATTTTATTTCTTTCTTTTTTTTTATTAAATCACATTATCTTTACTTGTTGTCAGCTTGTGTCAAACAGGAACACAAGACAACCTCAGATGACATTAAAAATGCTTGTAACAGAATCAGCTTAGATAAAAACATTGCTCTGTGTTAAATCCTTCAGCTTCTCCTGAAGTAATTCCATCTCTCTGCTTTTAACAAATCCCCCTTTTATAAGCTATTATAAACATATAAGTCTTCTCTACAAGCACCACCAACTGCTTGGAGAAACTACAGATGAATGAAAAAAAAAAAACTTACACTATTATGGGGTTTTTTTTTATGGTGAACTTCTTTTTAAAAAAAAAAAAAAAAGGCACAAACAGACAAGTCTTTCAGGCTTTCAGAAAAAGAGAAACACAGATGTCTTTATGAGACAAAAATCCCTCAATTCTTGGCCTCCAGCACCTGTTTTTTTTTTATGGAGAGGATGATAAAGAGACATTAAGCCTTCACAGCAGTGTCATGACCATCACTCGAGGTCACAAGCATTTTTTTTTTTACACCAGCTGAACCAGTGGTTTGCACAAAGAATCACTGTAATACTACATCACTCTTGTGACTTGATGAAATTATCAAAAATGGAAAAACCTACTAGAAATTGCCTTCTCAATATCTGCCAGTAGGTGGCACAGCAGCTCCATTGACACACATTAACAGCAAGTCATCAAGTCAAAATGACTTCACAATGAACAAAAAACAGCTGGAGCTGCTCTATATTTTCTTAACACGGTTAAGAAATTCGTCCAAAAGCGCTCATGTGGCTGGATTTTTGCATGCAGTAGTGATCCATGGTGATGGATGATGCCAAACATCATGACAGACCCCACAAGCCAATGGAAGCTGTGGCAGCGTTGCAGGCAGCCCTGGTGCTGAGGATCAGGAGGTGGCAGTGTTATACACCGCTGAATCAACCAATTGTCTCTGGGCAGAAAAGGCTCAGTACTGAGAAATGCCATGGGAAGAAAAGGAGCAAAAAGGATGATGTAATCCTTTAAAGGGACATTCACAAAAACTAAGTGTCTATGACACTGAACATGGCTTTGAGGAAAGTGAAATCACCACAAGACTTGAAAATGATTGATAAAAGTTTGGAAAAACTGTCACACTGTCACTGGCACCCTTTACGTTTAATATTTAATATTTTTAATTGCTTCACATTTTGTATAATTTGGGTCAAAAACATAACAGAAATCTCATTAATCCACATTTATTTTAGTAAATAGCGAAAAAAAGCTGAAAAAATGTAATTATATTAAAAGAATAAAACCTACCTTGTTGCCATGAGCTGCTTTTTCTCTGTATAATAAGACACGATTTGTTTTCAGCTGCCTAATCATCAAGGTGAAGACAAGAAACGGCCAGAAATCAGCAGTTTGTAATATTGTTAAAAGGTTTAACCATCATAAAACTTTAAGGACACTTCAGGGACATGATGATAAGAAGGAATTTAATGAGTGGAGTCTGCAGATGATGGAGAAAACTATAGCAATAAAATAAAAATAATTTGATATGTAAAGCGCTTCAGGCAGCTCTGGGTTGGTAGTTTAACACTTTTTATGAAATCAAAACATTAAAAAATAATACAAGAGGGAAAAAGAAGTCATAGATTAGTCACAGGTCACAGTCTGGGTTCCTGGGTTTGTGTTGGATACGTAGAGAAACGCTCATTAGAGGAAAAAAAAGCCCTATATGTCTGTAGTAGAGCACAGTAGAGGTTGCATCATGATGTGGGGTTGGGTGGTGAAGATATTAAATCTCTTTTACATTGAAAACTAACATTTTGTTTAATATAAACTTTTAGTAATGATCAATTATCAATTTATCTTTACTGTTTTTAGATGCTTTTAGTTGGTTTTACTTGGGTTTAATTTGTTATTTCCATTTAACTGAGAAGCACTCCGGTTGCTCTATAAATAAATACAATAATGTTTTGTTTTTTTTAAACAAATTGTCTCTTATTACTAAGGGTGGCAGTGGCTCAGGAGGTAAAACCAGTTGTCCTCTAGCCTGTAGGTTGGGGGTTTGAGTCACCCAGCCCTGAGGGGGGAACACCAGCTTGTGTTCCCAGTACTTTCAAAACTCAACATATCTGGACAACAAAGGCTGCAGGAGATGTATATTCAGCAGGAATTCAAGCTTTTGTGATTGTTGTCCTGAAAATTAGAGTAATGAGCTTTACGTCCTGTGTTATGTTTACCCACCACCACAGCCTCCATACGAAGCACCGGGGGTAGAACAATGATGGTTTCTAACATATCCTAAAGCCACTGTCTCAGTCCTGCAGCTTACAGCTCTCTACCTTTCGTCTACGGCAAAAACATATCAAGACACAGCTTTAAATTATTTTCTTAAATGTACATTTTACATGATAAATGTACATTTTAAATGACTTTCGAATTAATTAAACATTTAATCTGTATTTAACTGAGACTTTTAAGTTGACTTTTTGTGAAATAAAGTCAGTGGGATTTGGACAGTATTTGAAAGAACTAAACAAGACTACAAGAGTTATTTCAATCAACAAAGGTGTATATGGAAAATTAGTTAAGTGAGATAATGTTTTTACGAATGACCTAAAGCCGTCTGTGCTGATAAATTTTAACTTTGTTACTTGCAACATTGGTAAAAACTAAAGCGGTTTAGTGCAACAGGTTTCCATGCAAATTTGTTGTAAACTCAACTAATCCTGGATTACAGCGCTGGATAAGAACAGAACATCACCAAGGTTTGCCAGAGTCCACGTCAGAAAGTTGAGTTTGAGGTGATTATCTTGGATTTTTTTAAAGGTCCGACAGGGTTAAGCACACTTCCAACGGCACAGAAAACATGTGTAGACCAGCCAGAAATGAGTCCTCGGTTTACTCATGTTAAGTCCTCATTAGACCAGTGGTTCTCAAACTGGGGGTCAGGGCCCACATGTGGGTCTCGACATAATTTCAGGGAGTCACCAAATAACTATAAAACAAAAAAATGTAGCTTACATTCATGAAAATAAATAGTGATTTAACATGGGCTGTCAACATTAACCCATTAAAGCTGTAAAATTCAAACCTCAATGTTTTGTTTTTTTTAACATGTTGATCCATTTATAACAAAGTTATTACAATACTATATTAAAGATCTGAAATCTTTTACATTATTTCGGTCTGAGAAGTTGATTTGGGCATGTAGGTGTGTATTAGGTGTGGCTTTTTGTGTGTATTATCATTTCTATTGAAATTATTCAATGACGATAGTCGCTTTGGATAAAAGCATCTGCTAAATGGCTGTAAAATAGAATAGAATAGAATAGAATAGAATAGAATAGAAGAATATTTACCTCCACCAGGGAGGTTAACTTTCTGCCTTCATTCATCTGTCTTTTCATAAGCAACTCTGTGGGGCATTTTCTGTGAATAAGTCTTGTCCTAACATAGATTCTATTACATTTTGGGAACGAAGAAATCTCGAAGAAATTGTGGACACGATAATTTAAAAAAAATCTTTTTCAACTCAAGATAGAAAAATGTTAATTTAAACATTACTAATAGACAACATTAACATCCAAATATCCAAATGGAAAATATATGAGAGGAAGGTCATACCTCTTGTATAGTTTATAATAATCCTTCTTTACGTTGAGTAATATAGATATTGAAATAATATATAGGACTATTTTGGGGGGTTGTAGATCAAAATGTGTGGAATATTGATATTTCATATACACTTTTTGGTGACATGATATGGGGGGCCCAAGCAGGTGCTTGGTTCACATATGCCTTAGGCTTTAAATGGACCAAACAATCTAAGCATATATTGATAAGTATGAAAGAAGCCTTAAAATCCAATCCTGACTGCTTTTTCAGTGAAGTTTCTTTGTATCTGCTGTGAGAAACCAATGAAAAGAACACCTAGAAGTTGGCACAAACTAGTGGAAAAGAGTAAAAGAGAAGGCCAAGCGAGGAGTCTCGGCTTACAGCCAGCCGTCGAGTCAAACCAGGATAGCAGCGGCCCAGTAAGGCCATGAGCTTCAGGCTGCAAAAGTCACGAGAACCAGACCGTTGGCTGAGAGACCCGTGAGGACCACCAGCTGGCAGAGCCCTGGGCAGACTTTAAAACAGATGGTATTGGAGTTATGGGACATTCACTCTTAAGCTTATTCATTATTTTACAGTTAAACTACAATCATAGAGCAAAGACCCTGAAAATCTCATGTTTCCATGTGTCTACTGGCTCACTGTTTGTTGATGAAAGGATTCATTTGTAATAAAACCTTGTGATTTTTATCAGTGAAAAATAATAACACTTGAATCTTTTGAAAAAAAAAAAACTGTATGAAGAGGAAAAAAAGAGGTTTCACTTGTCTGTACACAAACTGGAGATTTGTGTTTTTGCTAAAACTTTATTTAACTGTATTTCAATATTTTTTCTATTTATTTTTTAATATTATTGAACAAGCAGCTTATCTTTTATCAAATTTCCTAAATCTTACGTGGACTCATTATAGCACCTGACTAATGATCACAACCTACTCATATTAGGTGCCATGTGTAGTGTAAGCAAACAATAATCCTTTAGAGAAAACAGCTATTATATAATATACCTTATTTTTTTGTAAAGTATTTTGAATAAAAAAAATGTCTGTAATAGAGACTTTAATTACAGAGGTTTATGTTGTGCGTTATGAGCACAATCAAGCACCCAACCTGCCGTGTTTGCATATGACCTCAGCTCCAACGCCTTAGGCTAAACAGAAACACCATCCATTAAAAGGAGTGGTTAACCAGCTCTCTCCCAAATTACAGTGACTCCGGGTTCCCATTTTACTGATGTAGCGGTTGTGTGGCTCCCCGTCTCATGTTACTCACTGTTCTGCTGAAACTTACTCACGCAGGCAACCCTTCCCTTGTCAAAAACAAAAGTGAGGAAGCCGTTTTTTGGCAACTTAACAGGCACAAAAATTAAATCTGCAACGTGTTTTTCAGAGAATATCCTCACAATCTACAAAAAAATTCCACTTTTATCTGTGAAAATATTCAACTTAAATATACCGTGATGTTTCTCAGGCTGAGGTTTTAACCACATCCTTTTGACAAATGAAGGTGGAACATTTGACCACTTTGGCCAAGAGGGCCGTTGCACAACAACATTTCCGGGGGACGTCTGAATGCCAGACAGGTCGTTGCTCTCGCTCTTGCAGCCCGATTGCTACTGTGGTGGAGCATCCAGATAACACCCTGGTTTTACAGACGACCTGTTTTTAACCTATTGGTACGCCTCCTGTCTTCGCCTCGCTCCATCTTTCTAAGTCCAGATTGATCCAGACAACATTAACTCAACACTTTGCACTCAGACTCCTACACAGCAGCCTCCTCAGAGATTTCTACCCTCTCTTAATGCTGATCTTTGACCACTTTGGCTAAAGATAAGTTAACCTCTGCCACCATGCTGTGAAGACCCTGACATGGTGTGCTTTAAATCCACACGTGCACTTTTCTGTTCCTGAAGAAGTAGGAGTTAGTCTTTATATTTTTTTATTCCCCCGTTTACTGAAAGCTCATAAAGACTTTGAGTTAAAGAGATTTGTGTGAAGTGTGAATGGCTGCTGCTTCCCCTCTTTCTCCCACCCATTTGCCAACACCAGTGAAGGGATTTTCCTTCCCACCATCTCTGGCTGGAACACTATTTCCGGATTGTGTTGTTCATTTACTTTAGTTTGCAGAACACTGAGGAATGAGAGGCCATGGAAAAATGAGAGTGGCAATGTGGCTAAAGCGGTAGGGAAAGACAGAGAAAGAAAGGGAGGTGTGTGTGTGTGTGTGTGTGTGTGTGTGTGTGTGTGTGTGTGCTGGATAGAAGGCAAGACAGAGCTGAATTTTCAGAGACAAGCCCGCAAGCAACAGCCTTACAAAAATAGCACAAGGAAGAATCTCTGTGGGTAACATAAATTTGCGCATGATGAGTGTAATCAAACCGAGAAGGGTTAGACATGCAACATAAACTATCTTTGTGATGTTAAGGATTCCTCCGTCACAAATGGTCGTTTGCCTCTCAGCCTGCCTGGTTGCAGGTCTCCTTTGTTTATCTGACTGTCTCTGCTTCACACTGAACGTCTTATTACGCTACAACATCTCTGCAGTTGGAGCCCAGGCACAGACAATATTTGACCTGATTACCTTTTGACATTTAAAGCAATGACAAAAAAAGAAACCCTCTACCAGGCATTATTGTTAAAGTGATCATGTGAGCCTTAAAGGCCTTAGACCTTCACAACACTAGATGACCAAACAGGATTGCATCTATTTGTGGAGCTTATCTTTGTCTTCACCCAAAGGAGAAGGGCACAATGGTGACAAAAAGTATAAATAAGCCAGCTTATAAGATGCCAAATTTAACTGTATTTATTTATGCTAAAGAAGTCATTCTTATTTTTTCACTAACATGAAACAAACGTGAAACCTTCTCAATCTTTAGGTGATGACATAAATGCAGGGACTCAATATTTCAAATTCCTATTTTTATCAAGAAAAAAATGGAGAGTTTTACATGTGAGGGATTCAAAACACTTGTGACAAGAAACACTAAAACAGTTTAATAATGTTCTTTGTGGGAGCTTTTCCAAAGTTCAAAATGAGACTATTGTACAGCGACACCTTGTGAAGCTGCGTGAGGCTTTGAGCTAACATGAACATGCTAATAATAGCAGCATGGTCAAGTTTTATATCATATATAATGCTTTACATAAATACCATTTTAGTGTTTTGGTACTGTTAGTTTAAAGATAAAATCATTACTCAAGATTATAGAAAAGTAATTTGTCTTACTTCTGGTAACTTTGAGTTAAAGTATAACAGGTTTCTTGCTTGTTAACGCAAATAAGTGTTTACTGGGGAAACACTCAGGTTGGGTTACACTGTTGTTGTTGTTTTTTTTTTAAAAAAGGCCTTAATAAATCTACATTGTCCTCATTCATAAAAGACAGAGTAATTA
Source organism: Telmatherina bonti (assembly GCF_933228915.1). Taxonomy (NCBI): domain Eukaryota; kingdom Metazoa; phylum Chordata; class Actinopteri; order Atheriniformes; family Telmatherinidae; genus Telmatherina; species Telmatherina bonti. Next base: position 35,127,932 of record NC_136625.1, read on the forward strand.
AAGATGAATATTGGAGCTTTAAGACTATGCTAACATTGGTAGCTTGCTAATGTTTCATCACTGTCCTGTTTGCATTTGTCATTGCCAAGCGGCAGCCTCTAGCAGTTAAAAGTGAAGCCTATGCAGAAGTACCAAAAACTGCAGTCCCCCCTTCATCCACTAGGGGTTCCAAAACAGAGTGAATCCGCATAGATTCCCATGTTAAAAAGACCAACTTCACAGCAAAAATAAGCCTGTTCACAGCCTCAAACTCCAGTTTCGATACAATTTAATCTCAAAATTTGGCATAATTAGGGGTCTGTCATTTTTTTAATATAAAAACAAATAAAATAAATAACAAATAAATTGATTGATTGATAAATTGATTGATCCAATATCCCACTTCAAGAAAAAAGGAATGAAGAACTATTGCAGTTTTTAGCCGGTTAACAACGTGATTTAGCTTTAGCTGAATTACCTCTGTTAGCTGGTTAGCTCCTGTTAGCTCCGGTTAGCTCTTAGCTACAGGCAGGTTGGAGTTTGATAGATGTCAGTCATCCACCCCACGCTCACAATCCCCCTCTCAGCTACCACCTCTTGCCTACCGTGGTACTTTCTGGGAGAGATGACAGTGTGACACTGCCAAGATGGCGATGGTAGGAACCGCCCACCGAGCTTCAATTCAGCTCTTCAGAAACTAACTGGTGATGTCACGGAGGCTCCGCCCATCTTTTATGTACAGTCTATGGTCATTGCAGAGTTTTGGCAATTTCTCTCTTGTTACACAAAATGATTACTGCCATGGTAAATTAATTTGTGCTATAGTACTTCTGAGTTACTGTGAAAAGTGAGGGGTGTCTTCAAGGCCGGATTATCCAATGGGCATTATGAGCACAGGCCCAGGGGCTCATTCCCATCGGGGGTCCATGTGGGCCCCATGTAGGGCATACATCAGCAGTTTGGAAATGAAACAAAATGTGCATAAAAGCCAAATAGTTTCCATCACAGTGTCTTGTGTATTAATATTGGTACCACTGAGAGATGTTAGATAAATCATTGGAAGACTCTGGGCCCAGGGGCCTGTGCACCTTTAATCCGGCCCTGGGTGTCTTGCATACTAACCCTACTTGTGTGTTTACAAAACCAAGAGGCAAAATCGCAGTTGCCATTCATGAGATTGTAACAATCTTCTGTAAATCATTGGTACGTGACAAACAAATATGCATTTTACTCAGTCTCTGTTACCATTGTTAAACATCACTGGGAAGCTAATTCTTGAGAGTGGATTACATGTACCATTCTAGGCTACAATTATGACTGTAGCTTGAATAAACACTTTTTTCTGACCAGTTGTCAATGCACTTTATCTTTGAAGCCATACACTCTAGTAACAGATGATACCACAACAAAAATGTTCATAGTACAAGAGCAAGGATCCAATAGATCCAGTAAAGGTAGCCCAGTATAACCATTTGTCCACTACAAGTCTTTTATTCATAAAACACATGTAATTAAAAAATGGAAGGATTTAACAGGGTTAACAAATAAATTTGACTTATTTGTAAGTGAATCAGTAATTAAATCAGTATTGGTTGTGATGCTTAATGACATGATGCTAACACTGTGCTAATATATAGCCTTTTTCTTTGCATTTTACTTTTCTCTGCAATGTTAGTTACAAAAATGAACTTACGCAACAAAATTAGTACCGTCAGATACTAACTTGTCTGAATTATTTTGAAAAGTATAGATGGGTTTCTTGTGAGCTCACTTTATTAGATATGAGCACTAGTTAAGAAGGTTAGCTAATTGTTAATTGCTCACACTGAAACTTTTATTTCATGCATTTTATCAACTTTATTTTTGCATTTTTTCTTTCTACTTAATTTCTTTTTAAAGTTTGTTCTTAATGATTCATGCACCCCATGTAATGTTTTGATTTGTTTTGGACATGTTATACAGACAAACTTACTTTGCCTTGACAGTCATAGCATTATAAAAACTTGATAAATGTAGATGATCCTCAATTGTTTGTTCTTGAATCAATATTTAAAATATCATTGATTTAATTTTGTTTCTGTTATTCCTGTTTGACAATATTAATAACATGGTGGAAGAACTGGTTCTGCTAGGATGAAAATGTTTATGGTAAATCATATTTTACATTAATCCATGATAATAGATTTATCAATAGAAACAACATGGTCTAAACCTCCAGTGCGACCAGTTAAAGCCAAATTAAGCTAATTGTCAGATTACTAAGTAAATAATTGCATAAACTAATCAATGCAAATTACTGATAATGTATTAAAGTTTTAAAAAAATTTAAAAAAAAATCTGCTTCCAGGTGAATCTTCAAATGCACCAAATGTCTCTTTACTTGTTTGAAACAATTGTGTTATGACAAGTAATGTGATTACAGTATTGTATTTTGAAAACTGCAGATTCTTTGCTACCTCTGGGATTCACAGGACTTCAAACCACCATTTTACTGGCCGGGATCCATAGCCTTGTTCTGCTCTTTGCAAAGAACTGTGACCAGATTTGGAATTTTGAAAGATTATCATTTATCCTTTTAGTAAATTGGTAAAGTTGATTTTCCAATGATCCCTGTTTAGAAGCTCGGCTCTGCCAAAAAAAAAGGGGGAAAAAACGTCAGACTTAGCGCTGCTTTTTGCACTGTGTTCTGCACATGAGACATGCTTTTTTTTTTAACCATATAATCAGTCCAACACCTGTCACGTTTCAGAGCAAAATCTTCAGCTGAACTAAAAGCACCAACATCACTGTACTCCTTGATGTACACCTGAAACCCTAAAATTGTTCATAAAGAGATTAGTTTGAAAAAGAATTACTCATTTGTTGGGAAACACAAAGTACATATATGCAGGGGCGGCTATAGAAAATTCATCTTGGGGGAAGCAGGCAGGGAAAAGGGTGACACATGTTAATGTATCCTATTTAGAACAAAGGGTCTTGATTGTAGAAATAATGAACTGCTTATTACACCTCAACTGGATATCTGATGTAAAAATTAAAGGAAAACTTAAAATGAAACTAGCCACTTATATGATGTTATCAACAACTGTTAATTTAAAATAATCCCACATTGTATGGCTTTTATCATTGTGCCGACTCTTATATTCCATTGATAAGGAAAAACCTTGGAAAAAGCCAAATAGGAAGTTTTATCAGTGTTTCTACAGAATTATTGGCTATTATTAAGTTTGCGTCGTAATCTGATGGTTTTATTACTTTACATTGTCTTCCAACAATATAACATTTTCCATACTAATATTATCACTAGTAAAGGCCCCTGGCAACACAATGCTGTATAAATGCTGTATAAATTTATAATAGAACAACTTTAACTTAGGAGAAGTGGTTAGAGAAGTGGGCTTGGGTCCGAAGAACCCGGATTGAAACCTCCTGATTTGCTGGCAGCAGAGGTGAACCGCCATGGGCCTGTGAGCACTGTCCATGGAAAAATACCATCCCACTGCTCTCTAGTATAATCCACAAGAGGAGGATCAAATGCAGTATAATTTCATAATTGTGATTAATAAATATCATTGTTGCATGCTGCATTCACATGCACTTGGACATTTTAGTTTTACCCAGGTAACGTTTAGTTCTTACTGAATATTCGTTGGCATGTGTCTATTCTTGGGGTCACACAGGTTTTAGTGGTGTGTCATGGCTACCTTTAGATAATAGTAGTTATTAGTTATAAAAATAGTTATTATAAATAGTAATATAATAGTAATAAAACCCCAAATAGTTATTAGATAACTCAGAAGTTACACCTCTGCCCCTCCCTTGTATATGAGGACATTGGATTGCTGTTCTCTAACAAGGAGCTTAACGGCAAAAATCACGGCAGGTGTGTGATCCTTGTATTGACCAATAAATGTCCTGGTTCAATTAGAGCTGGTGTTTAAACAGTTGTCCTCATCATGCTGTTCACATTTTGACATCATGAGACCAAGACGACACCTAACAATGGAACAACAGTCCCTTGCCATTGCGATGCTTCAAACAGGACGTTCTCAGACAGAAGTGGCCACTGAGCTTGGAGTGTCACAGAGTGTCATCAGCAGGTTGCAACAGAGATATGGAGAGACTGGAAGAGTCACAGAAAGGCCTAGAAGTGGACGTCCTTTGGCCACATCCCGTGCTGATGACCGCTACATTGTGAACACTGCCCTGAGAAACCGGATGATGAATGCCACTCAACTCCAGGCACGTTTAAGAGAGGTGAGAGGCACCCAAGTGTCACGTCAGACCATTCCAAACCGTTTCCATCAGCGTGGTCTGCGTGCTAGACGACCTGCACGGGTACCTGACCACACCACCAGGCACAGGCATCATCGTCTTGCATGGGCCAGGGAGCATTTACGCTGGACGAGGAACCAGTGGGCCTCAGTGCTGTTCTCTGATGAAAGTCGATTCACACTGAGCAGAAATGATGGCCGGCAACGATGTTGGAGACGTCAGGGAGAGCGCTATGCATCAGCCACTGTTGTCACCAGGCGAGCTTTTGGTGGTGGCGGTGTTACAGTGTGGGCAGGGGTGTCCACTTGGTACAGAACTGCCCTACACTTTGTGAATGGTACAGCGACAAGCCCATCCTACCTGAATAACATCATTAATCCAGTGATTGTGCCCCTACATGAACAGCACAGGCCTAATTTCATCTTCATGGACGACAATGCTCCTGCTCATCGAGGCCGCATCATCAGGGAACGGCTGTTGGAGACTGGTGTACCTCAAATGGAATGGCCTGCACTCTCTCCAGACCTGAATCCCATTGAAAACCTGTGGGATCAGCTGAGCCGTCGTGTAGAGGCTCGAGACCCTGCACCCCAGAACCTCAATGACCTGAGGGCTGCCCTTCAAGAAGAGTGGGATGCCATGCCTCAGCAGGCAATAAGTTGCCTTGTGAACAGCATGAGACGTCGTCGTCAAGCTGTAATTGATGCTCAAGGGCACATGACGAGATGTTGAGACGTTCAAATTTTTTGTTGTGGTGTAACTACCATTGTTGTTACCTTTTGTGTTGAATGAATTTTTTGGGATGAGGAAATCAGTAGTGCATCCTTCTACTTAAATGTCTTCCTTTTATGATATTATATCACTGTAGCATGAACATATTGCATTTTCCATAAATTTCACCTGAAAGCTAAATATCCCTAACTTTTTGTGAGTAGTGTATATATAGATACAGCGTTTCTTTAGTATTTATTATTTTACTAACACTGTGAACCTTGATACATTCTTTAATTCTATTCAATTGTAGTCATTCCAGTTTAAAATTAACTTCAGTTTTATTCTACAACAGAAAAAGAAGATATTTCCTTCTCAGGTCACTGGAACCTACACAGGCGTACAGTAATTTTTCATGTCACCATGACAATTTCAGCTTGTCAAGTCAACACATTTTACATAAGAGTCATCTGTTGCACAGAATCTCTTGTCTTGAGATTGCCACAAAAAAAGGCAACAAATGCAGGTGTAAAGAGGAAAGATGGCATTAATTTAGGTTAAATGTTATGACAACAAATGTAATCAGTATTTTGGAACAAGCAGTGTAGGCACAAGCTGTATTAAAAATGTAAATTAGTCTAGTGTGTGTGTGTGTGTGTGTGTGTGTGTGTGTGTGTGTGTGTGTGTGTGTGTGTGTGGGATGATTTTTTTATGTGTCATGACTCACCCAGAGGATATTCATACTATTGTGGGGAGACTGAGATAAAATAATAAAGCGGAGCGCGGTGACTCCTGATAATTTCATCTGAATTTATTCACTGCTTTGATGTCAGAGAATGTTTTGTTCTTTTGCCACTATTTCCTCAACTGAGGGAAATATTTTGACTAAATCAAAAAGACAAGAAAGAGATTGACACGGAGAGTGTGATAATATTTCTTTTTTTTATTGTTATTAATTCCAAACAGACCTACTTTCATGCATTGTGATCTCTTTTGGAAAATCCGATCCGGTTAGGTAAAGTCAAACAGATAATGACATTAGTAACTCTGGGACAAGCATACAAACCTTTATCCTTAAAAGGCCAAGTTAAATCCCAATGTATGACGCAGAAAATAGGTTAACTCGCCTTCCTTGTGGCTCAAGGTTGTGTCATTTACTCAGGTCAGTGATGCTGCTCCTGCTTGTGCCGGGGTTTTGTAATCCTAGATTCTCCTGTCTTGTTCTCTCATTGTTACGGTGCCCTATTTAGTGTTAAAATAACTTCTTTAATCCGATACCACTTACATGGTTTGTGTGGCTGATGATGAGAGTTTTAGTGCCTGTGTGTGGGCAACAAGGGAGCATGGGGGGGGTTGACTTGCGTGCAGGACAGGGGTGGTTTGTTTTGTCAGCAAAATGTCAATCTGTCTTTGCAAGGTTATCCCATATGATCTCCCTAAATACACTGGGCTTGGTTGTCCATCTGGATGGCAGTTGAGAGCTCACACACACACACACACACACACACACACACACACACACACACACACACTCCCCTCCCCATTAACACCCACCAGTGTAGGCCCATGTCTGGAGGTCTTGGCTTTCTACCTCCCACTGAGAGGATATGAAAAGGCCGACAAAGCTTTCCATTCTCTTCTCTTACTGTCAGATTTTTGGATCAATGTAATCCTCAGATGGCTGGAACACGTGTACAGCGGTTTGGTTGCTCCCTAACAACTAACTTGACAACGAAACAATGCACTGCTCCTTTAATTTAAAAAAAAAAAAAAAAAAAAAAAAAAAGGAAGAGTCTGGAAAAGAGCTGAACTCTTGACAAAATCCCAGCCTCACCCCCCTGAAAAGTCCAGAAAAACCCGATCGGTTCCCAGTCCGAGCTGCCTTCGGCTCCCCAAAGCTATTCAGCGTGTGCAAATGAAAGATGTGTGATGGAACGGTGCGAGCCTTCGGGCACAGCAGCCCTTTGGACAAGTTTGGCACCCACACCGACAACTGTGGGCCAAAACTCATGTTGCGTGCTAACTCTCTTCCCTCCTCCCCCCTGCTATCCCGCTCTGCAATTATATGCTACACTCCCACCCAAACATGCAAGAATAGGCCTTCTCAGTCAACAGACAAACCGAGTCATTCTGTCCTCAAACCATGACATCATGACCATTTGACTTCAGCATGAAATTCAAGCTTAATTTAACTTTGTCAGGGAAAAAAAATGTGGTGTGCGTTACACAGCAAGAGTGCTGCTGTGGTGTGAACGGTAATCTTATGCAATTCTGGGAAGGCAAAGCTAATTTATTCTCTGGACTTTCAACCTCGTGAGGAAGATGTAATTCAAGCCAGTCACTGTCCTTAAGGAAAATTTCTTGCATGAAACAGAAAAATATGGGCATTTTAAATTCATAAGTACAGTATTTTATAATAACCTGGACGCTGCATAAACTTAAAACTGTGAAATTATAAAAATCCCAAGTGATAAATTGTTGGAAAGGATTCAACAGAATAATTTTCTTTAAGTTTCACAGCTTTAAAATACCTCCAATAAATCAATCAAGCTGCCGACAGCCATTGTTGTGAAGCACACCTCATTTTAAAAATCTGCCTCGCAACAGAGTCCTGTCCTCTGCTCTGGTAGGGCTTCTTAATAGTCTGCTAGCGCTTGCATGCGCATGTATATATGACAGAACCAATGGCACCTCAGCCCAGCTTAGCCCTAGCAACACAGAAGGCTGGTGGGCTTCAGCGCAGCCCCTGCTTGTTCTCCCACACGCTCATAAATAACTATACAGATTCTCTGCCCTGGCCAGGGGGAGAAAAGAAGAGAAAAGAGCCATTTAGACAGCTCCTCTCCTCTCATGCTATCCAAGTGACCTTTCCGATGGGTCAAACAGTCCAACTACAACTCTCCTTACTCTGACCCCCCCCCCCCCCCCCCCCCCCATCCTACCTCACTTTCCTGCCCTTGCTGGAAATGTCGTGAATAAACCCAAACGTGGCGTTGTGGAAAGAAGCCACTTAGCAGACTTGGGTCATTGTGAAGGAGTTTTTTTAAGACCTGGAAGGCACAAGGCCTCATAAGCTCCCAGTCCCAGCGCATGTGAGATGGTGCCGGGGGGGGGTCAGAGTTGAAGGTCTCAGTTTGGGAGGAGGGGGATAAATTCTGTGGCATGGACGACAATGGCTGCAATCCTCACTGACAATGATGCCATTGTGGGCTACGGGTTGCTCAGTGTGTCCTGGAGCTGTGCCTAATAGAGTTATAGTGCTGATGTGTAGCCGAGGAGTCCTTTTATTTAAGCAGGGGAGGACTTGCCCAAGAGCTTGCGAGAGTGAAGTCCCCGGATTCTCAATTTTGCGTTGCATGAGAGCCTGGGATTGAATGGGTGCATTTGTGAGCGTGTGTGAGAAAGAAAGAGAGAGGTTCCTCGCTTAACTTCGGTGAGCTTCCAGCCATGAATCCTTTTCTGGCTGACACATGACTCCTCACTTTAAAGACTTACAGTTGACGAGAAGCACTACATAGATTCTGCTGATTTCAGCGTGCAGGTGGGCTGACAACACCATGACTTGGCTATTTTAACCTCACTTGAACAGCGTCTCATGTACAACACAGTCATTGTCTTTAGAACAACTTGCAGTTTATAATCTAATTGTCTGTTTCTGCATCATATTATTAAAAAGTCATTTCATTAGTGTTTAAGTTGTATTTTAATGTGGAAAAAAAAGAAATCCATACATCTTAGTTAAATGCTAAATGCTAACATCCACACATGAACAGGGAGAACATATGAACTCAAAGTTGTCTTTTTGTAGAAATATTTATTTTAAAATATCATTTCATTGCAAAAAAAAACAAAAAACTTTGTGCTGTACTACAGGATAAATGCTCACAAGACAAAACTCATAATACTTTAAGAAAAAGAGACAAATGCTCACAAATTGTTGTGTAATCTGTATTGACACCTAAAAAATGGCTGTGTTCAAACATACAAATACAATGAAATGAAAACAAAAAATACTTTATTAATCCCCAAAGGGAAATTCAATCATAGATAATAATAGATATAATGTGTGATAATATAATATAATATAATATAATATAATATAATATAATATAATATAATATAATATAATATAATATAATATAATATAATATAATATAATATAATATAATATAATATAATATAATATAGGGCTGCACGGTGGCGCAGTGGTTAGCACTGTGGCCTCACAGCAAGAAGGTCACTGGTTCAATCCTTGGCTGGTTTGGTCAGTGGCCTTTCTGTGTGGAGTTTGCATGTTCTCCTCGTGTATGCGTGGGTTCTCTCCGGGTACTCCGGCTTCCTCCCACCATCCAAAAGACATGCATGATAGGTTAATTGGTCACTCTAAATTGTCCCTAGGAGTGAGTGTGGTTGTTTGTCTCTCTGTGTGTGGCCCTGCGATGGACTGGCGAGCTGTCCAGGGTGTACCCTGCCTGTCGCCCAAAGCTGGCTTCCCCGCAACCCTGAATTGGAATAAGCAGTTCGGAAAATGAATGAATAATATAATATAATAATAGATGTTAATGATGGTTTAATGATGAAAATAGATGGTGCTTGTAGACTAGGTTGGCGTTACTCCTCCCATGTCACACTGTATTCATCACATATCACACATCACACCTATGGTTTTGAGTATTCCCAGTCAGAGCAACACTCAAAACACCAGTCAAGGAGATGTGATCCTACTCAAGGCCGTTGTGAAATGACTTGTGCGACATGTAACACAATGTTGAGTTGATTTTTGAAAAATAAAAGATTTTCAAATAACGAGTTAGCATTTGTCTTGTGAGCATTTTTCTGCACACACAGGGCTCAGTTGGTAAATATTAGCATAGCTGGCTGTTTACATAGATAGTTAGCTTATAGATCACAGATGGATGGACCGGCAGACAACTGTAAAGTTCAGTGTTACGGCTGCGGGACGTGATTCAACCAGACAAACAAAGGAACAACGAATATAAAAAGAAACACAGAAATAAATTTGTTCAATACATGAAATTTTCAACATTTAGGCTCCTGAGCTCATGCAAACTCACAAACTCTTTTTCTGTATGATATCCTTTAAAAAATACAGTATAGAAGTCAATGCGTTGTAAAAGCATAGAAACTACACAAACATGCTCTGACTAGGATTCAAACCAAGAACCTTCTTCCTGTGAAGCGACACACATGCTGTTTATTGTTTGTTTGTATAACTATAATATAATTTTTCATCACTAAAAATAATACTTATTGTGCATTCACATCAGGATAGTCCGCTAGACTCGGTACAATTAGGGACTCAGCTCAGTTGTTGGGATCTGTATCCATTCAGACCGAGATCGTGTTCATGCTGCACTTTGGTCAACGCGCCAAACCATTAGAATAATATACCCCCATTCCCACCACAGGTGGCGCTGCGCTGGTATTTAGCAAAACAGAGGAAAAGACCGGCGCGAAGACGAAAACTCGAGTTAAACATGGAGCATGAAACTACGGCTGTTTCGGGTTTTTTATTGCAAGTATACTGCAGAAATACATCAATGGACGCAGTATGAACAACAGACGAGGCAGAGGACTCTTAACTCTGTCGTTCTTTATTTACCCACAATTCAATGCTACGCCAAATGCAGAAAGTGACTTATTTTGTTTTGTAGTCTGCTTCCTGTATTTAATCTGCTAGAAACGAGCCGACACCTGCGTTTGTAGGCGGACCCAATCCTGTTCTTTGGTCCAAATCAGAATTTGTTTGGCGCTTTCACATTTCCCCAAGCGGACTTTCTGAGTAATTTGAATCAAAAAAGGTGATGTGAATGTGCCCTTATTTGCAGCACAGTGGTAACTGGTAACTTTACAGAAACACATGGTTCCCAGTCTGAAAAATAAAGCCAATGCAGAAGAGCCTTAAACCTGCATTTTATCTGACGACCAGCAGGGGGAACCTTTTCATTCATTCATTATCCTAACCACTTAATTCAGGGTCGCAGGGAAGCTGGAGCCTATCCCAGCAGGCTTTTGGTGAAAGGCAGGGTACATCCTGGACAGCTCAGGGCCACAAATAGACAAACAACCACTCACACTCACTCCTAAGGGGCAATTTAGCTGATTTAGCCATCTAACCTAACCTGCAAGTCTTTGGACAGTGGGAGGAAGCCGGAGTACCCAGAGAGAACCCACGAATACACAGGGAGAACATGCAAACTCCACACAGAAAGGCCACTGCCTAAACCTTGCTCCAGCCAAGGATCAAACCAACGACCTTCTTGCTCTAAGGCCACAGTGCTAACCACTATGCGTTTATGTTTAAAAGCTGTTTTACTGATTGCAATTTCTTTAATTTTGCGCCTGACAAATGACTCACAATTTACTTTTAAACAAAATTACAATAAACCCTTACTGATTCAAATATTCTGTTAAAAAAAAGTTGGACTTTTCTTTGACTTTTCATGCGATGTGACATCCCAGTAAATGTTTTCCTCGTGGCTTTACAGTCTCAACCAGTCATTTTGCATCTTTTTACCATGTTCTTTTGTAAACTGTGCAACTATTAGAGGAAAATAAAATAAAATGGAACAACAGAACAGAGCCTACTGTTTCCACAATTCTCAGTCAGCTCAGGCTCTTACTTGTGCGGTGGGGTCTCAAAAGGCCAAGGTGGGAAAAAAATGCTTGAGGCCTCAAAATGTAGCTCCACAAATGAATGAATTGCATTATATTGGCTGTGTCTGCCTACCCTGAATGGTCTATGATGGTAACTACTTAAGTCACGGGTGTGGTGTCCTCAGATTCACAGATCTATCTTTTGCACATCACTCAGCAAAAAACCCAAGGCTAAAAGAGTCAAGTGACAACTTAAAGCTTCAGAACAGCGGTGCATAAATCAGCGGCTGTCGTCAAAGTGGTTAAATCCATTTTTTCGTTTATAATCTCTGGTTGCAGCTCGACCGCTGAGAAAACACACACACACACACACACACAAAAAACATGCAACAGAAAAACACACTCATGCATATGTTTTGCTTGTGCTGCTTATAGTCCAGGCCTTTAGGTGGGGGAAGCCTCTGATTCCACGGGATCATTATCCTCAACATAACTCAGACACTCAGCTGGTGGACTTTACGGGGTGACATGCCACGAGTACCTCAGTTGTCACCTCTGCTAGTGAGATTAAGCTCTGTCAGAATGGAGTGGCAGATGATGAGTGGTGGGTATGACCACTGGGTGCTAATTCAGAGGACAGAGCTGCAGAAGGATGGGAGGGGGGGGGGGGGGGGGGGGGGGGGCTAACCCTAAAGAAGACACAAGCACGCAGACAGACACCAAAGCGCTAGGAGGAATGGTATGTCAGTTTTGCTGATGTCTATAGTAACGGTAGCCTCCAATTTGACATTCCCTCCATCAAACATTGGTTTCTGCTTTTCTTTTTTTCCTCTCCCTCTTTTTGGCTCCTCTGTGACCTCCTTAAAAGAACAAGCTATGTTTCCCAGGGCCCAGCTATTTGAAGCTCATAGTTTTGGTCATCCGAGGTTTTCTGTTCCAACTCAAGCCGTTCAGACACTGTCCCCACTTACATTTCCACAATGGCAGGGTCCTGGGGTCCAGACCATAGCCGCCCTATGCTCTGCCCGCAGTTGAGTTGCCTCTGGCAGCACTGCTGCATGCTTTGTGTGCTGGTTCTGGCTGCTGATCAGGGAAACCCCACAGTCTCTCCATGGTGAATGTCGAACGTCCTGCCAAGACCATTATGTATCCCTTCAATGGCCGTGAATAGTTGCACACTACAGTACAGAGGATTTGAGAGACGTGCAATTCGCTCAAGGATACAATGCAAGACCATGACACAGATTCTGACTTTTGGTGAACTAAACAAACCTCTGAAATGATTTCTCTGTATTGTGTCTGCGAGCCTTTTTCTGACCGGCGACAACAAAACAAAACAAGATAAAAAATAAAAATAAAAAAAAAAGTGTCCTACTTTGCAGAAGACGGAAAATATGAAAACAACTGATGAACGTGGGTCTTTGACGCCGTTAATGAGCTAAGCCTGAAGAGGCATTATTCCAAAAGGCATGTCAAATCGGTTGTTCTGACGTACTGTGGCCGCATAAATGACAGCAGGAGGCTTATCACATACACATTTAACACTTTTAAATAAGGGGATTAATGCTTGTTCTATATTTCCAACACAGGGTTCACATACCACACGCTGAACCACACTGATCTAATAAGCTCTACAACACCAAATAATTCATGCGAGGCAATCTGCTGAACTCTAGACACAACTTCCCAGAAAAATGCCCAAACTAGAAATAAATCTACCCACTTTTCCCACCATTTGCTGTTTATAATGGCCCTTCCCAGAGCGGTGTCAAAAATGTAAATCCTAGAATTAGAGTTCAGCTGTTGTCTGCGTTTAACACAGAGAAACATCTGTCTGTTTTTTCAAGCTGGTGCCGACTATCCCAGCACCAACACACTGCGCTGGCATATTGTGGCAGTGGATATCAAGATGAGTCACATCAACTAGCTGGCAGCTGGTAGGCTTGCAGTATCAGCCTATCCTGTTAATCTTACGATTAGCCTTCACTGATCCCATCAGGACTGCCTGGATCTGGGGTGCAGAGCCTAAAGGTTTATCCAGCAAGCCGGCCCTCTCTCACGCTGACCATCGCACGCACACAACGCTGAAGGTGATCTCACAAAAAAATTAATAATAATAATAATAATAATAATAATCATAATAATAATGATGATGATAATAATAATAATAATAATAATAATAATAATAATAATAACAACAATAATAATAATAATCATAATAATAATGATGATGATAATAATAATAATAATAATAATAATAATAATAATAATAATAATAATAATAATAATAATAAATAAATACCAAAAATATTTCTGCTTCCAATGGAAGGAGATTTTCTTAAAATCTTTTAAAATGAGTTGCATGAGCTACAAAAATGCCACAGATTAGACAGTTTGACAGACGCAGGATTGTGTGGTTTTTTTGTTTTTTTTCTATGTACCAAGGAGGTGATTCACAAACCTTGGCATATCTCAGCATGATGCGGAGCGTGGGTTTAAAAAACTGACGAAACTGCACAACAGATGGAGAAAAGAAGAAGAGACGAACCTAAAAACTATCTATGGGAGATGTGAAGACTTTAACCCTTTATCAGCCACTCATTGAAAAACTACATTTTCAACAACACAAAAGATTGTTTTTATAATATTGGAGGCTATTACAAGACATTAAAAGCAAAATGTTTTATTCTGAAATAAAAGCTATACAGTAGCTAGTGGTCAGTAATAAGGTCAGATTAAATGCTGAAGCCAGATCTAATTGAAGTAGCTGCAATGCAACCTGATGCTCAACGACTGGAGTGGAGAACTCAGCGTGGTTCTATGATTTCATAGACTAGCATCCAGTGATATTATGTATGTCCAATGTAGTGATTAAATATGATCACTATTTGTCTAATAAAAGGTTAATAAATAAGGGGAAAAAGTCCAATAAACACCTAGCAGAGGACATCATCTGTTGTTCACTGAAGCCTCATGGCCTCAATGGAACAAGAAGAAGAAGCGTAGAAAAGCCAGAGGTCTGCAAAAGCACATTTAACTTTATTTTATAGCAGCAATTTGCAACAAAGTCATCATTTTTAAACACGTTTTACTCTAATTCACTGTAGTCAGATTAAAATCCCATTAAGTCCATTATCTACATATATATATAACAAATGTTTCTCTTCTAGCACCAAGTATAGTTGTCCATATTTTTGCCCAGAATGACTTGTATCAGGTTGTTAATCATACTTTATTGATCATGATTCCACGATTTTTTTATTTTTTTTTATATGATTGACAATCATCACAGCTGCACTATAATCACAATTATCATGCATTCATATATTCCCCAATCTATGCTTTTCCATTCAGCTTTTCCCATCTGAAAGGGTCACCTTACACATTTATCTGGACTCAGAGACCACTTGTGTCCCCCTCGAGGCTGCAGCGTAGGGGAGCAGGACTTGAACCACTGACCTTCAGGTCACCAACTCTACCACCTGAGCCACTGCCACGCCAATTTCCCAAAGCTATTAACTCTCCGGATAGGTCTTCAGGTTTTAATTAAGGCTGTGTAAATAATGCATTATGCAAGAGATTAAACTGTGGAATTATTATGTTTTAATGCATTAATGCATAAATAACAAACTTATCGCTTGTTAAAATTTAAAATGTGGCATTCTTGTTAAATAATACAACCAAATCTGTTAAAAATAACTTTATCCTCCATATGTATGAGGATTATAATACTTTTCAAGCATTTCATTGAGAATTTTTTTTTATCAAACAATGTCTAGAAATAAAGTTTTTCTGGGATAGTTTTCATTCTGCTGTGGTGTAATTGCAAAATTTTCCAGCTACACAAAGGCAAAAGTTTTGGATTTTCTTTACTTGTAGAAACATCAAGAACAATGAAAACTAAAAGTGTTGAGATTATTTCTGTTTTTACCCCTCATCTGATAAATCATTGCATATTTCCCTGTTTTTCTTGCAATATGCAAAAAGATAAGAGTTTGATGGAGACATTTTCAGAGGATATGCTCTGTAAAACCCCCAAAACAAGGCACTCATCACTGCTGCCGCTAACATAACCACAGACCCCAGTGGAGCTCACTTTCTACACAGTGCTGCTAGTGAAATGTAAAACACAGGGTGGACACAGAAGTTAAAGGGGGCAAATTCTGTGCTCCTTTGACAGCAGCAGGGGTGTGTGTGGAGAGGTGGGAGTAGAGTAGAGACGGAGGAGGGGAGGGCGGGGGTGTTTGGGTGGCAGCCAAGTGACATGCCATGACATGCTCTGAGGCAGACGTATGAAGACGTGGAAGGCATAAGATATCATACATCACTTCCAAATACACGCAGACACGTGAGCATGTTTATCCAGTGTTATACATGTCAGACGATGGCTCCAGGGCATGACAAGAAACCTGTCTCTTCCTGCATTCGGGAGGCTTCACAACATTCAGATGCAAAATGGATTTATCAATTGGTTTTCTTTATTTAAAAAGAAAGTTTTAATAAACTCAGTTTGTGTTCGATGCGTCCCATCGTATTTGAGGCATGGCTATGCTCCTTTCTGACAATAAACTCAATCATGGCAGTCTAAGCAGTTCTTGAGCTCTGACTGGACACCAGTGGGAGCGGTGGGGGGTGAGGGGAGCAGGAATGCTGGAGGCAATTGCCTCCCCTAACTCTCTATGCTGGGGTCAAAAGGGAGTTGGTCATAAACGCCTGGACACCAACAGAGTCAGACCTCTGACCAAACAGGCCTTGTTTCGCTCTCTGCAGCCACTAATGTCAGCTGGTGGATGAGGCCTCGGCTGTTTAAATTTACAGCACAATGTCATTCTGTGTCATGACACAAAGCCTGTATTCATCCAACATGAACACATAACAAGACAGTAATGGAGCATTTTTAGCATATGAGGCAAAGGAGATTAAATAAAAGATCTCATCTCGACATAATCCGTTTTCTAAAGTCTGACACTCGCTACGGATTGTCGTTGGTGACACACCTGCAATCATTTCTTCAACAAGATGACTTCATCATGTGTCACAATTCATAGCAATAATTATGAGTGGCGACAGCCCAGATGCCATTTTTACTGCTGAACGTGTCTGACAAGCCCAACAAGAAGATAATACACCCTTGGCAACATGGAAGGCTATTCTTTTGCTTCTCAGACAAAAGGTCAAATGTTCAACCAGGTTTAAGACTCTTTAAATCTGATTAAACCTGCAGATTTGTGTCATTTTAATTAAAATCCCACCTGTAAATTAGGATTTTTATTTAAATATATATATAAATCATGGTTGTTAGGGGGAAGAGTACATGGGTTAATTATTTTCATTTAAAGATTTCAACAGTTTTTTGCTTTTTCCATTCATGTCCTGCAAGGCGTTTTCAGCCGCTCCAGCTAAGAGACCTGAATGAAAAGGTCTGGAATGTACCATTACAACATAGGGGGGTTAACGTTGTCATGCACTCTAAATATCCAACATACTAAGTTACTATATGAAAAAACGCGATATTATTTTCATTTTTAAGTGTTATATTTTGAAAGTAAATATATATAATGAAACAGAGGACGTGTATTTGTTCGTAGCAGGGATTCAGCTGGAGATACACCCCCGCTTCCTGACATCGGCAGGTTGGTTCATGCTAATGTGGTGTCGCTAGCAGCCCTTTAAAGTCGCTCCACTTCCGAGATGAAGCAGAGGAGAGTCGCCATCTGACAGCAGTCGGGAGCCACCAAACCGTGTCTCCGACACTACGAAAAGAAGCAAACAGTTAGTCAGGCTATGTTAACACAACATATTTGGATTCTAGGATCTTTATGGACTCGGAATATCCGGAATTTTATTCATGTCCAGCTCTATATAGGACGTGGCGCCTGCACTAAAGCAGCATAGATCCGTTTTTTTTTCCGCCTTATTTTTCCTTTTGCAGCATTTTCTTTTAGACAAAAAACTGCAACCTGGACTCCTTTTCTAAAACAGGAATGGTTTATCCTCCTGAAGGTGTATTCTACATCGAAATGGATCAAGCACCACCAGGTAAGTTAGGGTTAAAAGCAGCCATTATCTGAACTGCGGCTATCGGAGAGTGTTCATTTCTTTCCTTTGTGCTCTTTTTTTCTTTGCTTTATCGTTTTATGTTGTTGAGAAAGTTGACAAAAGGGGTTTGGGCAGCGTTTTTTTATGGCCAGCTCCTTGGTGCTGCGCTCCCCCAGTGGCATTGCCCAGGCATGCATAGCGCAATTCACTTGCCAATTACGTAATACCTTTCTGCGGCTCAGGCGCAGTGGCTCGCCTCCTTTTCTTTTGTCCCAGCTACATATGACAAACTTGGACACCTCCGCAGTTTTAGCATCTGCTTTGTGGCAGGTTTTTCTTGCAGATGCATGTGGAAAGGGGTGCATTTTGCAGGGAACCGAGGCTGGATGCGGGTGCGTAAATGTGCGCCGCATCAAACGACCGCTTTGTTCTCCTCTGCAGCCAGCCGTGCTCAATTTGTGCGCGATCCCCCCTGGAAGTAGGCTACGGGCAAGGAGACGAGACAGCTCGTCTCATGACTCAACTCCGGCAAAACTCCCCAAGAAGCTCCTTTCTCTATTTGCATTTGTCACTTGACTTGCTGCGTTATTACATCGTTGTTAAGTGGACTTTATAGTTGAATCCTGTTAGAATCCATTTATTGCAGCCAAGTTAAAGTAAGTAATCTTAAGGTATCTGAATTAGATTAATTATTTCAAGTGTGCAATTTTACCAACAGTTAATTACGCGTAAAATAGTGTAGAAAAACTTGGAGTGCATGTTGCTGACATGCCATGAGCACAATAAGAAACGGTGTATTGTTCCTGGAAGGGCTGCATTTGAAAGAAAAGCTCTTTCCTGAGTGTAGTGTAAAGACTTAACTCGTCTATTCAGACTGTTAGTTGTTATATTAGACTATTTGGTTGTTAAATGATGTGGTTTTTCATGATAAATCTGTGGATTGTTGTTGGCAGTAAACTGGAGAGTTTTCCCCTCTGCTGCACCTGCCTTATGTTTATTTTAAAGTCAGGAAAAGAGGGGAGCGGATGGTGGGAGACAGCCACATTTTCTCCTCTCTGAGGGTGCTCTTGTATTCTCCCCTAACTGCCTCATGAAAGGCACTTTTGTCCTGCAGTGAAATATATCGCCCTTCACCTCCTCTTGATGCGGTTTGCCCTCTTTTTTTTCCTCCTTCTTCTTCTCATTTTTAAGGAAACGCTTAGCCAGAAGGAGAGATTTTTCTTTCCCTAGCTCTTTTAAGTTGATGGAAAACTTATGATCTGTAAGCTTGCAGTGATTATAGAATAGGAGGGGAGGTCCAAGAAGCTCAAAGTATCATTTCAGCCCTTTTTTTTTTTTATCTATGTCATGCAATTCAGAACAGCGCCAAAGGCGATCATTAAAAACTGGACTTTGCAAAAGAAACAGGGCGTTGAAAGCCAAGACTTTCTGAGTTATTAATATAAATCCACAAATGAGGGCTGCATTCCCCCTGTCACTGCTGACCACACTCATGATTTGCATGATTTGGCAATTTGACATGTCTTGGAAACATGCCTGGACTTGCCCTCAGATCTTCCATCATGCAAGGGTGTCTCAGTGTGCATTAGTGAGGATATTCAAGTGGTCATGCTGTGACAGACATAAGCCTCGCAGATTCCTCTCCAAATGTTTTATATTTATTAATTTTTCTGTCTCTTTTTGTGCGTAGCTCTGCCTCCCAGGTCAACTAAACCAGTGATGTCCACAATGAACAACAACTGCCTTTCTCCCCCTGTGTATCCGTTACAGGATGCTGAATGGTATTGGGGAGATATAACTAGGTAAATGAGCTTAAAGCTCAGTTATTCTCACAAAATCTATGTTTGGATTGTTTTTGATTATGGCAATGAGAACCAACAACTGAATCCCCACAGGGACGAGGTTAATGAGAAGCTTCGGGACTCGCCTGACGGCTCTTTTCTGGTGCGTGACGCATCCACAAAGCTGCAAGGAGACTTTACACTGACATTAAGGTAAGCTGAAGAAAAGGAGTGTAATCCCTCCAAACAAAGCATCACCAAGCCTCACGCTACATTTTAGACTAATCTAATTGTGTGACTGTGGCAGGAAAGACGGGTTAAACAAGCTGATCAAAATTTACCACCGTGACGGGAAGTACGGCTTCTCGGACCCTCTCACGTTCACATCGGTGGTGGAGCTGATTTGGTACTATCAGCAGCATTCGTTGGTGGAGTACAACGCCACACTGGATCTGATGCTCACGCATCCCGTGTCCCGCTTCCAGCAGGTTAGCGTCGTTATGCAGTCTTCCCAGGAGGAGATGAAGTAACATGTTGAAGAAGCGATTCAGGTGACAAAGTGGAAAATTTTTCCCCCTTCAGGTGAAAGAAGACAGCGTTGATGTGGCTGGGAGGAAGCTGAAAGAAGTCCACAATCAGTACCAAGAGAAGTCAAAGGAGTTTGATCGTCTTTACGAAGCCTTCACAAAGACCTCGCAGGTTTAAGAGCCATCTTTTAGAGTTTCTACTCACAAACTCTCCCTTGCTTCTCTGAGAAGGTCCCTGACAAGATGTGTTCTCTGACGCAGGAGATCCAGATGAAGCGCACAGCAATCGAGGCCTTTAATGAGACGATGCTGATCTTCGAGGAGCAGTGTCGTGAGCAGGAGCGTTACGGAGAGGAGTTTGAGAGGAACAGTCTTTCCGATGCCGACACAGAGTTGGAGAGGTGCTTACTGATGCAATGCTCCAAAACTAAAAGCGTCGACTCGTTCGGCTCCTTTCGTTCAAACCTCGCCGTGTCTCTTTTTTTTCTTTTTGCCCCCTCAGCTTTCTGATCAATTATGAGAAGCTGAAGTGTCGTCTCGGCGAGATCTACGACAGCAAAATCCACCTGGAGGAGGACTTGAGAACACAAGTGGAGGACTACAGGGAGACGGACAGGAAGATGAACAGCTTGCGACCAGACCTCATCCAGCTACGCAACATCAGAGACCAGTACCTCAAGTAAGTAGGTCATCCAAGCTGTCATTTACAGTCGATCTTCCGTTTATAACTCCTGCATCCTGAACTCCTTCTCTCCTCTCCTTGCAGCTGGCTTAATCACAAAGGTGTGCGGCAGAAACGTATAAACGACTGGCTGGGGATACACAGCGACAGCCTCGACGAGTACGTCTGCGACAAATTCTTGGCGCTAAAACACGGGATAATTAGAAGCAGAAATGATTCAATGCTGCTTGTTTTTTCTTTCAGCACGTACGTGTTGAAGGGAGACGAGAAGAACTTGCCACATCACGATGAGACGAGCTGGTTTGTCGGCGAGCTGAGTCGGTCGCAAGCGGAGGAGATGCTCCAAGGCAAATCGCCTGGAACGTTCCTGATCCGCGAGAGCAGCAAGCAGGGATGCTACGCCTGCTCCGTTGTGTAAGTGCACGCCAACGTTCGGGGGAATGCAACGCGTAAAGCGGCTGACTGACGCTGACTGATGCATCTTCATTCCTTTGCAGAGTGAATGAAGAGGTCAAGCACTGCATGATCTACAGCACGCCGCTCGGATACGGCTTTGCCGAGCCTTACGACGCGCACTGCTCGCTGAAAGACCTCGTGCTGCACTACCGCCTGCACTCCTTAGCGCAACACAACGACGCCTTGGATGTCCGGCTGTCGCACCCAGTACACGCCAAAGCCGTAGCCACCGCCGCTGCTTCTCAGCGCACAGAGGAGCACAAACTCTTACAGACTCCAAAACACATGTCGGGACTCCCGCCTGCAGCTCCAGAGATGTAACCCCCCCACTGAGAAGAGGCAGCGGAAAGAGGACGTGTTTGCTGTATGCTGCGAGAACGTCTGCATCAAAGGTGCATTGTGTAAAATGTTGCACTACAGTGATTCTATCGGTTTCGTGGACGGGAAGAAGTGGGACCGGAACTTGAATGTCAGCTTGACTGTTTAAGCTTTCCAGCTAAATTTTACACTTTCACGTAGTGCTGTTTGTTGAAAAGCACCCCCCCCCCCCCCCCCCCCCCCCCAAACACACACATACACCCCTGTGGATCCCCCTGTTATTTCTGTTGGAGAAGCTAAAAATCTGTTTCCCCACATGAAAAGTTAGTCTGTTTTTACAAATCTGACCAATATGTTGTCTATATTTGGTCGCTTCTGCAGATATACGAGGAGGGGAGGGAGGAAGAGGAGAGAAAAATGGTGCTGTTAACATGGCCGATTAGATTATATCAGTTTAATGGGCCAAACCATTTTTTTTGAGGGAGGGGGGGTTGATAAAAATGCCACGTGTGAATATGTTAAAAGTTGTGCCGCATCTCAACCATCTGCCCCTTTCTTAACAGACGTTCATATACAGTGGATAATTATGTAGCATTAACATACTGTAGAAAAACCATCGTAAAAGCATATTCAATGTTATACCCATTGACCAAAGCACTTAATTGTGAGCAAAACTACATCCCTGTTTAGTGTGGTGATTGCATTTGGGCAAGGGTAGGCCAAATTTATGTACACCTGCTGATGTGCTGATCAAAACATAATCTGAAGTACTGTATGTTATATTCTGTTACTCAAAGAAATATAAGCTTTTTGTATTCTATATATATTTTTTCTATAAACATGCCACAAGATGAAAGCTTGAAGAAAGTGCAATCCAACAGTATTTCTATTGTTGCAATGTGTGACGATAATGACGGCGGGGTTGGCGAAGGGGTGGAGAAGGTGAAGCCGCTACGCGAGGTTGAGGTTTGAACACGAAAATGCACTCCCCCCCCCCCACGGTGGTGTCGGTATGATGTGGCCTCCGATGTTTGTGTGAACTGCCAGAGGCCCGAAAGTATCCTGCCTCCATTTACTTGAACTGTGGCATTGCTCGAGCTATGAATGTTTTTTCGTGACATGCAGCCTACATAGCTTCAGAGGAAAGGAATCCACGTTGAACTTGGCACATTTTTCAACTTTGAGGACAATAGACACTTTGTATAGAGAGAGATACCGTTTAATGTATTTCTGACGTTGGTTTGTGGAAGGAGGTTGGTGAAGCCTCTTGAAAAGTATGACTCCACTGGAGGACTGAGGAAACTCCTTGGGTGAAGCTGAGCAATGTGAGATCCTGACCTTTTTCATGCTGAAAGACAATAAACTGAAGAGAGTTTTGTCAACTCATGCAGTCACTTGTCTCTTTTTTTTTTAAAAAAAAAATATTATTAAATCCTTCTTTATAGAATAACAAAGAAAAAGTCCAAAAAAAAAAAAAAAGACGAGTTAAACCGTCTGGCTGCAGTGGAGCCGCTGTGGTTTGATGAGCTTATCTTTGGGTCAGCACAGATAGAAGGCGAGCGAGGGCACCAGAGGACACGCTGTCGACAGATGGAGGAAAAGGAAGTGATAAAGACAATGGCAGGATATGTGCAGGCTCTTTCCATACTCAGTCAGAATGACCGACCGCCGCTAAGTCACCAGTAAAATATGCATCGGACCTACGTCAGTTCAGAAAAACAGCCGCCTTCTTTAGATGTTCCCCTGAAAGGAATGCAGCCCGACTTTTGCCACTTGCTAGCTTAATTACATCGCTTTTTTTTTTCTTTAAATCAAGCAGTTAACTAATTATTACTAATAAACTGCTCCAAATCCACAGACACGTGTGAATATTTCAAACACAGATGATCACGATGACCCCGAATGGCCTGAACTTCGGGCCTCCGTGACTACAGCAACAGGTGGCCTCTTTCAACCATCACATAAGGACTGTGTTAGATGAGGATTAATGAGGTGCAGAAGGCAGGGATGTACTAGAGAGAGAAAGAGCCTAAGTTCCAGGCCACGGATTACTCCCTGTTACCTGTGTCAGCTTGGAGGGCTCTACTGGGATTGACCATATGCACTGTAGGTAGATACAAAGAACTAAATGTACCAGAGCTGAGTCACTCTGGATGCGTGATTCAAAGAACAGAGACAGAGTGGGTAGAGGAATGTGTGGGGTAGACAGGCAGGAGTTACTCAGAAAGGGCTCCGTCTCCAGGTTTAACTATTATGAGCTACTTTCACAAAGTTGGCGAAAGATGTTTTTTGGAGGCTTAAATGTCTACGCTTTAACAAGATGCTTACTTTAGCAGGGTCCAACCACTATCATACATCTTAAGCCAGTACAGTGGGATACTTCAACAATTACCCAGTACATACAAAGCTAGTTTCACCGATGTCAGTACCCATAGTGATACTTTTTAATAACTGAGTTGGAAGCATCAGAAAATTACTGTCTGAAATGACAAATCCAAAATAAATGAAGTATATCTGCACAACTACAAGGACTGTAACTATGACCTTGGTCTCTACACACAACTTCGGTATGTGAGATTACCACAGAATTATCAGAATCAAGATGTGTGTTACTGTATCAGAGTACATTCACCTGGAACACAGTAGAAAATGTAAATGTTATCTCTTCCGAAAGGAAAACTGCACTGATGTCAGTGAAAACCAGGAGACAGCAGCCCAGTTTATCTAAGAATGAGTAATGTCCAATGAGGAACTGTGCAAAAGTAGAAACTAAAAGTGAGGCTGAGCTGACTGACTCATGTTTTAATAGAGGTGTTAAGCAGGTATGTTAATGATGAACACATCTATCAGCTGTCAGAGTCAGGAGAATCCAGCAATGGACCCCAAAGTCACCTTAGAAACACCTTGAGGATCCAGAAAGTAGGAAAGCCCAACATAGTATATGATAGGAATGGAGAATATTTCACTGTAAAACCTCCTCCATCTCCATGGAAACCAGCAGGACCTTCATGATTCATTGCAAACAAGGGCAGCGCAACAGGAGACACATTAGCAGAGATTTTTTAGGTGGATGGAAATTTTGGACCAGGGAACAGCTAAATTAAGACATGATTACTTATTTTATGAAGTGTTTTTGCCACTGTTTAGCTGCTAGCTGGGAGAGTTTTCATCCTGCAGTGATGAAATAAGACAACTATGTAATCACGAGAGTTTCTGCTTTCTCGTGACTCCTCGTTTGAGTCGAGAAATTAGCAGAAGGACATAGCTGTTTTGTTACATTCCCATTTGATTGCTAGGGGTTTGAATTCTAATAAATTCATGTGGCAATGCTAGGTAGAGTCTTTTAGCTTAGTTTTTCCCAGTCAGTTTAGGATATGTAAAGGTCTTATCATAATTAATGCTTTCTCAGTTGGTTAAAAAAGTAAATGACCAGTTGCCCTTTGGTTATTAACTAATCAAAAATATGAATCCAACTTTATTTATGTATTAGAACTAAAAAAAAAAAAATCACATAGGACCATGGAGCTGCACAAAATCCAAATTAAAATCAGACATAACATAACATATGACATGAAGCACAAGATAACACAAAATAATAAATACGTCAACATCTCAAGAGGTGTCAGATGACAAGGAGAAAAGATGGGCCTTAAAGGGACACTGAAGACCTGTTAGCATGATAATATTTACGCTCAAAATACACAGCAGCAAAATAAAAACAACCTTCTTGTATGGAAAACACAAATTAAACAATAAATGTGCATTCCAGGCCTCGAGTGGGTAGTAAAATTTTACAACCACAGGCATGGTCTTCACAAGGACTCAGTTATGCTCCCTTACGTATGTAAATTTCTTGGTGGAGCCGAGGTGTTGAGAGGATCTGGTTTGGTGGCCTCAGGATTGGGTCTCTACTTTTTGCAGATGACGTGGTCCTGTTGGCTTCATCTTGCAATGATCTCCAGCTCTCGCTTGAGCAATTCGCAGCAGAGTGGGAAGCGGCTCGCATGAGAATCACCACCTCCAAATCTGAGACCATGGTCCTCAGCAGGAAAAGGCTGGAGTGCCCTCTCCGAGTCGGGGAGTCAGGTCCTGCCTCAAGTGGAGGAGTTTAATTAAATGTCTTGTTCACGAGTGAGGGAAGGATGGAGCGTGAAATCGACAGCCGGGTTGGTACGACATCTGCAGTAATGCAGACTCTGCGCCGGTCTGTCGTGATGAAGAATGAACTGAGCCAGAAGGCGAAGCTCTTGATTTACCAGTCAATCAACGTTCCTACCCTCACCTATGGTCATGAGCTGTGGGTTGTGACCGAAAAAACGAGATCTCGTATGCCGGTGGCTGAAAAGAGTTTCCTCCGCAGGGTGGCCGGGCTCTCCCTTAGAGATAGGGTGAGGAGCTCGGTCATCCGGGAGGAGATCAGAGTAGAGCCGCTGCTCCTCCACATCGAGAGGAAGCAGTTGAGGTGGCTCGGACATCTGGTCAGGATGCCTCCTGGACCTCCCTGGTGAGGTGTTCCGGGCATGTCCCTGCTGGAGGAGATCAAGTACATCCTGGAAGGATTACAGGCGGTCCTCGGGTTACGTGGTTCTCGACTTTTGTCATTTCGACTTTACAACGTGCATTAAATAAATGTAAATGAAAAAAAAAACAACGCAAGTTTTGAAGTTACAAGGGTCCATGCAAACTCTTACGATGTGTGACACGGAGGCTGAGATGATGCCTCAGTGTGTATTTTAATTGCCTGTACTGCTTTTCTATTAATATTATATATAATACATGTATTTAGATAGTTATTTAGTGATCAAGGGGGCAATATGGGGTGTTTAAGGATAAAAATATGATTTACATGGAATTTCGGGTTACATTGCAGCAGTAGGAACAGAAATCATTCGTAAACCAAGGATCACATGTATATCTCTCGGCTGCCCTGAAAACACCTGGTCCTTTTCCTTTCCCGTTAAGCACAGTTTCCTGTAATGGAGAGACAAATATGACTTATGTCATTTATATCTAACAATACTAGGTAGTAAGGGGGTCAAATAAAGCAAACGGAGCACAAAGAGCAGGAAAAAACTTGCACAAAATACAGATTAGCCTTTGTGTTATTAGTCCATTTCATTTGAACTGCAAGAGCTGAAGACTGTTTATCTTTATGTTTGAAGCACTACCATACTTTATGGTATGATCATCTAAATAAAACGCAACATGTCTGGTTTCCCTACAGGGCTAAAAAATGGCTATGCAATAACTTCTTTCATGATTGTTGCATTTTTTTTTTTTTTACTTCTCCTGAGGCAGTTTTAAAGGTGGAAACATAGTGAAGTGAAATGAGGATGACATTGGCACATGAAGAAATAGCAGTAAACACTAAGAGTGGGATTCAGGTTGGTACATAGAAGGTTGCATGTATTGCTAGAACATAGCTCTGTTTGGCTGGAAAAGACCTTCAGAAAGATTTAGCAGACCGGAATGGTTGTTTGATGTGAATGTGACCTCTGTGTGGAGTTTGCGTGTTCTCCCAGTGTATGCGTGGGTTCTCCCCGGATACTCTGGCTGCCTCCCACTATCCAAAGACATGCATGTTAGGTTTATTGGTTACTAATAATCACTTTTGTCCCTAGGAGTGAGTGTGAGTGTGAATCGTTGTTTGTCTGTCTATGTAGGCCCTACAATGGACTAGCGACCTGTTCAGGCAGTACTGTGCCTCTCGCCCAATGATTGTTGGGATAGGCTCCTTCCCCATGACCCTAACTGGACTAAGAAGTTATGAAAATAAACCCATGAATGAGTGTATAATTAAGAATGATGTCAGAAACAATTAAAAACAGACTGTTCATAAGCTTCTCTCTCTCTGGAAAGTAAAGAAAGGTATTAAATTAATTTAAACATTTCACAAAAAGCTTGTTTCTCAAATTCTTTCAGGACTCTAGGGGTATACACAGCTAAATCCATATCATATGTCAATATAGAGTGATGGTTTCCAACAACTTGTTGAATCCATGCCACCAAGAAATAAAGTTTGGAGAGGAAAGGAAATCCGACCTGGTACTAATAAGGTGTAGGTACCTAATAAAGTGTCAGAGATCAGCAAGCCTAAACACATTTCATGAATCACAAAGGCCTCTGTATGAAACTGGAAGGGTTATCCTCCAAAAATCCAGCAAGACATCAAAAGAGCGGTGACCAACAACCATCCCGAACAAGAAGCCGTTGGCAGAACATATGGCTGGAAATCCCTCATGCAATTACCAAAACACTCTTATGACTACAAAAAGGATTTACAAGCACTGATATTTGCCAAAAGGTGTGTTACTATGTACAGACTGTAAAAGCTTCCAAAACTTTTCTGCCCTTTAACTTCCTTAGATGGAAATAAAGTCTTTGGTCCTGAATATAAGTCTTTCTTTGAAATCCAGTCACCTCACTTTTCTATTTGCTGTAACAGGATTTCTAACCAAGTGTTGCATTCCTTTGAATATAAAACGGAAGCCTGAAAAGGTCATGTTGGCGCTTTCCTACATTTCTTCACTTGGAGCACAGTCCCACCTGGCAAGGTCTCCAAGCTATTCACCACAGTGCCACTTCCTTTAACGCCAACACTCCTAAATCTATGTAAAACCCAGCCCCCCACATATTTTTTCTTGTTTGTTTTTGTTGTCTTACTCATTTATACTCTGTGTTTCTCTCCTTTCTTTCCTTTCTATTTCATTGTCAGAACACCTCAGCCATACAACTGCCTCGTTTAAATTCATCTCACTTTGCTTTATAGTTCTCGATTTAAATGAGTCCTGACTGGGTGAGAGGGGGGTGGCAGGACGAATTACCTTTGGAGTCACGCCTAAAACACACACACACACATACACACACACACGGCTAAACTGTCTCCCAGGCTTTCAGAAAAATAGGTTTTCGCTTTCAGTTTGGAGCAGCCAATCCCATCTCTCCTCCCCTCTGTCTCCGTCCGTTTCCACAGCTTCACGCTACTCGACCAACCAATCACAGCCCGAGTATGTGCTGAGCTTCAGCCAATCAGCGACCAGTTGCTATGTTGGAGGCAGAATCGATAAGGGAAGGTTTTTGGGTTTTTTTCCCCCAACCTTACTATTTTTTTTTAACTAGCTCACGTTATAGCTGGCTTATAGGCTGAGGGCAAGAGATCCTGTTGCTTCCCGAGTGGCGAGCAGGCTACAAACTGAACCGTTAAACACACCAAAGCCACATTTTGTTTGGTACCAGTACATGTAAAAGTTTTCTGTATGCTGTTCTTGTATCAGCTCGAGCTGTTGAGGTCAAAGAGAATAAAGCTTTACAACCGATTACAAACAGATGCAAAGTAAAGACATTGATGACAACAAGGTTATGTTTTATATACAAGATTATATCATTTATATGTTCACCCACTTAAACTTTTTTTTTTTTTGACTGCCAATGGAAAGAAAAATCTGACAGAAATGGTTAACAGCATCAGTGTTAGTCAATACTTTAATACTCTTCAAAAACAGACAAGGATTAAACTAATCTTCCAAGAAAATATTAATCCATATATTTCCCTGCTGATCCAGTCATGCCAAGCCATTAGATACATTTTTTTTTTAAAATCACTTATAAAGATTATTCTCTGATTAATCAGTTATGAATGATACAGGCACTGATCATATGAGCAATTTTTCATTAACATATTCATTTACAAACCCAAGCCGTTTGTTTAATTGCATCTCTGTGTTACCTCTGGTGACAGCGATCTAACTAACGAGCTCAGGTCGAACTGAAACAGGAGGTGCCACTGAGCCAATGTAATACTGCTTGTTGACAAATCATTTAGGAGAATTACCAAACCAGATCTACAACTAAATCAGATTTACAGGTACCAGCTTAGGTATGGATTGGAGATGATCCCGGCTCTTTAAAACAGAAAGAGCTGGATACCACCACCGCCAGTGTAGATAATTTCCTCTGAAGTCAGTAGTACATGTGTTGTGGTGTTTCTAAAGGGGGAGTTATACTAAATCCTTACTGATTTTTTTAACTGTATCAAATGAAGCACCTTAGCTTCCCTCGAGCTCTGAGGACAATCTCATTGTGAGAGTGGAGCTCTCACATAGATTAAAAAAAGAACCAGCTGGCGCGTGGACAGGAAACTAATGTGGCACAGAAATGAAGGACAAAGCTTTAGAGTTCAAATCAGAAACACCTTGATCTGAAAGCGCATGCCGTTTGTGGACGTTGACTGATGAGGTCAGCCAAAATAGGATTGGGAAGCTCTCCTTTCCGCTAACAGTAAACCTAGCATACTTAAAGAGGGAATTGTGACTATAAAACACTGAAACCTCACAACTGAACACGAATTTTTACAGTACAGTTCATGTCAGTGTCACAGAAAGGTTCCCACCGCAGAATTAACATTTGTTTAATTTAATCTTGAAAGATTTTAATGCAGTCAAAAAAGTATGAACTCTACCTACTCCCTTATGAACCCTTAATCTGTCAGTTTCATCTTAAAATATTTTCTTTTTCTGGTCAAAGCAACGTCTAGCACTGATGAAAAACTCAAACATACCCTGCACTTAAAACAGAACAGTAATTATGGCGAGCACTTTCCATAGGATGACCCTCACACTATTTACTTTGTCTCCCACTAACATGGGAAGTTCTGGGAACGCAGCGAACACTCACCACAATGGAGAGACATAATGATCAGAGAAAATATTATGTTCATGACCAGTGCATGAAGATTGCCTATGGGGGGGTTGACAGAATTAAGCCAAGATTACCCATTTCCCTTTGACAAAAAGAGGCAGAGAATATTTTTCACTATAAGAAGTATGTGTCATCAAATTTCACCTCCTCACTTACTTATTAAAACCTCAAAACCTGTCCTACAAGGGATGCCACCCAATGTAGCAAACACTTTCTCGGAACAAATTAAACACATAGAGCAAAAACACAATGCATATACTGGTTTTAGCAGAGGTCTTTTTTCTGTCACAGAGTGTTGAAAATCAAAAATCCCAGCCTGACTAAAATACCCATCAGTTGTCATGCTAAACTTGATGAGAACATGTATGTAACATGTACCATCTGTGTACTGAAAAGCGGTTGCAGTCATGCTTCAGTTAAACACTAATGAGGCCCTTGAATTGCTAAACAGCACTGATCACCTCATGACTGCTAAAAATAAGTAATGTGATTAACACATAACTTAAGCTCGCGTGGAAACCGACAGTAATCATGCCAGAAAAAAGGAGGACATAAAGGGGGGGAGGGTGAGTTTTAGAGGTTTTTTTTTTTCATTTTTGGTTCGTTTTGTTTATGTATTGTAACAGTTAAGGTTGCAGATGAGCTCGTTCATTCAAGACAGAACAATGGTGGAATATGTTGTAAGAGTTTTGGCACACCAACTTTATTTCTAAATTAAACAAACCAAAAAGACTCAAAAATAATAAAAGAAGCACTGAGTAATACTAACTTACAACTCCATATAAACCGTGTCCAGTAAGTTTAATTGTTAGTGAGATAATTGCCATGGAGTAAGCCCTGCTGTGAAACCTGACATACTGGAAGTTTGAAAGTGCAGTGCAACAGAAGGGTAAAACTCAATGATGGGTGTTGCTAGAAGAGTGGCCAGATTGGTGCACACTGCACTTGAGTTTTTATTGGCCACCGTTGGTGCCACCAGATATTCTCTCATGTACCACTAGTCGTCTGGTTATGCACTTTGAAAAGCTTGCAACACCGGTTGAGTGACAGATGTTACATGACTTGTATTTCCAGTGTGACTGGTGATATCTGTGGACGTTGAGGGTTTGTAAGTTCAGGATAAGTAATCACCAGACAGGTATAAAAGGCACAGGCAGAACTAGAATCCTGTGACTAATAACAGGTTTCCAACATGATATTTAAACTAATTTTGACTTGACTGAAACAGACTTGCAATGATATGGTCAAACAGTGGGCTGCTGTTGTAAGCTTGGTGTCCTCATCGAGCAAGGCTACAGGCAACACTGGAAAACAGCTATGTCTAAAATTACCACTGTGCTGGGGGGGGTGAAAATTTTCTTAGATACCATAATTTACATTTTAGCTCTCTGTGGTTTGTTGTTTGTGTTCATGCCTACAGACAATACCGCTACCTGCCGTTGAGTTTTATAACGGCACCCTTAAAACGGTGACGTCATACTGTAAGTTCAACAAAAGAATTGAGGATATAACAGTAAATAAATAAATAAATAAAAAGTCTTGGTTTGGTTTAATAAAATTAAAATACTTTTAAGAAGTACAAACATTAATTAAAATGACTGGAAATGTATTATAAAACGTATCTTGGATCAGTTAGTCACGACTGGCGAGTCAGATCAAAGCAATCGATCCAGAGCAGCTGGATTGACACTTTTGCAGGCTGACGGAAGTTCTTTGCATCCTCATAGGTAAGTGCATGGGTTATTTCCATATGAAAACGAGTAAATGTGGCTTTTTTTCTTTGTCATGCCTACTATTTTCAGTGAGCGGATGCTTTTAAGTGTTATTGTTTGAACAGTGCGCATGTGTCATGTCGTTTAATATGATGTCAGAATCTAGTGTGGGGTTGTATAATGGCTAGCATGCATTGCTAACAGTGGAGACAGGTTTGTTTTTATTCATATATGCAACCTTTAGATGGTAACTAGCATACGTTTGGATGTCCCAGTGTGTTTGATTATTGGAGAAAGAATAAGGACAACTGTTACATGTTTATCTCCAGGTATTTGCTAATAAAAACCTAAAAATGTGAGGTTGTCTAGCAGCTGACAAGATTACATGTTTCTTTTAGAAATGCTGAGACTCATTAGAGAGGAGTGATATCAGTCTCCATGGTAACACAGACTCGGGAAAGTTGCCATGTCCTCCATATCCATGTCGACATCCATAATCTGTGGTGGTGATGCTGCAGCTGCCATGGCAACGGTGGCGTGTGACCAAGCTCTGCTGGCCTCAGACCGCTACGCCAGACTCATCCTGGCCCAAATGAACAAGATGCGGCTACGCACAGACTTCTGCGACGTGGGGCTCAAGGTCGGAGACCGGGTCTTCAGGGTCCACCGATTAGTGCTGGCTGCCAGCAGCCCATACTTCTCTGCCTTGTTCTCAGGTGGGATGAGGGAGGCGGATAAGGATGAGGTGCAGATCATGGGAGTTGAAACTGAAGTTTTTGAGATTTTACTGGACTTCATATACACAGGTCGGAGTCGACTCTAAGATCCCCTACATTATGCTCCTTAAAATCACTATAGTTGGGTAAGGTGTTCTTGATGGAAACGTGTCTCTTTGTTTTTTGTTTCCTCATTCAGGAGCAATCAGCATAACTGTTGAAAATGTTCAGGAACTGATGGTTGCAGCAGACATGCTGCAGCTGAACGAGGTGGTGTCTCTGTGTGGGGAGTTTCTTAAAGGTCAAATGGACTCGTCCAACTGTGTCGGTATCTTTCAGTTCCTGGAGCAGATTGCCTGCCTGGAAATGTTGGAATATACTGAGAACTACATTCATGTTCACTTCCTGGAGGTATGTCAAGTCAGAGCTACAAGTCTATTACTTCCT
Source organism: Telmatherina bonti (assembly GCF_933228915.1). NCBI lineage: Eukaryota > Metazoa > Chordata > Actinopteri > Atheriniformes > Telmatherinidae > Telmatherina > Telmatherina bonti. The sequence continues at coordinate 35,160,890 of NC_136625.1, forward strand.
AAAGAAAAACAATGTTATTCATGTTGCTCAAGGTGTTTTAATCATCTGATGATTTTAAGGGTTAAATTGAGTACAGACTCCTTTCTTCCTTTAGGTGTGCGCCACTGATGAGTTTAGAGTTCTGTCAAAGGATCAGTTGGTCAGGCTTCTGAGAAGTGAGGAGCTGAGGATTGAGGATGAATATCAGGTATTTACTGCTGCTATGGATTGGGTTCTCCAAGATGTGGCAAAGAGGAAAAAACATGTCGTGGAGGTGTTGGAGGCAGTCCGCTTCCCTCTGCTTTCCCCACAGAGACTGTTTAAGTACATAGAAGGTGAGGAAGGTGTAAAGAAAAAAAAAAAAAAAAAAAACCATTCGAAAAAATTAGTTTTGAGTCTTTTAAAGTGGTATTACATTTTCTAATATATAGGTTTTAGTTTTTGTTGTTAAACCCTTAATAACTACATTTATTTATTGATAATCTTATACACACACAAACAAACACAGGTGTATGTATATATACATACATATATATATATATATATATATATATATATATATATATATTAGATATATATATATTAGATTTCTTCTGTTCTTCTTTTTATGTGTTGTAAAATATGTTTAGATTTATTGTACTTGTGAAAGTTTGTGTCTGTTTTTTTTTTTTTTTGTCATGTTTTGTCGTGTTTTGCAACTCACTGTAGCTGCAGTTTGAAGCTAAAAATCCAGTCACAATTTCTCTGTCCGTAGGCATTACTGACTTCAGCCTGCGGGTGGCGCTGCAGACTCTGCTAAAAGAATACACAGAGGTCACAAAATCTCCCAAAGAAAACAAGGTGTACAGTCAGCTCCAACCAGCCAAGATGAGGCCGAGAAGAAAAGCCAGAAAGTACCTCTATGCTATAGGTTCTGTGTCACACACACACACACATCTTACATAAATAATAGTAAAAATCTGCAGGATTGTTCATCAAAAGTGAGAAGTGAAACACAGACTTCATGAAACTGAAGGTGGACTTCTCTCATTTCCTCATGACAGGAGGCTACACGCGGCTGCAGGGCGGTCGCTGGAGCGACAGCAGGGCGCTGAGCTGTGTAGAGCGCTTCGACACCTTTAACCAGTACTGGACGACTGTGTCGTCCTTGCATCAGGCCCGCAGCGGACTGGGAGTTGCAGTCTTGGAGGGCATGATCTACGTGGTTGGAGGTGGGAAAGCTATGTCGAAACTCTGTGTTATCAGAAAACTGAAGAAACTCACTATGTTTTTATCATTTTTAGGGGAGAAAGACTCGATGATTTTTGACTGCACAGAGAGATACGACCCGGTCACCAAGCAGTGGGCGGCTGTGGCGTCGCTGAATTTTCCTCGCTGTGGAGTCGGTCTCTGCCCCTGTCACGGCGCCCTGTATGCACTTGGTAAAAACCAAGCCTGCACTGCACTTACACTTGAGTAAAATACTCAAGCATGCATTTAGGGCTACACAATGTGTTGGAAATGTTCCTTTACATGCAATAAAAACATCACAAAGACATTTACACTTGGACTACTACAGGTTCGTTAATGAGGGCTGCATTCCATTTAGCTCAGGGGCATCAAACCCAAACGTACAGTAGGCCAACATTTAAAATTGGACAAACTTGTGGGCCAACATTGATATTTATTGAAAAAATCTTCTAAATATGACAACGAACCTCATTTAACCTTCTGCGGCCAAATGACGTGTGATCAGCTACTGTGTTTCCGCTCAGGCTCTCACTTCAAAATGCTTGTTTGTTTTTTTTTTTTCTGGGCTCACAAACTTTCATCGTCCACTTTTTCACAAACTCTCTCTGATTGAAGGGGCAGGGTGTTTTTACCATCTCTAATGCAGTAGCTTCAAGTTGCTATGACTACTGCCTACAGAGAAGAAGGTCCTGGTCTGATTGACGCACCAAACCACCACCGGGTTTGTAAAATTGCAGCACATGGGCATTCTAATAAAGGCGGTCCAGCTCTAGTAGTCGTTTAGTATTGCCTCGTGGGCCAAAATTGGCTCGCAGGCCAGAGTTTGACGCCTGTGATTTAGATGGATCTCTACTCTTGTGCATGTTTTACAGCTAAGTAACATGCACTGTTGTAGAAATGGGATGCACCCCTCCTAAATACCCCTGAGATTTCCTAAAACTCTGCCCGTCCAAACCAAAGTCACACAAGTTTTTTTGTTGGCCCGCCTTGAGCTTTCATTCCAGCAGCATTCGCTGTGGCGTCGTTTCAATAAGCGTCTGCAATGTCCCAACATTATTCCCTTCTGGAGTTACATTCGGTTTCTCCAGCAGCTTGTACTGATTATTGAAGTACTGTGCAAAGCTTTCTCTGGCTCATCCTAAGGATTCTCCGTCGAATCAAGTCTGGACTATGTGGAGCCCAATCCATGTCCAAAGCTATGACTTGTTCCCTGAACCACTCTTTTACAATCTGAACCCAGGAATCCTGGTGTTGTCATCTTTGAATAAACCCGCGCCATCATGGAAGATGGAATAACCTGCTCATTTAGTATATTCAGGTATCAGCTGACCTCATTAATTAGACACATAATGTAGCTGAACATAGACCTGACCAACTGCAGCAAACCAGATCCTAGACTGCCCTCTAAGACTTGTACAGTATTCATTAGACATGATGGCTGCATCACTTTATCTGCCTTCCGTCTACCCCTGATGCCCCCCATCAGGGTAAATCTGGACTCATCAGATCACATGACCTTCTTCCGGCTCCAGAGTCCAGTCTTTTTGCTTCTGAGCAACCTGAAACCGTTTTCTCTGGTTATCCTCACTAGTTAGTGGTTTTCTTATGGCGACAAGTAGTTCAGTCCCTTCAGTTCCCTGCATATTGATAAAAAAAATGTTCTTACCTTCACAAGTAAACATAGTCAGGAGTTCTTCTGGTGTTTTTCTTCCATCTGACTTCACCAAAAGCTTGAGTGATCACCGATCACCGTCATTCTGAATTTTTTTTCTCAACCACAATTCTTGCTGGAAGACGATGGTTTCCCAGTATCATTCCAGTTATTAACCTTCAACACACTGCCGGCGCATGAATGCGCTGAAATCCAGTAACACAGTTCACTGTTGGTGAACCTGCAGGGTCACATTTAGAAGACATAGATGTGTCTGAAGGGGAACTGTTTGAGTTATTCTGAAACGAAGAGATCGTCGCTCTGCTCGTCCGAGAGATTGATCGGAATGAAGACCAAGTAAAAGATGCCGAGGGGGGCGGAGCAGGACGATGGAGTCGTGTTGGTAGAATAAACTCCTGATCTTCACCAGTAAAAAGTTCCAAAGAAAAACTGTAAATACATATATATTTTTTTTCCCCAAGAAATATATGCAAAAGACAATGGAAAAAAAGACACTGAAGATATTTTTTCATTTTTTTATTACAACAATAAACAAGAAAGATTTGTGCCTTTGAAACAGGTAGGCATGATTTTTTTTTCTGTTTGTGGAAAAAAACGTCTTTTTTTATGCAGTGATGAAGGTTAATAATGCGTTGGACAGTACTTAACCCAGTTTTAGTAGTTTTCTGTAGATCATGGTCTTACAAGAGCAGCAATCCAGCAGATTTTCTGTGTATTCCTGCTCCAACACAAACAAAACGGCTCTAACAATCAAGTCCTGCACAATGAGTCAGGAGCGTTGAAGCAGGGATACATGGAAAACCTGCTGGGCTGCAGCTCTCGCAGGACCTGATTGGGTAACCCTGCCTTAGATATTTCCTCTGCTTGTAGCCAGTGATTTGACCCTTCTTAAACAGACAGACTTTTCCACAACCACAGGAAGTGTCTTCCTGCATGGTTGTTTAATGAAAAGGAAGCAACTCATTGAATCGTTTGGAGCTTCTTCTTTTTTTACCAGCAGAAACCTGATCATTCATGTAGTAATTATCCTACCTAGCTAAATCCAGGTGGTGACTTTCTTTTGGGCCTAGCAGTGTGCATGCACTTTTTTTTCTTTTTTTTTTTAACATTTTAAGAGTCAAATAAAGACTTGCTAAATGGTGAATGGGGGTTCCATTCCTAGCAGAAGAAGATCTGCTTTTATGCGTGTTTTACAGCTGGGACATAGTTGCAGAAGTGGAATGCAGCCCTCGTTTTACACCTCAGATTAGTTCAATTATGTGCAGAAAGATGTTAAGGGATGACATTGGCTCAGGTGGTAAAGTGGCTTATCTTGTGACGTGACGGTCTGCGGTTTGAGTCCTGCTCCCTTACGCTGCTGCAGTCCTGGTTGCATCAGGAAGGACATCTGCAGAGGCGGCAATTCCTGGTCCAGAAAGTAAAAGTAGTAAAAGTAAAAGGCAGCCGTTCCGACCAGTCGCCAAACCAGCTGAATTTAATTGAGCAGAGTTTATTTACCAGGTAAAACGAGCCTGTTAGTGAAAACACCTGTTCTAAATGTACAGGTAGATCCAAAAACATGGCAGGACTTTTACTTTCTGGACCAGGAATTGTCCCCTCTGGGCATCTGGTGCCAAAAAGTTCAACTGTGCCCTTTGTGGCGACTCCTTCAGAGCGACAAGCCGAAAGGGAAACAACTTGTCCAGAAACATCTCTCATTTTCTTTATGAAGTTGTTTAATTTATATAAAATAATTCTAACTGAGAAAATCATCAAAACTATCCGATGCAACAGGTTGGCCCCCTGCAGAGTAATACTTTGTGATTTAATAAGAATGAATAACTCCTAACCTGCATTTTAGTGATACTGAGAAGTTAAATGTCTTGTGATTGTAGGAGGTTGGATTGGCTCAGAGATTGGGAAGACCATGGAGCGCTACGACCCGGAGGAGAACAAGTGGGAGGTCATCGGCAGCATGGCCGTTCCCCGATATTACTTTGGCTGCTGTGAGCTTCAAGGTGTGTTTGACTACTTTTTACGCTGTAAATATTTCCATCTCTTTCTTTCATCTTTCCTTTTCTCTCTCCAGGTTTCATTTATGTGATTGGAGGCATCAGCGATGAAGGGATGGAGCTGCGCTCAGCGGAGGTATATGATCCCATCTCCCGCCGATGGAGCGCCCTGCCCGTGATGGTTACACGTCGCGCTTATGTGGGCGTGGCCTGCCTAAATAACTGTATATATGCTGTTGGAGGCTGGAATGAGGCACTGGGAGCACTGGAGACGGTGGAAAAGTACTGCCCTGAGGAGGTAAAAGTGCCCTGACTCTGTCTTAATATGTGTAACATCCACAGCTGGACCTTTTCCTCACACATGTAAACGTCTTCCTGCAGGAGAAATGGGTGGAGGTGGCCCCGATGTCAACCGCACGAGCAGGCGTGTCTGTGTCAGCGGTCAACGGGCTGCTGTACGCCGTCGGCGGAAGGGCCGCCAGCAGGGACTTCTCAGCGCCTGTGACGGTGGATTCCGTGGAGATCTACGACCCTCACCTGGACACGTGGACGGAAGTCGGCAACATGATCACCAGCCGCTGCGACGGCGGGCTGGCCGTGCTCTGACACACAGGAAACAGGCTGAAACTGCCAACGTCTGTTTCTGCACCTGAATCGTCCCCAAAAACTGTGAAAGAAAAAGTTGCACCTTAAGAAACACGCAGGAAATGTGTTTCTGCCTCAAACGGACGTCACCTTGTTAGCAAAGTTATTTATAGCTGGATGTCTCACCTCTGTGGCGGTCACAAGCATTTCTCATCGTATAAACACACAAACAGCGGAAGCACAGCGACGACTGGAAAGTGCCAAAAAAAAAAGCTAACTTTGCTGTTTTGACTCATCAGATTCATGATTTTCAGTTCACTGAGACATTTTACTTGAATATGAAAAGAGAGAAATCTCTTATTTTTTATTACATATTTAGAGTTTCTGGTGAAAATATCCTGACTGAAGGGATAACTTGTGATAATTAAATGCTGCATGTTTACAATACTTTGTGTGCTTATACCTCCAATGAAATGAAAAATAAGGCTTTTCATGTTTCACTTCCCAATCAAATATGACACACTGTACATTCTGACCCCACACCGTGAACCATTTGGAAAAGATTTTTATCTAAGAATGGTAAATAAAATGATGTCTTATAACTTCTCACTGTTTTCTAAATGGAAAGTTGTATATCTTGATGATATGAGACAGCTAGCAAATATAAAAGTTAAATGTACATTGACAATTTTTAAAGGATTAAAAGGTTAAAACCTAAATGTAAAGTGATCAGACGTGAATCGCCTTCTGTAACTTCATTAAGACTTAAGTCAATCAAAAAAAAGCCCCAGTATTTCCTTATTTAATAAATAATTACCATTTTGTGTTTCTGGTTGTCTTCACAGTTTGACGCTTTCCATTTACTGAGTTGTGGCCAGAAAAGAAACTTCACAAGCGATATCTCGCTGAGTTGTGGGTCGTTTGCTTGTATCCCTTCACATGGATGTTGCATGCCCAAGTTCCCGGGGAATGAAGTGGTGGTCAAACAAACTAAAAAGGCTAATGTGCAAAGGAGGCCGTGAGATCTTGCGAGTGTTTTCAATATTTAGATGTAGCTACACACACTGGAGACTGTTAAAGGTGGAGTAATACAATAAAGATATAAAGGTGCAATGTGTAAGAATTACTGACATCTAGTGGTAAACATGGGCATAGAAATGACTTCAAAAGCCAAGCACAGCTAAATGGACAGACAGACATAAATGTTTATATCTGCGATTAGATCCAGTTTCTTCAGCTACAGATATGACGGCACTACGGCAACTACTTCAAAATGGCTATTGGCTTTTTCTATGTACATTTTAAGGTGTTGTCCAAAACGAGGCTCTAACATCTATCAAACAAAGCTAGTTCTGCAGCTTTATAGCTCAGAGGATTCTCATATTGTATGGAGTTGTTTATCCGGAGTAAAAACAGTAGCACAAATATGGCAGCTGCCATGTATGCTAACCATAGACTGTATATAAAAAGATGGGCGGAGCCTCAGTGACGTCACCAATAGGTTTTTGAAGAGCTGAATTGAAGCTCGGTCGACAGTTCCTACCACCGCCATCTTGACAGGGGCATGCATGTCATCTCGCCCCGAAAATACAACTATGGGCAAAGAGGTGGAGCTGAGACAGGGGCTGTAGGAGTCATGGTGGATGATTGACATCGAGCGAACTCCAAGCTGCCTGTAGCTCTGAGCTAACTGAGCTAACCCGGAAATACAGGACCTAGCCAGTTAATGGAGGTAAGCTTGCAAAAGCCAAAACCGCAGATATTCTGCGTCCTTCTTACTTGAAGCGGGGAGATCGGGTACTTGTCAATCAAAAGGACACGCCCCCAAATATGCCAAATTTTTAGATTAAATTACTTTTAAATGGGCGAGTTAAAAAAATTCACTCCCCCCACAGTTGTCATGAAGGTAAACCTGACCTATCAAACCTAAAATGGATTTTTGAACCAGGCTGTAAACATGTTTATTTCTGCTGTAAACAGGTTTATTTCTGCTGTTAACATGTTTATTTCTGCTGTAAACATGTTTATTTCTGCTGTAAACATGTTTATTTCTGCTGTAAACATGTTTATTTCTGCTGTGAAGTTGGTCTTTTTAACATGCTCTGTTTTGCAGCCCCTAGTGGATGAAGGGGGAACTGCAGTTTCATGCACTTCCGCATAGGCTTTTCTTTTAACCACCGAAGGCTCCGTCCATCTTTCATATATGGTCTATGGTTAAGATTAGGAAGCATTGTCTTTGATTGTCTTTTTCTATTTTCCTGATGCATTTAAGAAAGGACACAATGTAAAAAAAAAAAAAAAAGGTTCTTTAAGTTCATTACCAGAGCCAGGTAAAATATTGATGACTCCTTTTGGAATGCCAGCAAACTTCAGAGCAGTCAGTGGAGTAACCTGTAAAGATCAGAAATAATGCTTAAAACAAAGCTCTCCCGGTCGATGCTCTACTGAACAAAATCAAGACAACATGATAAGGGGGTATGAATGATTTCATGTTGTTGTTTATAACATATGCTGATGCTCACCTGAGCAGGTTTTCTTTTTCTTTTTTTTAAAGATATATTATTGAATGATTCCTTCTGATTTAATTGGGGTTTATTCTGGATTTCATAACTAAAATATGACAGTGCCTTACCTTACAACATCCATGGAGGCAGCTCCAGACTTAAAGAAGTCTGTGGTGTCCTCAATGGCTGGTACATTGCTTAAAATGCCCTTCCAGATGTTCTTTTGCATAAAAAAGGGAGAAAAATGTCACCTTTCATCAGTTCAACTTGCTTTCATTCAGTTATTTGTTTTTAGTCGGGAAAAAAACCTTTAACTTACCTTAATTTCCTCTGCTAGCTTCTTTTCATCATCGGTCAGCTCTACACTGGAGCTTTCTCCAGCAGAGAAATACTTGGCGGCAGGGATCATCTTTCTATCCTCAAACTGCAGGTTCTTCACCAGGATCTATCCATTAAAAGGAAACAGAGTAAATAGATAAATACAGACACATGACAAAAAAGTTGCGCTGACACATCTGTATTTAAAAAGTCTGCTTTGTTTGCATAACCCATCAGCTGTACTACAATCCTCAGTGTAATGGCAGGCAAATAAAGCTCAGCCACAGTTGTTCAGCTCCACTTGTGTACTTTGGATATTTCTTAAGTAATAAGACAAACTGCAGAGAAACTCAGCCTTCCCGTCAGCTCCATACAGAACCAACCCATTCTTTGTGATGATGCTATAGGTTGGGAAGCGCCCTCAATTTCCATAGGCTGACCTGCCGGTGCAGACACCCCCCCCCCCCCCCCCCCCCCCCCCCCCCGCAACATGGACGAGCCATAAAGAGTCACAGACTGAGAAAAGACAGAGAAAAGCATTGAAAGACATGTATCTTGTGTTCCCATGAACAAATACATGCTGATATTTATAGAAAAAAAATTGTGATTTTTCATAGAACATTTACAGCTTGATCACGTTTAGATCAAGTGGCAAACTCTTACACACTACAACAGTTCCAATCTCTTCTGCAGATATGTACCGTCCATCTTCACTTGTTGCAGATTTACTGAAGACTAAACTATCTTCCTGGTTGTTACAGACAAATAATCCCACTGTCTTGTTGATTAATGAAGCAATTTTCTATTTTTGCTTTAAATAACCAATAAAGAATTACTGTACATATAATTAAATCTCATTTAATGATTTTAAATAATTCAAAATGTTTGAACAAAGCTTTGAATGTCAATTTTATCTATTACTTTATTCATCTATTTATTCTATGTCTTTATTAGACATTATTAATGTTTATGTCTTTTATCTAATTCAGCCATCAATTAAAATCCATTCAAATTTTTAAAAAAAAAAAAAAAAAAAGTTTTTGGGGCAGCATTTAAAATGCAATTAATTAATTACAAAATTATTCAGATGAATCCTTTAATTAAAAGACATTACTGAGTTAACCAAGTTAACCTGGGAAACCAACAGCTTGACACTGAAAAGTACAAGCTATTCTTCTGTCTGGGAGGTGCAGCAAAGTGAACTTTTATCTGTGTGATTTATGCTAATTGTTCAGCCATCTTCAACAGCTTTTTGGGGGTTTTTTTGCAGCATTTCCTCCCAGACATGGGAATTTGTGCTAAAAGGAATGCTGCAATGGTTCAGTGAAAACTACACAGAGCTTCAAGCTGCTGTCTTACAGTCAAACTCTCACTCTGGAGTTGGATTTATTCTGAATGCCCTCGTAGCTCGCTCCTTCTTCTGTCTGGGGAATTCGAGGCGCCTTTCCATCAGCAATGAGCTGCACTGATTCCACCTTCACAGAAAGTAACAGCTCAGTTTGTGTGAGTGAAGTTCATAAAATGTTCTGCTGAAAACTGCTGCTGGTTTACCACAGCTTTGATGCCCTCTGGGAAGAGGAAGCGGTTGTACAGCGTGTCCACGGTGTCGTTTGGCTCAACGGCACATTCTCTCTGCAGGAGAATGGGCCCAGAGTCCAGTTCATCATCAGCCCAGAAGACAGTGAAGCCAGCTTTTTGATCACCATGGATCAGGGTCCCTATAACATATAAGGTGAAATAAATTCAAAATGATGCGGTACATGGATCATAACTATGGACTGTGTATGAAGACGCTCAAAAATAAATCAGACTAATTAAGACTGAAAGTTACAAGCTGTCTAGAATAGATTCTTATCAAGCAAATTAATGTTAAGATTTTTGTTTACTTTTTTCAAAACTCAAAAAATATATTAAAAAATAACAACCAAATACCTTGATATTTCACTATTTCATGTTGCAAAACATCCAGTCAGTTACCCAACTAAGTTACTCTTCACCGCGTTTGTCAGGTATTTTTTTTCCTGAACATTATGCAACCGTTTCAGCACTTTGCTGCCATTGACCTGACTTGTGCGATGGTGATATCACATTCATAATGAGCATGTAGTTAAAAGAAAAAAGTGATATTGTTCGGTATTTCTGCTTGGTGATCTTCCTAAAGCGAGCAGCCTGACTGAATGCAGAATAGCTGAAAGACTGAAGATAATGAAGAAGGAAAGCTGCCGAGAGACATGAAAAGGAAACATAAACAACAGCTGCACTGAACATCTGTCATTGCCTTAACACTTCATTTTACTCTATTACAAAGCAGTTGATGTGCACTTTTTTTTCCCTGCAGAGCAATATTAAAGCACAAAGAAGGGAAACAAGTAAGATGTTTCTCACGACGCCCCAATGTGGCAAGAAAATGCTTTAATATGAGGAAGACTGAGTACCCCCAACTTAGACCTGCATGAAGTTAGGCACACATCCTCAATAAAACTTTATGAAAATAGACTTAATACTGTTTGTGCTGCTTCACTTTTTGAAAATCTGACATCCGAGTACAAATCAAACACAGCATAAACCACAGGCAACCACTGTACTTTCTTCTTCTTTGTGCTTTTAATCCATAAAGACCCGACGCATGAAAAATGTTGAGATAACAATGTTGTTTTTTTTTTAGGAATGATTATATTTATTACCATGTGATATGTCAAAGTTTTTATTGTGTAGTCTTCTGCTTTCGGGTATCCATTAAGGGGCAGAAGACAGTAAGGCTGGGCAATTAATCGTATTTTAATCTCAGTACGATCTGGGTTTTCAACGATGATAAAAATAAAAGTGTGTGATTATTTTTCTCTCTGCAGTTTCCTCTCCTGCTGTCTTCAGCTGCTAATCGAGCGTCTCTGGCGTTGCAGCGCTGTGCTGTAAACTCCTCCCACAGCCGCTTTGCTTTCATTCAGACACTGTTGCCAACTTGGAGACTTTCTCGCTAAATCTGGAGACTTTTTTGTTAAAAGCAACAAATCTAGCAGCTTTTACTGGAGTTATTAGAGACTTTTCTGGTGTTTTGGCGACTGACTTGAAGGCACATATTGTTCTGCAGTTACTGTAAGGAAGGAGCAGCGGGAGCCTCTCCCGTCCTAAAGCACTCCCAGGCGGCCAGTCTCAGTCGGCTCCGGCTGCAGGTCAATGTAGAATAACTGCAGTAGGTTGTGGAAGTTCACCTAAACATAGTTTATACCATTGTCAGTGACAACTGACTGAATTATTTTCCTATACAGAGTTCGGCCAGTTAAACACTGTAATATCCCTCCGTTACGGGGCGTTACCATAGCAACGCGTTAACCAGCTAGTTCAGATCAGGCGTCTTTTAACAGGTGAATGAGAGAAACGCGCTGCAGCCTGACAGCGGTTGTTTGGTATAAAACGTACATCAAGGCCAACATAAAATAGTTCCTATATAAGCGGTAAAAGCAGATTAAACAACTTGGAACCGTGCATTAGACGGTTATAATGCACAACATGGAGTCGAGAACACCACGACGCGCAGCGTTGTTTATAAATACTGGATAATTGTGGTAAATAATCGAGATCTCAATTTCAGTCAAAATAATCGTGATTATAATTTTTGTCATAATTGAGCAGCTCTAGAAGACAGATATCTGAATGTGTTCTACAGAATTTTTGACCAAAGATTTTACCATAAAGTGAAGTCAAATGTCTCAGAAACTGTACGTATCTAAAAGTCATGCTGGGTTCTCGTGGGTTAAGGTGTTACTCATCCCAGCTATCAACCTATCAACCCTCTCACTTCACACACAGAGTTCTTTGTCCTTTCAGAGACACTGTAGTGAAAATGGTGGCATAAATTTGGCTCTTTCTGTGTGAATAAAAACATCAACTGAGAATTTAAAAAGTAATTAGATACCAATAAAAACACACTTTTTAATTACATATTAAATGTTCTTGACACTGGGCTTAGCTAAACAATCTAAGGTGTTTTGGTGCTAGCATTGTAGCCCTTTAGCAGGCTAGCATTGTAATGATAACAGGAGCTGAGAGATAGGAAGGGTGGAGAACAGACAAGCCAGGGGAAAGATAAGAAAAGGCCAGTATAGGGAGGCCGGCATCAAACATAACTTAACCATCAGAGAGAATTGAGGCTCTTGGCACTTACAACCTATACGGTGGATCAGAAAAATATTCTGCTACATCCAGTTTAGCTGTGAGCTAAACTTCAGCTACAGGCCACATCCTCCCAACTCCACCCCCCCTTACCAGTTGATGGCAGAGGCTCCTCTGTGAAGAGGCAGGATGGAGGGGTGGTAGATGATGGAGCCATGCTTGGGGTGGTCGATGATATTCATGGGGATGAACTGGGAACAGAAGAGCATGACATTCAGCTCGGCATCCACGGCTTTATATGCGTCCACCACCTCCAGGATGGGCTTCCCCTTGACTCGCCACCTTGGAAACTTGAAAACGGGAGTCCCGTCTTTCTCCGCAGCCACCGCTTCGAGGAGAGAAATAATGTTCAGAGATGTA